>NC_041390.1:484193457-484302950 GCF_002162155.2 Triticum dicoccoides | reverse complement strand
GGATGAAAGTTCCCGGTGGGGGTGGATGAACAGTACCCCAATCGATCAAGTCAGTTGGGGCTGGATGAACAAGACCCCATGGAGGGCAAGATGAACAGGACCACCCCGTGGAGGACAGGATGAACAGTAGACGGTGGAGGGCAGGATGAAAAGTAGCCCGTGGAGGGGTGGTTGAACAGGAGCCCGTGGATAGGGCTGGTTGAATAGTAGCCGGTGGAGTAGCGCGCAGTGGAGGCTGGATGAACAGGAGCCCGTGGATGAACTGTCGCAGGTGGAGGCTGGAGGAGGTCGACAGTGGATGAACAGTATCCCGTGGAGGCTGGAGGGGTCGACGGTGGAGATGAAAAGTATCCCGTGGAGTCCCGTTTTGTGGTACGCCACACCCCTCTCGATGAACAGGACCCCCATTTCGACCGTAGCACTCCAACACAAGCCCGTTTCCACCGTTTTGCGGTACGCCACACCCCTCCCGATCAACAGGACCCCCGTTTCGACCGTAGGAGGTCCATATCCTCCGTTTTGCAGTACGCCAGACCCCTCCCGATGAACAGGATCCCGTTTCGAACATGGCCGATCGAACACAAGGGCGTTTCCTCCGTTCTGCGGTACGCCAGGCCTCATTTCCATTAGTTGTTCCGTCCAAGCCCTCCCGATGAACACGACGATGCATTCCATTTCGACCCAGTCGGTTGGCTCCCCATGAACACGACGATGTCGCTGTTTCTCTGTTCTGACCCAGCCATGCACACGAGCCCTGGCCGTACGTACGCGCGAGTAGGCATTTGAGACCCCGCCCGTATGTACGTACGTGGTCGTATTTACTTTCTTGCACCCTGGCCGCTGTACGTACGTGTACATGCTACGTGCGCGCCTCTGCTACGACACGTGCGCGCCTCTACATCGACCAGTATGTATGTACATGTTCGCGACCAGAATGACAACGCTATGTATGCTTCGACCAGGTGGGTCCCGACTGTCAGGCACTTCCTTGCATGCGAAGATGTAGCTGGTGGGTCCCAGCAATCAGGGAGGCAATCTTTTTTTGGCCGGTGGCACTTCCTTGCGTGCGAAGATGTAGCTGGTGGGTCCCAGCAGTCAGGGGGAACGTTTTTTCGCGAAATATAGTGGACCGTCCGGTGGGTCCCTACTGTCAGGTAGAGGAATATTTATTTTACGCGTAACAAGGAGGCACTTCCTTGCTGCGGCTGTGGACCCAGCTGTCAGCCTCTCCATGTACAGTCCATGTCCGATGGAAGCCGTTCCTTGACCATGTTGACCACGCCGAGCGAAGAACACCAGGGCGGTGGACGACGGCGAGGCCTAGGAAGGGGACGACACGGAGCCAGGGATGACGTGACAGTGGATGCCCACACATAGAGTATGAGGGTTCGCTGGTTTGCTGCGGTGTGAGGCTGTTGTCGCCGCAGAATAACAGGGGGTGTGGGCGAGTAGAGGGATGGCCTGGCCAGCGGTGGGAGTAGTAGGGGGCGGTGAGGCCTCCGCCGCATCGCAGCTGGCCACAGGAGGCAGGAGCACGAGGCACGACCGTCGTTGGTTTGGGCGGCTGGAGCAAGAAGACCAGAGGTTGAAGAAGCACTACGGCCGTTGGATGGACATTGTATGGTCAATGGAGCTAGAATCGTGCATATTGACTAAGTTGACAAAGCCCTCCGTCCTTGTCAACTTAGTAGGCCCACAAGTCAGTCTACCGCTATACTGGGTCCTAGCTAGCAGGGGGAGTATTCATTTTTTGTGCGTAATAAGGAGGCACTTCCTTGCGTGCAAAGATATAGCTGGTGGGTCCGAGCTGTCAGCAGCGGTAACGTTTTTTTCTCGAAATACAGATGCCCTTTCGGTGGGTCCCAGATATCAGGTGGAGGGATCATTATTTTGCGCATAATAAGGAGCCATTTCCTTGCGTGCAGCCGTGGACCTAGCTGTCAGCCTCTCCATGCATAGTCCACTTTAGATGCATGTCGGTCGTTGACCACGTTGACCAGGCCGCGCCGAGAGCACCAGGGCAGTGGACGACGGCAAGGCCTAGGAAGGAAACGACACAGAGCCAGGGAACACTCGCCAGTTGTTTCCCACGCGGAGGGGAGTACGACTTTACGAGGGTTTACTGGTTCGTCTGCCGTCGCCGGAGAATAACAACAGGTCTGGGTGAGTAGAGGGATGGCTAGGCCAGCGATGGGAGTACGGTGGGGCGGTGAGGCCTGCGCAGCAGCATAGCCGGCCGCGGGGAGGAGGGAGCAGGCAGTCCCGCCGGCGCTTGTTTGAGCGGCTGGAGCAGGAAGAGCAGAGATTGAAGAAGCACGACGGTCGTTGGATGGACATCCAACAGTCACTGCTTGTGCGTCAACCTTTTTTTAGGAAAGCCTCAAATCTGTGCAAAACAGCGTACAGCTCATCTGCCATTATTTCTAATAATTTACAGCCCATTTGCTAATTCTTAAGGTTTTTTTGGAGCCCATATTCTTTTTGTTAGCATTACATCCCGTATTGTGGCCACAGTTAAAAAAATATACGAAATTTTGCATATTTCGGTGCAGTCCGAACTCTTTTTAATCCTGAAATTTTGAGTCACGTTCAAACTGATTTTAAAAATAAATATATATCATTATAAAATCCAACAAATTGTCCACACATAAAAATCAATGCAATTTAAATTCTCGAAATGAAAAAAAGAATTTGAAACTAATTGCCGGTTTGATGTGTTTTAAAAATGTACAACCCATTTCTCATTACTAAGAGGCCATTTTCTCGGCCAGCCGAATGAAGCTCTCCTCGTCTTGAAAGATTTGCAGCCCAACAGGCCTGACAAAGCGACTTACTTGGCAAATCACAAAAAACTGGGTTGTGGCCGTGGACCCAGCTGTCAGCCTCTCCACGTACAGTACTCTTCTGATGGAAGTCGGTCGTTGACCACATTGACCACACCGTGCCGAGACCACCAAGGCGGTGGACGACGATGAGGCCTAGGAAGGGGACGACGCGGAGCCAGGGAAGACGCAGTAGTGGATGCCCACGTGGAGAGGAGTACAAGGGTTCATTGGTTCGGCTGCGGTGTGAGACTGCCGTCGCCACAGGGTCTGGCTAGCAGTGGGAGTAGTAGGGGTGGTGAGGCCTCAACGGCAGCACAGACGGCCACTGGAGGCAGGAGCATGCGGTCTTGCCGGCGCTGGTTTGGGCGGCTGGTGCAAGAAGAGCAGCGATTGAAGAAGCAACAGGACCGTTTGATTCAAATCGAACGGTTACTGCTGCTAGAATTGTTTGTTGACTAAGTTGACAAGCCCTGCGTACACGTCAACTTAGTAGGTCCATAGGTCAGCCTCCCAACCGGTGCACCCCAGATGTCAGTGGGAGTAATCATTTTTTCGCGTAATAAGGAGGCAGTTGATTGCGTGCGGCCAGCTCAGCGGAGCGAGTAGGGTGGGCCGAGGAAGCCTGCGCGGCATCACAGTGGGCCACAAGAGGAGGGAGCAGGTAGTCCCGCCGGCGCTAATTTAGGCGGGTGGAGCACGAAGATCAGAGATTGAAGAAGAACGTCGGTCGTTGGATGGAAATCCAACAGTCACTACTGCTAGAATCGTGTGTTGACTGACAAAGCCTTGCGTAAACAAGTCAGCCTTGAAATTTGTGGCGTGTACAACCCATTTGCTATTATTTTTATAGTTTTTACTCATTTTCTAATTCATATGGAATTTATTGCAGCCCGTTTTCCATTTTTAGAATTGCTGCCCATTTTCTGGTCAGTACCAGGGTTTAAAAAATAACTAAATATCTGGGAAAATTTGAAAATTCACATATTTTTGCTAGGGAACAAAATATTCTTAATCCAAAAATTAGTAGCCATACTAAAACAAATTCAAAAATAAATTAGTACTATGTCATGTTAAATCCAATGAAATACGTATAAGATATCAGTGAAGAACAAAAACAAAAAAAGAAACTAATATCCCATTTGCTATAATTTTTTTGGAATTTTGAATCCCTTTTGATATTACTTTTAACACACACTAACCATACTCTTTGGCCAGGCCGGAATGCATCCCTCCTCGTCTTGAAAGATTTGCAGCCCAGTAAGTCGGAGAAAACAAATAGGCCTAGCTTGGGTATTCTTCAAAAAGAAATACTGGGCTACCTATTTTCCCAAAGAAAAAACTGTTGGGCTGGTCATGTTGTTAGACAAGCCACAGAGACCGCACAACCCAGTTTATAGCCTGCTCCTCTGAATTACTACTAAAAAAGGTTGTGCAATTCTGTCGTTAATTGACTATACGTTGAAAATGATGTGGGTCCTAGATATCAGCAGGGTGGATTAGAGTAAAAAATGAGGGATTCATCTGAGTAGTAAAAGAGGCGCTTGCTTGTGTTCGGGAGTGGACCTGGTGGGTCTGTACTGCCATACTCACAACTATAGTCCTCTCCCGATTCACTATGTTGACAGGGACCATTTCGAAAAAACTTTGTTGACAGGGCCGGACGACGGCGCCGCGGCGAGCGCACCAAGGCGGAGGATAAAATGCTATCGCCAATGTGCTGGGCTGGGTTGGACATTCTTATTGAAAAATAAAAATGGACCGGATCTATTTACGATGTTGACTACGATTTGCATGGGTCCGCTGGTTGCAGGAAGAAAATGTTGGGAGAAAGAAAAATGGTAGCTATCTTTGCCGAAGAATAATATCGACTGAATGTAACGACACTATCATAGGAAATAGTATCCTCATGTTAAATCGTGAATTTAAAGAACTGGTGCATGAGCATTTAGCTTTATTTATTTATTTACTTATTTATGTTTAGGGGACCATGAACATGTACCTGGGCCGGATTCATGTGAGAGCATCCCTTCTAGTTAATTATGGGCTTCTCTATTGGGCCTTCATCAGTGGGATGCATGTTATCAACAAGTGGAAAATGTGTTCTGTACGAAAAATAGTATGCGCTACGTATGGTATGGGGCACTAAAGGATTGAACCATGCAACGACTTCCAAAACATTGTGTTTGATGTTCTAAAAACACATTTATTCAACCAACAGACGGAATATACTACTGATTGTACATTGAAAACAGTAGCAGCAGCAACCAGGGTTGGGGTGCAACAGAAGCAGTAAGCAGGCCAGAAGAGCGAAGACGCAGCTCTCTCTTCCAAACCAAACATCAGCCATCATTACAAAAGGGCTACCAAAAAAGAACAAGTGTATGCATCAAACTAAATAAAGATCCTACTACACCAAGTGTACACATCTAACTAACTGGCTCAGTTAGACGTTACTATTTATTAAGCTATGGAGATTGGCTGACGGCTTGAACCAGATGGGCGCCTGACGGGGGAAACTCCAGCCGGCATGTCGAAGTCTGGTACTTGCGAGCCTCTCTCCTACTTTGGGATGCAGAGCGTGGCGGCACATATCAGGGTATGGTGCATGCAGAGACGCATGGTACGTTGTGTACACATAGTTTTGCCTGATGAACGAAACCGCGCTGCCATCATGATCCTTGTCGTTGGTTATCTCCTGGTTAACCGGATAATTCAGTCCGACAAACAAAGAGTGTGTACCAAGGCTACTTACCAACCTCCAGTCAAAAATTCCTGAAGGCCCAGAGAAGCTGGGATCCTACTCAAAGACCTTGCAGTGACTATGATTGTATTCCGCGAAACAACACGTCAGGTACGTGCGAACGATCATCAACCGTTCGCCATCGTCTGATTGAGCTAGGAACCACCTACAACTGCCATGTCGTTTTTCTTTGGAAGGTTATGGGATTAGGAAGGGTAGGGACACCAGGCGGCCTACGACATCATATCAAGTCGGAGTCAAATAACCCACAAAAAAAGTTGGAGTCAAATAAAAAAGGGCTCTTGATGTAGTCAATCTTAAGAATATCATGTTATGAACATGAATTTTTTAAATGTTGATAGTAATATAAGCAAGCCATCATGATATCATAGGAAAGTAACATAAAAAAAGTTGGAATCAAATAAAAAAGGGCTCTTGATGTAGTCAATCTTAAGAACATCATGTTATGAGCATGAATATTTTTTCAGTAAATGTTGACAGTAATATAATAAAGCCATCATGATATCATAGGAAAGTAACATACTGTTGTAATAGCCGTTTGTAGCGATGACTGGAGTAGGCCAGTAATACGTCCAGCCATAGAAGGAGTCGACAACGTAATTGAAGCCCTTGTGTTCAATGGCATCAGAGAACCATGAAGGATGTATTATCCTGCGATGGACTTGCAGATTTATCCACTTACCGCAGTGACCTGTCAGATAGGTGAGACCGCGGTTGAGGAACACAATTAGCCTGAAGTCTTTATAATTCGCAGATCTTGTGGGCACTTGGCAGATTACAACCTTGAGCAAATCAAACTTGGTATCATGTTGGCTACTGTAAGATTCCGAGTATTCTGGGCCACGGTGCCAAAGCAGTGTAGTGTTAATCAAAGGGAAGGGGATCAATCGCCGGGTGTAGACCTCCACGAGCATCCAGCTGCCGCGACCGTCGACGAGCACCATCCAAGACGTGTTCATGCTGACCTAGTACATACCATTAATGTACTTGAGGGCGACGGGGATCGGATCGCAGTCAAGGGGGTTGATGCTCACCACCCTACGATCGTTATGCTCCATGACATGCCGTTTCTGAAGATCAGGCGGCATCAGCAAGCAAGGAGCTGGCTTAAAAAGCTCCGGCCTGAGGGCTTTGAGTAAACGGTATAGCCCCGAGGAGGACGCGGCGAGCGGCATGGTACTGAGATTGTCCACACGCGAAACAATGAGCTTGATTACCTCTGTGGGGAGCGAATTCCGGCCACTCTTTTGGCGGACACTGCTTGGTTCTACCATTGTTAGTGCTTGGGTTTCGGACAAGGGGGGAGGCGCCTTAGCGGGGATGGAAGATTGGACGAGGGGGGAGGCGCCTTAGCAGGGATGGAAGAGCAGACAAAGATGGAGAAGCGAATATGTGCTGCGGGAAGTGGACAGGTGATGATGACTACAACACGCCGCTTGACTTACGAGACACATACCAGCAGCGTAGGGTCATATCGAAGTCAGACAACTTGCTTGAGTGATCACAGTACTGGTACTACCTACAGTACCTGCTACTATGCCCTAACTTGCTTGAGTGGAGTAGTAGTGGAGTAGGACTCTGCTCTACTACTAGCACCGGAGGAGTAGTATGTTCTAATCTAAAATAGTTACAAACTTCAATGCCCGAGCTGGGAAGGACTACGAACCGCCATCAGTGCTAACTCCAATCCTGCAAGTCATGGATTCTACAAATGTGTAGCCAGCCTGCAAGTCATGTACACTGTACTGACAGTGGAACCCATAGAGTATTTAGAATACAAGATTAAGGATGCAATTAACTTTTTATAGAGGGAGAATCATACACGCAATTAACTCAGATGGATTGGACGTGACTCTATAAGAAAGTGCCATGTCATCTGTAGCCAACATGTATAACAATGGATACTCAAAAACTAATTCTTGAAGATCATTTCATGCAAAGCACAATAAGAGTTATTTCTTCACAAGTTTTGGATGCAGGTTGAACAGTTGAACGCTTTTGTTTGCAAAAGATACTTTTTATCTATTTCAGCCTGATATTTGTGAGCTCTAGTGATGAAATAATATCCGAACAAACCTATCGATACCCGTTACACATGAGATGACCCCCACATCATTTTTCAAAATAAACAACTCCCCGATCAATGCATTTCACTCTTCCGTGCAACGCACGGGCACCTTACTATAGATTAGTACGACCAAAAATTGAACTAACATTATATATAGTACGATAAATGATGATGCATGCCACCTAAAATTATAGGAGTATCATTGAAAACTATGTTCAAATATGAATCCAACAATATTGTTTTTGTTGACATGCACTAACATTTTTTCAGTTAAATCTTCAGTCAAATTCAATGGGGGATAAACCACGACCGATGTAGTTGTACTAGTGTAGAGGGCGGCGCTACACGGGAGTCTCACCCCGCTCGTGGCATGGCAGTAAAGCCGTCCTATCACAAAACCCATCCACTCCCAGTAATAAGTGGCCTGGTAAAATAAACGGACAAGCAACCATCACATCTCTCCGTCTTTTTGCATTTCATCTCTCTGCATTTACTTTCTCCGGTTCATCTCTCACACTCGATCCCTAGCTACTACTCCTAGTATCCCTAGATACTACTCCTAGGGCCAGTTCTTTTGGTGGCTTCCCCAGCTTTTCCCATAAGACTAGTCACAGTGGAGACTAACATTAAGCCGCCTCACTCATTTATTTGGGCTTCTAAGCTACTAGTACTAGTAGTACCTCCGTCCTAGTTTATTCCTCACCATTGTAATTTGTGCTAAATTTTGACCAAACATTTAACTGATAAAATGTTAGTGCATGTGACATGCACTAACATTTCATTAGTTAAATTTATGATCAAAATTTGACACAGATTACAATGGGGACCAATAAACCAGGATGGAGGTAGTAGTTATGGGATTACTAATCTAGAAGCCTAAAAGAACTGTCCCCTGGTACTCCTACTAGTAGTAGTACTCAAGTTGGAATTCCAATTGCACGGCACAACTTGTTAGGCAAAAAATTCGATATAGGGTGTAGGAAGCGGTTTGGGAATTTGCATGCCTTTCCGACCAGTGAGATACTCCGTACAAAGTACGACAGAGAAATAACCACAGAGAAGGAAGCTAAAAGTAAACAATCAAACGAGCATTTTTGCATTTGTTTTGCATTGAATCGTTTCACAAGCTTGACTAGTGTTGTTTTTCTACTTTTACAAAAACCGCATTGTAATGTTAAAATGTGCATTTGCATGTACATAAGTAATACTAGTACTCCCTCCGTCTAGGTGTATAAGTCTTCCCTCCTTCTTGGTCACGGTGCACAACCAAAGATGACTTATTGACCTAAACGGAGGGAGTAGCACAGTCTGCAAGCATATATATAGAGAGACGTGTAGTGCGATAGTATATAGTAAAGTTTGTGCTATATGCATGTACTTGCAAAATGCGTACGGATACACAAGGTTTCCAAACTTTCCCTTTTACATACTTAATTAAGGACGCTAATAATTCCTGAACGTTCGAGATTTATCATTTGCGTCCCAAAACTAATGAGATCGCCTTACGAAACAAAAATTATACTCCTACTAAAAGCCACGGCGCTCGTCGGAGTGCTTGCGGCACGCCACGAGTGCCCTGGTGCGCGGCTGTTTCCCAGCGCGCTGACACAACGCCTCTTCCTCAGCCTCGCAACTCGTGAGGTGCTGATTGGCGGCTTGCTGGCGGGCGAGCGCGATCTCACCGGTGTGGTGATCCGGCGCCAACAGGTACTCCTCCTCGCTGCAAGCGTGCACCTGGTCCACGTACTGCCAAGCGTAGATGAGGCGCTTGGGCCCGACTACACTCAGGGCGTCGGCACAGGCGTCCTCCGCCACCCTCACGGCCCTCGCACGAGCCTTTTGCCAAAGAGCCAATTGCCTGACTCTCTCGGACGCGACATAGGCCTCCCAGGCAGCTTGTTCCGCGGTGTGCTTCTCTTCCTCGGCCTTCTTCTCCGCCTCTATTTTGGTGCGCTCTACTGGAGGCAAAGCCTCCCACAAGGAGACATCCATTTCTTTCCAAAGCTCCTCAAGGCTGGGGGCTCGACGGGCGGCGCGGTGTTCTCCTCGTAGCAGGGAGCCGATGCGCATGCTGGTGAGATTGGGAACACTGATGCGTCCACCTTGAGACGTCACGGTGAGGAGCGGAACATCGACGCATCCTCCTCGACTAGTGGCGGCAAGGAACAGAACGGCTACGCGTCGTGTCGCGGTGAGGAGTGGAACGCCGACGCGTCCTCCTCGACTAGTGGCGGCGAGGAACGGAACAGCAACGCGTTACCATCCGCGCGGTGCAGCGAGGGGCGCCTATGGCTTGGAAGGGGCGATGCCATGGTGGTTGACGTGAGAGGGAGGGGGAGGAGATAGCGATGAACGTGAACGTGAGGGGGAGCAGATAGCGATGTCGTGGGAGGCGCAATATTTATAGCGAGCAATGGCACACCTACGTAAGATATGGACTGAGCTGCACTGACTTAACTGCAGGTCCATTTGCGTCACTAACATGTGGGCCATACCTTTGTTGGGCCCATATGTCAGTGACCCAATGCACCTGCAGTTAAGTAACAACTACGTGTGCATATTTGCTGGAGTATATTACGGGGGAGGGAAGGGGTGGAAATATTGCTGGTCACAGCGGATTGGTGCCCAACGAACGGGCTTCCTGTTGGTATGGGGAATGGTGCATAATAAGTCTCATCTTGCATGTCGGGCTAGGTATAGTCTCAAGTCATTAAAAACATACACGCCCCACACATGTTCATATTTCAAGGTGCACTAAATTATTGCATGCGATGATTAAGGCTAGCCATAATGGTGATATCTTAGCTAGTATCATGCACACGGGAATAGCAAACATGCTGATGTGGCAAAGAATTAAATAAGAGGGGGGGGGGTTAGAGTAACTAGTGTTCATGCATGCATTGGTAAATACATTTTTTGTGAAGAACTACAAAAACTATTCCACCGCCTCTATCTTGCTAAGAGTAGGTCAAATTTTTTAATAGAGCCCTTTAAACTATAAGCGAGGTAGTAATACTAGTACTCTAATAGCTAACCTTGGCCCTGTTTCGATCCATGTGTTAGAGTTAGTTTGGGTTAGTTTAAACTCAACTAACCCAAAAAAATCTAACCCACCCAAGAGGTGCTTATTTGGGTTACTCCCTCCGTCTAGGTGTGTAAGTCATCTTACGTTGTGCACCGCGACCAAGGCGGAGAGGAAAACGAGAAAACTTAATGTCTTTTTGCTAATTAATAGCATTGCATGCAATGAACTAACCACTGCATGTCATGTTTGGCAGTCTCAAGTCATTGAAAGCATGCACCGCCCACATCTCGTGTTCGTTGATATGTCACAAAACAAGAAACGATATTGTAGATATTGATATTTTTAGTACTTATAAATTTGGTCAAACACTTTGCAAACGGTTGACGGAAGTAAAAAGGACCAGAGGGAGTATCATGCATGCGGAGTAGGCAAAAAAATTGCTCATTTATAGCCAGTCGAAGTCTCAAAGGGTGCGACCGCGCGAGGGAGGCGAAGGTCGTGGGAGGCGCGATGGTTGACGGAATTAAGTGAAGTTACCCATGCATCGGCATGGCGTGCGAACTGGAAAAATCTATACCGTCAGGCCTACGATATGGGTCTAGTAGACATGACATCTAGTGGGTCCCACATAGTTCTCGAGAACTCTTTGGGGGCTTGCAGCCATTTATCCACCGGGCAAACCAGCAACTCCATGCCGTTCGCACGCCCTACTCGTCCTCATCTTCTACTAGTACAGTACCTTATAATAGTTCGCTCCTAGTCGTCTCGTCCTTTCACATTACAGCAGTTCCACTAATCCTAACCCTCCTCCCAAATCCATGGCGTCCCAAATCTCCATGATCGGCGGTGAGTACAACGTTAGAACCATCACCGTCGATGAGTTCAACATCATCTACACCCGTGGATCCGCGATGGTGAAAGCATGCCTTGCTCGCTTCCTACGCATGTTCAACAGTTTCAACATCTCCAAGTCCTTCACGTGTGGTCCTTCCGATTTTCATTACTAAAAACCAACATCTAAATCTAAACATAGTATTTGCCCTAGAACTACCAGGTTCAACATCTCGCAACATAAACCTATACAACCATACGCCAAGGAGGTACGTAGTAGGTAGTACTATGAATTCCATTTTCGCTCCATACCAATCGTTCTAAAAACTACATAGTACTTATAACGCACCATTGAAAATCGGAACTCTTAACCCCGCTAAAAAATGATACTATTTTAAACGTGGCTACTCGATCTGTGGCAACTGGCGAGCCACCGCCTCCAAGTCATTCACCCGTGGTCCCGACCATCAACTCCTACGGATCAAATTATCACGCGAGCTGACTATTCCTACAAAGGTGCGCTCCACCACGTACCCGGTACCCGCGAATGCAACAATCGTGCACACAGGGTTTTAGGGTTTATTTTTAACGTTGCCATTACGTAGCACTCATGTGTGCGAGACAGCGAGAGACCGACTGCGTGCGTGCGCCTCTTCTCTTTGTATATGTACTCCACCATTTGTCTGGTATCCAAAAAATTATAATAACTACTAGCAATGTGCCAATGCATTGCCACACGATATGAGTAGATTAATACATATTCATCGATTTGATAGAAAAAAAGTCTAGTTTTGAAATACGTATATCACTAAAAAATTGTTATGCTTCACTCAAAATATATTCCTTTGGCGGTTTTGATGAGATAAGGGAGGAATGTTGTTGGTTTCAAGATTCGAGAAGTGGTATATGTCTAATTTCTACTCTTACTAGCAAGATGCCCGTGCGTTGCACGGAGCATCAAGATCTTGTGGGAGAAAAGGATGAATGAGGGAAGGCCTTATCTGCAAATGTGGAGAGGAGTGCGGGTAAATTGCCATAGTTTCGTTCCTATCTGTCAGATATAAATCGGACGGCCTATATTGCAGGATGGCAGGCCCACCATCATCACCAACTCTATTTTTATCCCTACTAGCAAGATGCCTGTGCATTGCACGGAACACCAAGATGCGTTTATTTTACAAAATATCTGTTGTGATTGATCCATGCAGGAGTAATCCCATATGTAAAAACTAACAATATCTCGAGAAAGAGGAGAAACGAGGTGAGTAGGAGTTGGGCATGGTGGTGATTGGTGGTCGGACTGAGCATGGGCATGGGGATGGATGACGCCGGTAGCGGCCAGCCGGCCACCATGCCAGATTGTTCCAGTGGCTTCTTTTTTAATTGCTCAACAATGAGGTTGTGAGAGATAAGGATGAACAAGGGAAGACCTTATCTGCAAATATGGAGAGAGGTGGGGTATCTTTTTGCAAAATTGTCATACCTTGCTATCTATCCATCAGATATAGATCGGATGGCCTATATTGCAGGATGGCAGGCACACGATCATCACCGACTATGCTTTTTATAAGAGTTCTCTACTCTTATAAAAACCCGAGTTGGTGATGATGGTGTGAGAGAGACAGAGGGTATGGCAATTTTGCAAAAAGATACCCACACCCCTCTCCACACTTGCAAATAAGGCCTTCCCTTGTTCATCCTTTTCTCCCACAAGATAAACTACTCATACAAATGCATCTTCATGTTCCGTGCAACACGTGGGCATCTTGCTAGTTGTTGTAAAAAGCCCATGTGTGAGAGAAAGAGAGAGGGAGAGAGGAGGAGGACGGAGTGCATGTGTGACAAAGACACAAAGAGTGTGTGTGCGAGAGGTATCAGCTTAAAATGAGGCGATAGTGTGTGTGTGCACGATCGAGAGGGCGTGTCTCAAGAAGGGAAGAAAAATCTACATAGATACAAGGAGCGGGAGAGAGACATGTACGCGATAGTGGAAGCACGAGTGTGCGGGTGTATAAACCTATCTAGAGGCTAGTCGATAAATGTTTATGAGAGAAATACGAGTCGGGGTGCGAAAGCGAGAGTTTTGTTAGTGAGACAGAGAGACGACAGTCGGAAAGGGGAGTGGAAGCAGGAGTTGTGTGTGTGTGTGTGTGAGAGAGAGAAGGGGGAGTTTTTCTGATCGGTAAACAAATGAATAATGTCAGTCTGGGATGGAGACGAAAAGGAGACTGCAACAAATGTTGTGTCTACAGGAGAGAGAGAGAGAGAGAGTAATTTTAGTGGTATGATTCATATCTAGAGACATATAGGGTGTGTGAGAGAATCCCATAGAGAGAAAGATAAAGTGAAAGACGAGTGGAGACTGTGTGTGTGGCAGTGAAAAAGAAAGCTTAGGTACCTAGTGATACGAGAGAACGGTAGAGACGTGAGAGATAATGAAAACCATGTAATGTATAATGATAGGGAGAGTGTGGCACTTCTCAAGGGAGATGTCGAGAGACCATGTTTGCGAGGATAGGAGAAACATGAAGTGAGCGTGCGGGTGAGCTGGAGAAAAGAGAGTGATAGCTACATGAAGGAGCATGCATGCGAGAGAGATGGGCATGAAATGAGTGAACATAAAAGGGATTCAAATATTTGAATTAGAGATGATGATACATGTAATCCATACTCGAACCAAAATTGATCTATCAAACATGCATACTCATATGAATTCACGCGCATCTATGTTATTTAATATGTAGATATTACTGATCCATACATTTTAGTAGAACATAATTTGGTTTAATTTTTTGAATTCAACCATATGATTTTCATATCATTGTATTTGTAAAGAATATTATACATATAAAGGAGCAGAATTCTTTGTTGTGCTTTTGAAAGTATATATATATATAAAATATGTATATAGAATTTTATTCCAATAAAAAATGGATCCCGCCCTAAAAAAATAGAATACAAACGGGATTCGAATTGAGTTGGCACGGTAAACGTGCACTCTGCAAAATTTGAACGAAGCGGGGAAAGTCGCAGTAACCGCCCGAAACCAAAATCTGCGAGATGGAAATTACTACTGCCTATCCCTGCCATGCAAAGCCTATCTGCTCGATTTCTATAGGTTTCGATAGGGGTAGGTTTGTAATTTCACTCGAACGTGACATAACCGCCTCTCACCCGGATTCATACACGGTGGGCGCCAAAACACAGTGTGTCCTCGGCCGAGAACGACTCCCTCCCTGATTCATACACGGTGGGCGCCAAAAACAAACACTCGTCGGCAAATATTTGGTGTATGTGAGATTACCGTCCTATCCCCAACCGACTAATATTGTTGTGGTGTAGGAAATTTGAAACGGGGGCTATGTTTGTAAATTTCCTCGCATTTGAGACAAGCGCGCCCTGAAGTCATGGTTCCCCCCTTCCTCTCCACCTCCATTTCCCCATTCGTACTCCGTGGGCGTCAAAACACCCTCTCCACTGCAGCCTCCTCCGTCCGCCACCCCATCCATTGCCGTCCTCCTCCACCATGCCAGAGATGATACCCCGACGCCACCGTCCATTACAAGCGATCGACCTCTCAAATCCATGGCTTCGGACCGGGATCCTTGCATCCCGTCCTCTCACTTCATCCCCGCCGTTGTCCACCTTGCCTTTGCCGCTCCTACGACCGTCTCATCCACCGCGCCCCGCCGCCACCGTATACCCTCCTAGATCTGCTTCCACGCCACTGACAGCCATCGCTCTCGCAGCACCATCAAATTCTCAGCAGATGCATACACGGCGCCGCACCAGAGGCGATACTCTTTCGTATCTGCTCAACTTATTTATCGCAGCAAGAAAATAGACCGCCACTGCTTTACTCTAATTTCTTGTCCATCACTTACTTGCTAGTTGAGAGCAAACATTGGTTGCGAAGTTGCCTTTGTACGGTTTGCACCTTCAGATCCGCCATGGCACGCTCAACACTATACTCCCAATGCTTATGGTTTTCGCCTTTTATATTCCACACTAGTTAAATCACAGTAGACTAAATTTCAAAATTGGGTCAGTTGATTTTTCAGAGCTCGTCGGAATTCGCCGGTGCGAACAAAGGGGCTCGGGTGGGGACTTTGGTTGTTGGGGGGCGGTGGTGGGGCCTCGCCGAATGAAGAAAACTCGACGCGGGTGGGGCGGGGGTGGCGGAGGAACACAGGCGGTGGGGGCCGATGGTCCGGCCGGCGGCCCGTGCGGTGTTCTGTATGGGAAGAATCAGAGACGAGGAAGAAGAAGGGTTAGGAGACGTAGGATCTTCACCAACCGCCTGAAATGGTCGACTGACCCAAATGCAGACATGCCTTTATATTCAGGACCATCATCATACCTGCTTAGCACTGCTCCTGAATCCATCAAGCTAAACAACGTGCCACTCATAATTCCAAACTTGTTGCTCAAGTACAAATCTGATATGATGCTGATATTACTAAAACAGATAACATTTAATTGGTCAGCTAATGTTCCTACTTTACTTTCGAAAAAGCACGTGCACCACATATAGAGAGACAGCGGGGAGTTGCTTTCTTAATGCGCTCTAGTTCATCATGTGTGGGCACTGCGCAATGAACATTTTATTATCCAAAATCTGCTTGCTCTTCTTTAGCATGTTCCTCTTCCATTCTTATTTAATAAGCACTCTCTCCGTTCCTAAATACAAGTCTTTGTATAGATTCCACCATGGACTACATATGGAGCAAAATGAGTGAATCTACACTCTAAAATGTATCTGGATACATCTGTATGTGATCCATAGTGGAAATCTCTACCAAGACTTATATTTTGGAACAGAGGGAGTATGATAGTAGTACAATATGTTCCTTGTAGTGAAGATGAGCAGAGACATTTGCAGTGTAGAGGTCTATACTGTCGGTTGGTATGGACACTTTGAACTCTTCGGGCCTCTTTGATTCGTAGGATTTTGTAAACATGGGAATAGGATTTGTAGTGGCCTGCCCCCTTGAATCCTGTAAGAATAGCAAGGAAATGCGGGGAGCTATCTCGCCTTTAAGAGTTCCACTGATATTAAGAGTACCACACCTTCAGTTGAAGAGAGCTGGTATCCAAAGCCTTTCTAGCCGTACCGGCAATACTAGCACATATATTCCAGCAAGTTCCACTTTTCTGATTTTACTTTGATGCTTACGGTTTTCCTGTTATATCTACACTCTTATCTGTGTAGCTGCTTTGTGTCGCACTAGCAGCAGTCCACTCTTGAAGCTAAACACTACAATGACTTACAAAATTGGCACCAAGGCATTGAGTGCCATTCTGGATGCAATGAAACTCATACACTCCCCACCTGTTGACTCTTGTTCAGAATATGATCCTAATGACTCTTGTTCAAAATTGCCACATATAGAGAGACAACATGGAATTGCATTTCCTTGGGCGTTGTGATTCATCATGAGTGGGCAACCAACATTGTATGCAATTAAGCGGAACCTCAATGTAGCGACCCGACCTCAAATGGTCAAGTCTATGTGCTTCAGTGTCATCCCTGGATTGGAAATGCTGACACACACAGTACTCGAAGGATTTATAACAGAGTAGCAATCACACAGTTATTACATCGAATGTCTCAAAAGAGAACTTATTACAATAAATATGGCTTAAGGCCATCTAATACGATAACATCGTAAGGCTTGGAAGATAAAGTGAGTCCATCAACTCCAATGGCATAGCTGAGTGCATGACAAACGACCTATCGCGTCTTACTCCTCGTCTGAAAAGTCTACAACATAATACGTTGCAGCCCGAAAACGGGTCAGCACATGGAATATGTTGGCAATGTAACACAGTAGAGCAATGAATAGATAAATGCTAACACTACATGCATATATGGCTGGTGGAGGCTCTATGGTTAATAAGTTTTGCGAAAAGCTAATTTTTTCCTACAACAAAGGAATAAATTTTTATTTAACTATCATGGTAGTTGAACAATATTGAGAAGGTTCCTCCAACTCAATCCCAATTAAAAGTAATTATCAACCCAACAAATTAATTTAGAGTGATGAGATACAGTAGGATAACCCAAGTACTAGATACTCAAGTTGTCCATAACCAGGGACACAGCTAACCATGATTAGTTTGTACACTCTGCAGAGGTTTGCGCACTTTTCCCCACAAGACTCGATCTCCTCCGTTGGATTTCTCGCACTACGTGGTGTTTGAGAAATGGATGACCGACACACAGTCTTTCAGAAGCATTAACTCTTTACTCCGGGTGGACAGTTACACCTACTTTCCCACTACATCTGCTAGCCCACCACTGAAAGAGGTCACACAACACACTCAACTATGCCAGAGCCCATAATGGCTTGTGGCTGCACACTGGAGTTTCTAGCATGAACAATCTCATGATCCCTTTGAGCCTTGGTGGCGGGCCATAGGAGGTTCGCACGGTATATCCCCGTGATCTCCTAGACAACACTGGTATATCCCCAGGTGCCCAAACAAGCAATCCACCCAGATGTGTATTAAAGTTGCCACCTTAAGTTGATCCATTAATTAACAATCTCACATCTGTCATGGATACACGCAACCCAATCCACGTCCACGAGCATAGCATGGCAATATAAGCATAACGTAGGAGTAACTCCCAGGGGTTTGATAATAAAATAGGTAATAGGTTCTACCTCATCATCTACTTCCCAAACCCACATGTTACTAGATCCTACTCATGCAATGTGTGAAGGTTGAAACTAATGCATAAAAACTGGGTGATAAAGGGGTATAATGAAAGTGTTACTTGCCTTGCTGACGATCCGCAAAACCTAGAGACTCGTAGTAGCACGCTTCGCACTCTGGGTGTTCTATCGCAAACAAACAATAGCATACATAAGCAATCAATCAAAGATGCACGGGTAAATCTCAAATAAGAAGATCTAACCAGAAAGTTCAACTTAAGAACTCCGGTTTGCAAAAATAATCAAATCAATCGGAGCAACGAAACTCAAACTGCAAAAGAAATAAGATTCGATAACTAATCTGGACTAAAGTAAAATTTTACAGTACCAAAATCTTGTTCAAGTTGGTTAAACGGAACGAGGGCTTTGAGGCGAAGATCTAGGCGCTTGAATTGCCTGATTCCGATAAACGAGCGAAAAGATAAACTAGATCGAAAATTAGGGCAGAGATCGCAATCGAAAATAATCATGAAAAACCCTGGAAAAAGAAAAACTTACGAACAGGCTAAAGAACGAACGTTCACTGTCTGTGACTAATGGGTGAACGGCGCTCATTAAAACGAACGAACGGATGAATGTCCGTTGTTTAACCGAACCGCGAGAAAAAACCCAAATCGATCTATTAAAAAACATATCTAGGGTTTTTGAAATAAACCGAATGGTATTAGAAAAAACCGGCGGCTACCTCGGCGTACATGACGGCGGCGGGGCGGCGGCTGGTTAGGGTTAGGGTTGGCGCGGTGCGACGGGCTGGGCCTCGGGGTCGTGGCTCAGGCGGCTTATAAGAGGCCGGCCTAGAGAGTCCCGTCCGGGTACGGCCCGAAGTGAGTCCCCCCTCCTTTAAAAAAAAAATTATTCCACGCAGAAAAACAAAGAAAAGAAATACTAAACAGACTCCAAAAATACCGAAATAAATTTTCCCCGTCCTGTAAAAATAAGCCGGACAAGGTGAACATTTATTTGGGCCTACAATGCAATTTTGAGAAACGCATATTTTTCCTAATTCAATTAAAATTGCAATAAAATCCAAATAAAATATGCAAATTGATTTTAATATTTTCCTCCAATATTTCATTTATTTTGGAGAGGTCATATTATCTCCTCTCCTATATTTTGGTATGAAATATTTTCGGAGAGAAAATTTATTAAAACCAAAGTGATCCTTGTTTCCATATTTGATAAAATTCAAATATGCAAAACGGTGAAATCCCCCAACTCTCTCCGAGGGTCCTTGAGTTGCTTAGAATTTCGAGAATCGCGGAAGCCGAAATGCACAAAATATGATATGCATGGATGACCTATGTATAACATTCCAAATTGAAAATTTGGGATGTTACAAGCCTACGCCCCCTTAAGATGAATCTCGTCCTCGAGATTCAGGTTGGCTAGAAAATAGGTGTGGATGGTCTTTCCGTAGATCATCCTCTCATTCCCAAGTGGCTTCATCCTCGGTATGGTGGCTCCACTGAACTTTGCAAAACTTGATAACCTTGCTGCGAGTAACTCGACTGGCAAACTCAAGAATCTTGACAGGTTTCTCCTCGTAGGTCAAATTACTATCCAACTGTATTGCTTCTAGTGGCCTCAGAAGGATATCGGCCATCCCTGCATGGCACTTCTTCAACTAGGAAATGTGAAACACATCATGGACTCCCGACAATCCTTCGGGTAACTCCAACTTGTAGGCTACCTCTCCCATGCGTTCCAAAACACGGTACAGTCCCACAAATCTCGGGGCTAACTTTCCTTTAACTCCAAATCGTTTAACTCCTTGAAGTGGTGACACTCTCAGATATGCTCTGTCTCCGATTTCATAGACTACCTCCTTGCGTTTTGAGTCTGCATAACTCTTCTGTCTTGACTGAGCTATCTTTAGTCTATCTCGAATTAGTTTAACCTTCTCTTCCCACTCCTTAATCAAATCAGGTCCAAACAGCTATCTATCTCCAACCTCATCCCACATCAACGGTGTTCTGCACCTTCTTCCATACAGGGCTTCGAACGGTGCCATCTTCAAACTGGCGTGGTAGCTATTGTTGTACGAGAACTCTGCGTAGGGCAAATTATCATCCCAACTAGATCCATAGTCTCGTGCACAAGCTCTCAGCATGTCCTCCAGAATCTGATTGACTCTCTCTGTCTGTCCATCTGTCTGCGGGTGAAAAGTTGTACTGAACTCCAGCCTGGTTCCCAAATTCTGATGCAGCTGGTGCCAAAACTTTGAAGTAAACTGTGTTCCTCTGTCTGATACGATGGTCTTCGGAACTCCATGCAGACATATGATCCTGGTCATATATATCTTGGCCAACATCGCACATGTATAAGTGGTTTTCACTGGGATAAAGTGAGATACTTTGGTCAAGCGGTCCACAACTATCCAGATAGAATCATATCCAACCGGGTCCTGGGTAATCCGGTGATAAAATCCATGCCAAGTTTGTCCCACTTCCATTCGGGTATCGGCATAGGCTGCAGTAGTCCTGCTGGCTTCTGATGTTCTGCCTTCACTCTCTAACATACATCACATACGGCTACATACTCGGCAATATCCTCCTTCATAACAGTCCACCAGAAACGCTCCTTCAAATCCAAATACATCTTGGTGTTTCCGGGGTGTATCGAGTATGGTGAGTCGTGAGCTTCCTGTAATATCAACTTCCTGATCTCGGCATTATCTGGCACAAAAATACGGTCTTCGAACCACAAGGTGTCGTGCTCATCCTCATGAAAACCTTTGGATTTTCCTTCAATCATCTTCTCCTTTATCTCGGCAATTTCTTTGTCATCCTTCTGAGCTTCTCGAATCTTTCCCAACAATGTCGATTGCACTTCCATGGTTGTAACAAAACCTTTAGGAACTATCTCCAAACGAAGTTCCCTGAGATTCTCTGCTAACACCTTTGGCATTCCTTCGCTTACGAGGGTGTTGACGTAAGTCTTCCGGCTCAAAGTGTCTGCTACAACATTGGCCTTGCCTGGATGATAGTGCAACTTCAGATCATAAGCTTTTATAAGCTCCAACCATCTCCTTTGCCTGAGGTTCAACTCCTTCTGGGAGAGAGTGTGCTTCAAACTCTTGTGATCTGTGTACACATCACAATGATTTCCAATAAGAAAATATCTCCAGGTCTTGAGTGCATGTACTACAGCTGCTAACTCCAAATCATGCGTGGCATAATTCAACTCGTGCGGTTTAAGTTGTCGTGAGGCATACGAAACAACTCTTCTGTCTTGCATAAGTACTCCTCCAAGTCCTAAGCGAGAGGCGTCGCAATACACATGGAAATCCTTGCATATATCTGGCAGAATCGGCACTGGGGCTGTAGTCAAACGTTTCTTTAGCTCCTGGAAACTTGCTTCACATTCCTCAGTCCAATGGAACTTGGTGTCCTTCTTCAACAACGTCGTCATAGGCTTTGCAATCTTAGAGAAATTTTCAATGAATCTCCGATAGTATCCCGCGAGTCCAAGAAAACTGCGGATCTCTCCAACTGAGATGGGTGCCAACCACTCAGTGACTGATTTCACCTTGGTAGGGCCCAGTGCTATGCCTTCTCTTGATATAACATGTCCAAGAAATCCAACTTCCTTCAACCAAAACTCACATTTGCTAAAGTTGGCATATAACTGATGTTCTCTGAGCTTCTCGAGAATTAAACACAAATGCTCCTTATGTTCCTCATTCTTTGAGTATACCAAGATATCATCTATGAACACCATGACAAACTTATCCAAGAACTCCATGAACACTTTGTTCATCATACTCATGAAATAGGGGGGGCGTTAGTCAATCCAAATGACATAACCGTATACTCATATAGCCCATACCTTGTGGTGAACGCTATCTTGGGTATATCCTTTTCTTGAATCTTCAACTAGCGGTAACCTGATCGCAGGTCGATCTTCGAAAACACCTTTGCTCCTTGCAACTGGTCAAACAAATCAATGATCATTGGCAGTGGTTACTTATTCTTGATTGTCACTTCGTTCAATGCCCGATAATCAACAACCATTCTTAGGGACTTATCCTTCTTCTCAACCAAGAGCACTGGGGCTCCCCATGGTGATGAACTTCATCGAATGTAACCTTTCTCCAATAACTCCTTAATCTGTTTCTTGATCTCCTCCAGATCATTTGCGGGCATCCGATATGGTCTCTTTGATATTGGCCCGGTGCCTGGCAATAGCTCTATCAAAAAAAATCTATGTCTCGATCTGGCGGCATGCCTGGTAACTCCTCTGGAAATACATCTGGGTAATCCTTCACGACATGCACTTCCTCCTAAACAACTCCTGTGAGAGAATGTACTTGGGTTCTCCTTGGCGAATGCCTGGAAACATACTTGATCATTTTTCCCTTCGGGGTGGTAAGCCGAATCGACTAACTAGCGCAATCGATGTTTCCCCCATTCATCGATAGCCAATCCATTCCTAGTATCACATCCAATCCTTGTGACTCCAAAATTATCAAGTCTGAGGGGAAAACATGTCTTCCAATGGTTAATGGCATCTGAAAACATCCTTGACTTGCCATATACTCAGCTCCTGGTGAACTTACTAACATGGGTGTCCTACGTACCTTAGTGGGAAACTTATACTTATCCACAAATCCCCTTGATATGTATGAATGTGATGCGCCAGTATCGAAAAGAACAATTGAAGTAAAATACTTAACCAAAAACTTACTGATAACTGCATCTGGCTGCACCTCAACTTCCTCCACGTTCACGTGGTTCACTTGTCCTCTGTTGAAAGGGTTGGGCTTCTTCCCAGTGCTTCCATTGCCATTGTCGTTCTTCAATTCCGGACAATCGTTGGCGTAGTGCCCAGTCTTCCCGAACTTGAAACAAGTAATGTGACTTTGATCCTTCTTGGCAGGTGTGGCTGGGTTAGAGCGGTTGTGATTGCTACTTGATCCGTTCCTATTCCCATTCCTTAGGCCATTATGATTATGCGAACTTCCTCCATTGTGGGTGTGGCCTCCATGGTTAAGGACAAGTCCTCCCGAGTTCGGGGTGAGACGGGGCTTCGTTTGAGCTCCAGAGTTGTACTTTCCTTGTCCATGCTTCCTCTTGCGGCTCTCTATCTGCTGCTGCTTCCCTTCAATCATAAGAGCCTTGTCTACCAACTCCTGGTAATTGTTGAATGTTGCCACCATGAACTGCATGCTCATCTCATCATTTAACCCTTCCATAACTTCTCCTGCTTCGCGGCATCTGTGGCCACATCATCAGGGGCATAACGAGATAGCTTACTAAACTCATCTACATACTGAGCCACAGTACGATTTCCCTGGAGTAAGTTGCGAAACTCACGCTTCTTCATGCTCATAGCTCCAGCGGATACATGGGTTGTGCGGAATGCTTGCTGAAACTGCTCCCAATTGACATTGGCTATAGGAAAAGTGGTTGTGTAATTCTCCCACCATGCGGCTGCTGGTCCATCCAATAGGTGTGCGGCAAAACGCACCTTCTCCACATCTATGCAACCTGCGGTGGTCAACTCCCTTCCTATCCTGCGCAACCAATCATCAGCAACTATGGGCTCGGTGCTACTGGAGAACACCGGCGGCTGCAGCCTCAGAAAACGGCTAAGTTGTCAACTGGAGGTGGTGGCAGTGGGTTATTGTTGTTATTGTTGCCTTGGTTCTGAACTAACAACTGCATCAGTGTATTCTGCTGCTGGATCAACTGAGTGAGCTCCGGTGGGAAATCAAAACCGGGGTCACATCTCGGAGGCATCTGATGGGTTTAGAGGGAAGAGTTTAGAATAGAATGAGGTCTAGTGAGATAGCACTACCCATATGCACATGAGACAAACACAATCATATCATATCACTCAATCAATCAAGCAAGGGCATACAAATGGTCTAGAACTATGTTAAAAGTGCTCGAACTACTACTATATACATGGGGGAAACTACTAGTCATATGGTGGTCATCTAGAAATATTGTTCGGTGGAAGACTCCATGATATCCGCTCCAGCTTCATCTTCATAGTCATCATCACTATTGTCGGGGTCGGAATCGGTGTCGTCGATGACGATGTAGTCTTCAGAACGGATCTCCTTAGGTTCGTTGTCTTCTCCTCCTGGCGCGGGGTCTCCCATGAAAACTCCTAGCTTCCTTGTTAGGTCGTCATTCTTCTCCACCAGTACAATGATTTCCTCCTCGTAATTATCGTGTGTAGCCTTCAGTTCCTCTTCAAGCTCGGTGATCCTTGTCATCGCCTTCTTCAAATCTATCATGCTTTTGCACATCTAGTTCTCCTGGCGTCGAATGTGCTCGTTTAACCCCTGGATGAATGCTGCAATGGATATATCCCTCCTGGTGCTGATCATCTCCCATTGCTCATCTCAGCGCCCACATATCTGGTATATAGTGTTCTTCAGCTCTTGTTTGCACACTTCTCCAATACGTCCCATAGCAATGTGGGCTGCCATGCTCTTGCCTAGACTCCAAGTGGGTGCATCAAAAGAAAACTCTATAGGATCCGTAACTGGCATGAATGTCCTTCCTGGAACTTGAACTTGAACTCGAATCATCCAGCGCTGCTCTTCTGGTAAAGTGGCATTGTAGGTCCCGGTGAAGCTTGATATTCCAATGTTCAGGTACCTAGTGACTTCCTTCAAGTGTCGTCCAAAAGGTGTGTCTTCATCCGGTTGTGCAAACTTGTTCCTCGAGTCCGCCATCCTAAAGTGTAGAAAATGGAGAGCAGTCAGAAATGAGTAGAGAAGAGTGACATGTGGCTTTTCTTAGTGGTCGTGTCCTACATTTAGCGTGTGCTCAGATACCATCTTGTAGCGTCCCGACCTCAAACGGTCAAGTCTCTATGCTTCAGTGTCATCCTTGGATCGGTAATGCTGACACAAACAGTACTCGAAGGATTTATAAAAGAGTATTAATCACACACTTATTACATCGAATGTCTTAAAATAGAACTTATTACAATAAATATGACTTAAGGCCATTTAATACGATAACAGCGGAAGGCTTGGAAGATAAAGTGAGTCCATCAACTCCAACGGTATAGCTGAGTGCATGACAAACGACTTATCGCGTCTTACTCCTCGTCTGAAAAGTCTGCAACATAATACGTTGCAGCCCGAAAACGGGTCAGCACAGGGAATATGCTGGCAATGTAACACAGTATAGCAATGAATAGATAAATGCTAACACTACATCCATATATGGCTGGTGGAGGCTCTACGGTTAATAAGTTTTGCGAAAAGCTAATTTTTTTCCTACAACAAAGGAATAAATTTTTATTGAACTATCATGGTAGTTGAACAATATTGAGAAGGTTCCTCAAACTCAATCCCAATTAAAAGTAATTATCAACCCAACAAATTAATTTAGAGTACTGAGATACAGTAGGATAATCCAAGTACTAGATACTCAAGTTGTCCATAACCGGGGACACGGCTAACCATGCTTAGTTTGTACACTCTACAGAGGTTTGCGCACTTTTCCCCACAAGACTCGATCTCCTCCGTTGGATTTCTCACACTACGTGGTGTTTGAGAAACGGATGACCAAGACACAGTCTTTCAGAAGCATTAACTCTTTACTCCGGGTGGACAATTACACCTACTTTCCCTCTACATCTACTAGCCCGCCACTGAAAGAGGTCACACAACATACTCAACTATGCCAGAGCCCATAATGGCTTGTGGCTGCACACGGAAGTTTCTAGCATGAACAATCTAATGATCCCTTTGAGCCTGGGTGGCGGACCATAGGAGGATCGCACGATATATCCCCGGGATCTCCTGGACAACACTGGTATATCCACAGGTGCCCAAAGAAGCAATCCACCCAGATGTGTATTAAAGTTGCCACCTTAAGTTGAACCATTAATTAACAATCTCACATCTGTCATGGATACACTCAACCCAATCCACGTCTACGAGCATAGCATGGCAATATAAGCATAACGTAGGAGTAATTCCCAGGGGTTTGATAATAAAACAGGTAATAGGTTCTACCTCATCATCTACTTCCCAAACCCACATGTTAATAGATCCTACTCATGCAATGTGTGAAGGTTGAAACTGATGCATAAAAACTTGGTGATAAAGGGGTATGATCAAAGTGTTACTTGCCTTGCGGACGATCCGCAAAACCTAGAGACTCGTAGTAGCACGCTTCGCACTCCGGGTGTTCTATCACAAAGAAACAATAGCATACATAAGCAATCAAGCAAAGATGCACGGGTAAATCTCAAATAAGAAGATCTAACCAGAAAGTTCAACTTAAGAACTCCGGTTTGCAAAAAGAATCAAATCAAACGGAGCAACGAAACTCAAACTGCGAAAGAAACAAGATCCGATAACTAATCTGGACTAAAGTAAAATTTTACAGTACCAAAATCTTGTTCAAGTTGGTTAAAAGGAAAGAGGGCTTCGAGGCGAAGATCTAAGCGCTTGAATCGCCTGATTCCGATAAACGAGCGAAAATATAAACTAGATCGAAAATTAGGGCAGAGATCGCGATCGAAAATAATCGCGAAAAACCCTGGAAAAAGAAAAACTTACGAACAGGCTAAAGAATGAATGTTCGCTGTCTGTGACTAACGGGTGAACGGCGCTCATTAAAACGAACGAACGGATGAATGTCCGCTATTTAACCGAACCGAGAGAAAAAACCCAAATCGATCTATTAAAAAACATATCTAGGGTTTTCGAAATAAACCGAACGGTATTAGAAAAAAACGGCGGCTACCTCGGCGTACGTGACGGCGGCGGCAGCTGCAACTCTGGCGGCGGGCGGCGGGGTGGCACGGCACGGCGGCTGGCTAGGGTTAGGGTTGGCGTGGCGCGGCGGGCTGGGCATCAGGGTCGCGGCTCGGGCGGCTTATAAGAGGCCGGCCTGGAGAGTCCCGGCCGAGTACGGCCCGAAGTCGGTTCCCCCCTTTTAAAAAAATATTCTGTGCAGAAAAACAAAGGAAAGAAATAATAAACGGACTCCAAAAATCCCAAAATAAAATTTCCCCGTCCTCTAAAAACAAGCCGGACAAGGTGAACATTTATTTGGGCCTATAATGCAATTTTGAAAAACGCATATTTTCCTAATTCAATTAAAATTGCAATAAAATCCAAATAAAATATGCAAATTGATTTTAATATTTTTCCTCCAATATTTCATTTATTTTGGAGAAGTCATATTATCTCCTCTTATATATTTTGGTATGAAATATTTTCGGAGAGAAAATTTATTAAAACCAAAGTGATTCTTGTTTCGATATTTGATAAAATTCAAATATGCAAAATGATGAAATCCCCCAACTCTCTCAGAGGGTCCTTGAGTTGCTTAGAATTTCGAGGACCGCGGAAGCCGAAATGCACAAAATATGATATGCATGGATGACCTATGTATAACTTTCCAAATTGAAAATTTGGGATGTTACACTCAAGAATATGCTTCCTCTTCTGTTCTTTAACATGTTCCTCTTTTGTTATTCTGTATTTAGTACGTACAATATGTTCCTTGTTAGGAAGGGGAGCAGGGACATCTGCAGTCAACAGCTGATAGAGCTGGCATGTACTTGATCGATAGGCTTTCAATTACTGGCGGCAATACAACACCGTATTTTCAAGCCAGTTCCACTTTCCCGATTTATATATCTTGGTTATGGCGTACCCCTTTTATGTACACTATGATCTGCCTAGTTGTTGTGTGCTCTTGTTATCATGGTTTGGCAATAAACTCTCTATATAGTATATTTTGAACCTATCATGTGCCAACTGTCCTTACTTCTGGAGCCTATTTTTTGTGTACTTGTGCCAGATTATATAAATGCACACACCATATTACAGCACACATGAGCTCTCTCATCAGAATCCAGTGATAGCACACAAGTGTTTACAGGGGCGCCTCTATATTAGAATATCCTCTACATTACAAAGATAATCTCACAACTATTTATGTTTTCACGGTTCTCAGATATTATACGTAGTTGCAGTGAATATATGAATCCGCGCATCAGAAGAATATTATGGAACACTGCAATGACTTACAAAATTGGCACCAAGGCATTGAGTGCCATTCTGGATGCAATGAAACTCATACGCTCCCCGCCCGTAGATTCTTGTTCAAAATATGATCCTAATGACTATTCTAACCTCGAGGAGTCAAAGGCAGATGGCCTGTCATGTTCACCCATCAAGGTGCCTGCTCTAATTAGGCAAGGTTTTATTGATTGTGCGTATCTTGCATATGTTGTCTTGCATTTCTTCTACTTTGTTGCACCACCATCTGCTTAGTTTACTCATCATATATGTCGAGATGCCATGCACATTCATTATCAATACATATTCCATCTGTCATCATACCATGTTTTTTCACTCAAATGATGTTCTTGTGCATCAGACATCAAAAAGGAAGAGGGTGATTGCCGAACCTAAAGGAGCACCAGCAAAGTCCTTGAAAACGTGGTTGTGCTGGAGAAATCAGACAGCACCCCACTTATATTGGTTGTACAACCAGTGACACAAAAAGTAGGACCGACTCCAGCAGACTGTACCCATACTTCACTAGCCACACCACTAGCCCCACCACACAAGACCTGCACTCCAGCAAAAGGTATGCCGATTTCAGTTGCCATAGCACCAGCCGTACCACAGAAAAATCCCACTCCAGCAAAAAGTGCAATAAGTCCACCGGCCGAAGACCTATCCCAACTGCAGAGACGCCCAATTCCTGCAGATTGGAACCCCATTCCAGTTATTCCCGGTTTAAAAGACAATGCTTTCAATGTTGTTAGGGACTATGTGCATATATTCCCATCATTAGAAGATTATAGTGAAGACAAACACCATTTTCACATCTTCCTGTCCTAGTTACGTGTAATTGCTATTATTCATGGTGATTATTTTTCTGTTTTCTGCTGATTGAACACATCAATGATTTACATTACATTGTTGTAAGTAGGCGAGGGTCAATCTGGATATTCATGACGAGAAAAGCTTGCTTGTGCTTTTCAAGGAAGCATTGCAGCAGTATTGGTGTTACCTGAGGAAATCACACTTTGATGGCAAGTCTATAAACGAATTTCTGGTGAAGTCTCCTGTGCTAAATTTAGAGGACATTGAATTGAAAAACCTTGTTATGCACTAGTCTCGTTCCGAGGATGAGGTACTATCTATGATATCGCATGACAATTTGAACTTCCACTTTTCTGCATGTGCCTTACGGATCTTTTTTGCGGGAAATATGCTCGAAAAAGAATTCCGGTTTGAAAAGAACGACATGATATCACAAATATGCCGCCCGCTGCTTTGCTCTTGTTAGTACCTGCTGTCCTATATCACTTTACTTGCATACATACCTGGTTCATTATATGACAGCAGTATGCATGATAGCTTGCTTATCAATTGTTCGCTCCAAATTATCTGATCTGTATGAATGGTTACATTAGTGTAGAATATATCTAATGCCAATGAAATTTTTTAGCTCTGCATTGTTCTTGTAAGTACCTGTTGTCCTTTATCAGTGTACTTATATTGACAGGTAGCTGTTCATGTACCATCACTCTACAGGTTATTTTCCTTTGCCCTCCATTTTCTACACATAAGATCTATATTTACTCTTACCATAAGGTTGGATAACACCGATGGTACTGAAGAAGTTTAGCACTCCATTGCTCTTGGCTGTACCTTTTGCATGTATCGCTGTACTTACATTTATAGCTACTTGGTTAGGTAGCATCACTCTTCATCTTATCTTAAATATTCTCCATTTTTCTTGTATTGTCACATCTATATTTACTCTTAACAAAATGTAGAATAAAGGCAATGCTTATGAACAAGATTCTATGGTAAACTTCTTGAATTGCCCCCCCTCCTCGGCATGGACAAGGGCTTTATAGAGCCTGCCTTCACCAATAATGTAAGTTTGTCCTTCTCAAGCCTTCAAACTTTGTTGTGTATATTTGGTTAGGCATGATTGCAACAGCTGTTTATTTTTGGTGTTTGCATCAAATTGCATGTTTAAAGTTTATTATGTAGTCCAGTTCATAAACAAAAGTTTGTCCTTCTCAATTTAAGTTTTCAGTTGTACAACCAAGTTCCTTCTTCATACCATGTAAATTAAACTATGCAGAGCAAGTGATCTTATTTTGCCAATCTGAAATGGGATAAATTGACAGCACACTAACCATTGATACTTATGACTCTTGATCTGTAATCTAGTGGTGTCGTGAAGCTGCCAACTCCTTCACAATGTCATTTCCTGTCATGTCTTGACCTGAACAATACCATATTGTGTTAATGCTATTTTAAACTGTGTCACTTTATTCGTCAGTAAGAAATGTGATGAATTGTCAGCACTAATACTTATATGTGCAAAACCTGTCTTCTGTCTGCTTGTTTATCTTTCAGAATGAGGAGGATATAAGTGTCAAACAAGTGCAGTCTCACCAGCTTGCTCAGCTGCTTGCACTGCAGCTCCCGAGCAGGGCTAACCTTTCTTGAACTCTATTGAAGTGCTGTCGGTTTTGTATATTATTTTGTCGGCGTGTTTAGTTGCACTGGTGGCGATCTTTGATGCCCAGTGTATGTAATCTGTTGTCTGCTTGTGCTTTATTATCATAGTGGCGAACTTTAATGCCCAGTGGATGTAATATGTCGTAATTTCTTTATTGTATAGTCTAGGGTTTTTTCTTATTCATGATGCTGCAGTTATTTTACTGTATATATATCATGTCTTCGCAGTAAACCGGCTAAGCGGTCGTCATGCAAATCACCTATATGATCCGCATCATGGGCCCCGTCATCTTGGTCTTTAATAGGCCTAAACGTAAAATGACCCACTAGTAGATTTGGTCCTTTAATAGGCCGAGTAAACCGCTGGCCCTATTTTCCCAAGAAAACTCAATGGGCCTTTAGGAGGTTAAAAATTAGGTTGGGTCTGAAACGTGCCGAACAGCTCACGGGCCGGCAGCAAGCCGAAATAGACCCCGACCCATGAATGTGCCAATCAAATTATGGGCTTATAATAGGCCAAAATTGTCTCGGTCCTTGTTTGGCCCAATCAGATTATCGGCTGCGAGCAGGCCAGTTGCAAACCGGGTCATAGTTAGGCCCAACTATATGACAGGCTTTTAACAGGCCAAAATTAATATAGGGCCAAAATGTTAAACGAGCCCTTAACAGGCCGAAACTAATATCAGGCCGAATTACTAAATGGGCCTTTAGCAAGTGGGTCCAAAAGCATATCGTCCAGTTGACGGGCCGAATCTGATATGGGCCATAATTTAGCCCAAAGCCTCTTAAAGGGCCGGACCTGATCTGGCCGTAATTTGGCCCAGAACGTGGTAGGCTTTTAACGGGCCGAATCTCATATGGGCCATTATTAGGCTCGGAACGTGGCAGCCAGTTAATGGGTCGGGCTACTAGGGTCCTCAAAATCTTGTGGGCCTACAGCTAGGCCGGCCCATTAATGTCAGTGAAATCTCGTGGGCCTTTAGCTGGGCCGGCCAATTATGGTCCACAAAAATCTTGTGGGCCTTCACCTAGGCCGGCCCATTATGGCCTGCAAAAATCTTCTGGGCCTTTAACTGGGTCAGCCCATTATGGCCCGCAAAATCTTGTGGGCCTTTAGCTGGGCTGGCCCATTATGGTTCGCAAAATCTTGTGGGCCTTTAGTTGGGCCGGCCCATTTAAACTTTATGGCCCACTTTTGGGTCGGTCCACGTGTTAACATATCATAGGCACATCTCGCCCATTGGATGAGTGACACCTGTGCCAACGCGGAGCTGACACGTGTTTCCTCCAGCCAATGATGATTTTACACGTGGAAAATCCCCATTGGTCCGGGCTGTTAATGGGTTATCGATTCCAAAACCGGACCCGATAACTTAACGACGTTCTGTTATGGTGGATGCCACGTGTCGGTCACCCTTGACGAAAGCACTTCTGTGACGCGCGATTTATCGTCATGGAAGTAGACACTTCCGTGATGATAATTTTGGTAATGTCATGGAACACTTCTATGACAACACAGGTATGACTATCTTGATTCTGTCATAAATTTGTCATGGATGTACATGCATGACAGAAAACGTGACCTACTGTGACAAACACGTATCATCACGGAAGTGTATTTTTTTGTAGTGCAATCATGCTGAGATTGACATGGCTTCGCCAAAGAGGTTGTACACTTCTTGTGGTTTGCCTTAATCTCACCATGCTTCTTTGCATCCTGTGATCTTCCAATTCTTGTGAACCAAACACCCAGATTGGCGGAAATCATGTGTTCTTAAATTCTCTGTTTTGCACGTGCATTCCTATCCTATTCCTGTCTATTTCCTATCCCTGCATTGTTAGAATCCTCAAATTCAAACAAGCCCATACACAATCACTTATGTTACAGATATGTGTCAAAGAAAACCTTGTGTGGTTTGTCCTGCTCCTGCGGTGCTGTGTTCCACCCCAGCTCAGCTGCTCCAACGACGGAAGGGTTCACCACAGCAGGGATCCGCTCTCCAGACTGTCTTTCGCTGCCTCAGATCTTCTTCCCCGCCACCGGCAACCACGACAACTGCATTACCATCATCAACTGAGAAGATGACCTTGAGGACTACACGGGTCCGCAAGAGAGGTCGCACTCTTCTGTGTCTGCTTATGTTATGCATTTCTTAATATGATGGCATGCTACTTTATCGTCATGTTCACCTATTAGACTCCGACTTAGGTCCAAACTTATGCTGAAACTTGAGTTTTTAAATGGTTGTGGGGTATATATTGGGGCAGCAATCAGTACTATCTGTCTACTATCTCGTTAATCTCGGGTGTCTACTATGAGTTTCATGTTGGGTGCAAACAAACATTAAAGGAGCCATTATCTGTATTTTTAAACTAAAGCTATTATCTGCCTGCTATCATTTGTTTTGGGTCTATCCATAGTTTGCTACCATCACTCTGGATTTGTGCATGCACTCCTTACATAATCTCATTATGTTTTATGCATGTCAGTTATTGTACACAATGGAACTGAACATGTAGAACAAAAGAGACGAGCCTTGCGTGGCAATAAAATTTCATGCAGACGTCGCTCCATGGTGGGTGCAAAGGTAGCCCCCCTCCACCCATTTCGGATCGTAATCAAGAGGAAGATAATTGTGCTGAGGGGGATTCAGAAGCAGAAGACCACTCCTATTTACCCCATGAGGTCTTCGCTCTAACTTGGCATGCTGATGTTGGTAAAATCATGCATATGGTGCCTTGCATTGCTTACTATATACATCAAAGATGTCATCTGCTTAGTTTAGACATGCTTTGTGTTAATGCCATCTGTTTAGTTTCTTTATCATATATGTGAATCATGCAATGCCATCTTGTTTAGCCAGGCATCATATATGTGAATTTTGCAATGCCACCCTAGTTAGCCAGTCATCTTATATGTGAATTATATCATGACATCATTTTTTTATTACGTGTTAAATTTGTCAACAATTTTAGTACATTCAATTACTCTTCCTGTGCATCAGCCATTCGACATGGTCATGGAAAAATCTGGAGTGGAAACAAGGTCTTCAAAGCAGACAATGCTATCTGACGAAGTGCATGTCTTGCTGGTTACAGATAGCTCCTCAGAGGAGGATTCATGCCACCTGTTTAGTGTCTAATTACCATATATGTGAATTATGCAATGCCATCTTGTTGCAAGACATTATATATGTGAATTATGCAATGCTATCTTGTTGCAAGGCATTATATATGTGAATTATGCAATTCCATGTTGTTTAGCCAAGCGTCATATATGTGAATTATATCATGCCATCCTTTTTTGTATTTCGCATTGCTTTTGTCGACAATGTTTGTATATTCAACTTCTCTTCCTGTGCATCAGCCATTTGAATTGGTGATGGAGAAATCTGGAGTGAAAACAAGGTCTTCAGAGCAGACAATGCTACCTGGTGAAGAAGATATCTTGCTAGTTATAGATAGCTCTTCAGAGGAGGATTCAGAGGCACATGATCAGTCCTATTATCCCCCTGAGGTGTATGCTCAAACTTGGCAGGGTTATATTACTCATATCATGCATATGTTGTATTGCAATGCTTAGTTTTTACATCATATACACGATATTGAATGCCATCTCCTTAGTTAACACATCATATATGCGATTGCCCTCTGCTCACTTCCTTAGTATATAAATCATATATTTGAATTATATCATGCCATGATGTTTACATAGACAGCATGTATCTGAATTATGGCATGCCAACCCATTTTCTAAAGACATAATATAGTTATATCATCTCATCCTGTTCACACTTCACATAGTCATCATATTTTGAATTATGTCATTCTATCCGTGAACTATATCATGCCATCACGTTTCCATCGATGGAATGTTTGTGATTTATGGCATGCCAACCACTTTAATAGACACATCGTATAGTTATATCATGTCATCTTGTTTACATAGTCATCATATTTTGAAGTATGTCATTCTATCCTGTTTAGTTAGCCATCATACATGTGAAATTGTGTCATGCTATCCTGTTTAATTAGCCATCATATATGTGAAATTATGTCCTGCTATTATGTTTGGTTAGACAACATAAATGTGAATTGTTTCATGCTCTGTTTTCTTCCCTACTATCCATTGCACCTGTCTATCTTACAATGTTTGTACATTCAATTACTTTTCTTGTTTATTAGCCATTTCAATTGGAGGGGGTGATGGCAGTATCCGTGGGAGTAAAAACATGGTCTTCAGAAAAGATCGTGCTACCTGTCGATGGAGATAGAACCATGGTTGTACTTGACCAAGAACCAGCCCCACCACACATAACCAAGACTCACGTAGATTGTACCCCTGCCCAGTTGGACAGAGAACCAGCTACACCCCTTCTAACCCCAACCCCAGCAGATAGTAACCCAGTTCCCGTTGACACATCACCGTCTCCACCATAGAGCACCCAAACACGAGCAGTTAGTAAGGCAACTGCAGTTCCCAAAGCACGAGGACCACCACTCCGAACCCCAAGTGAACGCTTAAAGCAGAAGAAGAATTGTTCTTAGGTTAGGTTCTATAGATATGGTTCATACTACTTTGCTCTTGCATCACCGTATTTACTCATACCAACTAATTTCAAATTTGAAGGATGCAATTGAAACTTCAATGGCGCAACAGGTATGTTTTAAACCTATTTCTTTAATGTGTTTTCTGTTGTGACTTGCTCTATGTTGATTTCAGTTTCAATTGAATAAACAGTTATATTCTCATGCCATGCACCTTACAAATGTTGTTATTACTGTGTAGTTTCCCACACTTATATTCTGTCTAAGTTGCTTTGTCTTAAATAGATATGATTCGAACAGTATCTATCTTGATTTGGCAACATAAACTAGAATGATATAGACCATACCGTGACCATACTATATATATATATATATATATATATATGTTTGTTTGTTTCATGTTGTTATCCTGTCCACCTTACTACTGAACTGGTCTACCAAAATGAGTTTCATATACTACATTGTAAACCTGTGATGTGTTTGTTTGTCTGTTTCTCTTTTAGAATGCGGATAAAATATTGGAGAAGAGTACCCCATTATGCAATGGTATAGGAAGTAATGCAGATAAGGTTCAAGATAGTGAGACATCCCTGTTGGTCTCCAAGAAAGCTGATAAAAACTATATTGAAGACACTGAGACAACCCCAAAGTCCTGTCTTGATGTAGTGTTCGAGTTACTGGTTACAAATGCTGGCAGCAGCTCTTCGAACTTGTTGCCTGAATCAGTTCGGCTTCTTGAGTCTCAACTTCAAGTTGAAAGACATCGATCAGATGTTATGCGACAGGAAGCCGAAGGACTAGAGGAAGTCCCTGCAGAATTCAGATGCATACTTTCTGGTGCAACAACAAGTGCTGGAGGAATTAAGCGCCAAACAAGAGAAAGTTAATAAGCTTGCTAAGCATCTTGCCAGCATTATAGGTACCCAGGATATTTTTTCTTGAGCTCTTCTGAAGTGGTTTCATTTCTGGACTAGTTTTGTTGTGGCATTTATATGCTGCTTTCTTCCCTACATTTGCACTGCTGGCGAACTTTGATGCCCAGTGGATGTAATATGTGTAATAGCCGTGATAGCCTAGCGTAAGTTGCTTGCCTATTTATTTCCTTATTGTCTTGTTTATTTGTTTTCTTGTAGTCAGTGCAGTTCTTTTTCCGTGGTTTGCTAGTGGCCACAATAACCTATTTTTTAAAACTAGGCCACATTAACCATGGGCTACATATTTACTGTAGTTAACATGGGCCTCCTACGGGCCTTAGAAACAATGGGCCTTCTAAGGGTCGTAGAAACAATGGGCCTTCTACGGGGCGTAGAAACCATGGGCCTTATACGGGCCATTGACACAATGGGCCTTCTACGGGCCGTATCATCAATGGGCCTTCTACGGGCCGTATGATTGGTTGGCCAAACATGGGCCAATAACAGACCACATTATGGACGTAAATGGGCTAGAGTTGAAATCGTCTGTTGATGGACCGACCATAACGGCCTGTCGTTAATCGGCCATATTTGATGACGCTATGAAAACGGCCCAACGTATTAACAGGCCACAAACAGGCCGACTGTAACCATGGGCTAAATTTGGCCCACAAGCAGAAAATGACAGTAACGGGCCAAAAGTAAACGAATGCTGGAAATGAGCCCAAGAATAAATGGGCCCTGAGAAGGCTGAAAGATAACATGGGCTGGAAACGGCCCAACGGTATAAAGTGATACATTGTTCATTACGGGCTAGTTTTACCACGGGCCGTTAATGGGCCGAGGGTTACTAAGGGCCTCATATGGGCCGAAAGACGTCATGGGCCATACATGGGCTGGAAGTTAAAATAGGCTGGAATTATATTGGACAGCCCAGATGACGCTACTGGGCCTAATTTGGATAGGTCGTAAACAGGCCCTGGGTTAGCGGGCTGTAAATGGGCTATATGCGAACAGGCCATTAACAGGCTTGCCGTGGGCCGGCCCGCCACCTTTTGACCAAGTCAAATGGGTCGGCCTTTTCACAGGAATGGGCCTCTGTTGGGCCGTGCCACGTGTCAACGTATCATAGGCGCTTTGGGTCCAATGAGTGGATGACATCTGTCCCAACGGCGAGCCGGCACGTGTTCCCTCCAGCCAATGATGATTTTACACGCGGAAAATCCCCATTGGTCGGGGCTGTTAACGGGTTATCGGATCCAAAACCGGACCCGATAGCTTAACGGCGTTCCGTTATGGTGGATGCCACATGTCGGTCACCCTTGACGAAAGCACTTCTGTGATGTGTGATTCATCGTCATGGAAGTGGACACTTCCATGATGATAATTTTGGTAATGTCATGGAACACTTCTACGACAGCACATGTATGACTATCTTGATTTTGTCATAAAATTGTCATGGATGTACATGCATGACAGAAAACATGACCTACTGTGACAAACATGTATCATCACAGAAGTGTATTTTTTTGTAGTGGAAGCTCGACTTGTCATGAAAGGTTTTCGACAAGTTCAAGGGTTTGACTACGATGAGACATTCTCACCCGTAGCGATGCTTAAGTTAGTGTGAATCATGTTAGCAATTGCCGCATTTTATGATTATGAAATTTGGCAAATGGACGTCAAAACTGCATTTTTAATGGGTTTCTTAAAGAAGAGTTGTATATGATGCAACCAGAAGGTTTTGTTGATCCTAAAGGTGCTAACAAAGTGTGCAAGCTCCAGCGATCCATCTATGGACTGGTGCAAGCATCTCTGAGTTGGAATATACGCTTTGATGAGGTGATCAAAGCATATGGTTTTATAAAACTTTCGGTGAAGCCCGTATTTACAAGAAAGTGAGTGGGAGCTATGTAGCACTTCTGATATTATATGTAGATGACATATTGTTGATTGGAAATGGTATAGAATTTCTGGATAGCATAAAAGGATACTTGAATAAAAGTTTTTTAATGAAATACTGATGACCCACAAGTATAGGGGATCAATTGTACCTATTTTCGATAAGTAAGAGTGTCGAACACAACGAGGAGCGAAAGGAAATGACAAGTGATTTTCAGCAAGGTAATGTCTGCAAGTGCTGAAATTGTAAGTAACATAGTAGTTTGATAGGAAGATATTTTGTAACGAGCAAGTAATGATAATAGTAACAAAAGTGCAGCAAGGTAGACCAATCCTTTTGAGGCAAAGGACAGGCCAAAACGGTCTCTTACAATAAGCAAAGCGTTCTTCAGGGTACATGGGAATTTTATCCAGTCACTTTCATCATGATGATTCGATTTGTGTTCGCTACTTTGATAATTCGATATGTGGGTGCACCAGTGCTTAGGTGTTGTTCTTACTTGAACAAACCACCTACTTATGATTAACCCCGTCGCAAGCATCCACAACTACGATAAAAGCATTAAGGATAAATCCTAACCATGGCATTAAACTTTTGGATCCAATCAGTCCCTTATGGAATAGCGCATAAACTAGGGTTTAAGCTTCTGTCACTCTCGCAACCCATCATCTAATAACTAGTCCACAATGCATTCCCTTAGGCCCAAATATGTTGAAGTGTCATGTAGTCGATATTCAGATGACACCACTAAGGGAATCACAACATACATACTATCGAAATATCAAACACATATCAAGTTCACATGATTACTTGCAACATGTTAGAACAAAAGTAACTACTAACAAATGATAATCATGCTCAAGATCAGAGGGGTATTAAATAGCATATTGGATCTGAACATATAATCTTCCACCAAATAAACCATATAGTAATCAACTACAAAATATAATCAACACTACTAGTCACCCACAAGCACCAATCTATAGTTCCGGTAACAAGATTGAACACAAGGGGTGGACTAGGGTTTGAGATGAGATGGTGCTGTTGAAGATGTTGATGGAGATTGCCCTCCCCAAGATGGGGGAGTTGTTGGTGATGATGATGACGATGATTTCCCCCTTCCGGAGGGAAGTTCCTCCGATAGAATCGCTCCGCTGGAGGGCAAAAGTGCTCCTGCCCAAGTTCGGCCTCGAGACGGCGGCGCTCCATCCCGAAAGTCCTCTCCTTATTTTTTTTGTAGGTCAAAATGACTTATATACCAGAAGATGGGCACCGGAGGTGGGGCTGGGTGAGCACAACCCACCTAGGTGTTCCCAGGTGGGTTGTTCCCACCTGGTGGGCCCCCTCTAGTACTTATTGGCTCCAATATTCCTCATATATTCCATAAAAAATCTCCATAAAGTTTCAGCTCATTTGGAGTTGTGCAGAATAGGTAGCCTGACGTAGCCTTTCCAGGTCCAGATTTCCAGCTGCCGAAATTCTCCCTCTTTGTGTGTACCTTGTATACTATGAGAGAAAAGGCATTAGAATTACTCCAAAAGGCATTATTATGCATAAAAACATCATAAATAACAGTAACAAAACATGATGCAAGATGGACGTATCAACTCCCCCAAGCTTAGACCTCGCTTGTCCTCAAGCAAAAACCAAAATCAAAAACATGTCCACATGCTTAGAGAGAGGTGTTGATAAAAACAAAATACAGACATAGAAGCATCATGTGAATTGTTATAACAGCAACAAACTTTGACATAAGACTTTTATCAAAGAACTCTTATCATAGACTTCTCATGAATAAGTAACAATTCATCACACTATCGGAGTATAAAGCATAAACTCTATTACAAACCAACAAACTATGTTCTGTCTACTTTGCAACTACAATTCATCATCTTTTCAGGAAGGGTCATGCATCAGAGCCTTAGGCAAGTCCACATACTCAATCATCATTTAGTCTTCTATGATTGCTAACACTCACCGCATACACATGAGCAAAACGTTTCAACCGGACACATAGAAATATAGGGGCTTATAGTTTCGCCTCCCGACGTATTCACCTCAAGGGTGATGTCAACAATAATAACTTATGCCACCCATATTCAACTGGACACATGTGCCTAGATATTTCCTTACCACATGATTCTTGCCAAAGGAGAAAAATAAAAGGGAATAGAGATAAAAACTTTGACTCTTGCATAAAAGTAAATACATAAAAGTAAAAGATAGGCCCTTCGCAGAGGGAAGCAGATGTTGCCATGCGCTTATTTGTTTGTATGCTCAACCCCTTCGTGCAAAAGAACATCACGTTGTATTGCCCCTTGTGATGGCAACCTTTATTATGCAGCCTGTCGCTTTTATTCTTCTCCATCACAAGTTCGTACAACGCTCAATTTTCTCTTACACTAAATGATCTCACACTTTTAGAAGCAATTTTTATTGCCTTATTGCACTGATGGAAACTTACTTGAAGGATCTGACTCAATCCTTAGGTAGGTATGGTGGACACTTTAAAATAAGATTTGGGTTTAACGTTTTTTTGGATGCACAGGTAGTATCTCTACTTAGTGCAAAAATTTTGGCTAGCAAAGATAGGGGCAAGCACCACATGTTGAAGGATCTATGACAATATAACTTCTATGTGAATATGAACAAACATAAATCATTAAGTTGTATTCCTTGTACAACATCAACAATTTTGGCATATAATATTTTGATGGGGGCTCACAATCACAAAAGATTTCCAGGATAGTGTGTATATATATATATATATATATGTGTGTGTGTGTGTGTGTGTGTGTGTGTGTGTGTGTGTGTGTGAATCTTCTCTTCCCTTATTAATTCTTTCATGAATTGCATCATTGACCAATGATATGATTGTCAATCCCTAATAAAATTTTCTACTTATACTTTTCCTTATGTGGTGTCATCACCTACCATAAGATTAGCATATGATCTTATTCATTTATTTCCTTTCTTTTTATTGGAACATGAAAGTAAAGAAAGCAAAAACTAAAACTTTATTATATATCTCGCATACAATTACAAGGATAGATCACTAATCAAACTCTCGAAAAGAAAGGATCGAACTAAACTTTTATTCATCTAAAGCAAAAGATAACTATGGATCGAACTAAGACAAGTAAAGGAAAAAGATAGTGGGGTGATACGATACCGGGGCACCTCCCCAAAGCTTGACAGAAGCCAAGGGGAGTGCCCATACCCGATACTCAATTTTATTTTGGTGATGAAGAAGGTGGTGGTGATGAAGTAGTGGTATTATCCAATATAACCATGAGTAGATCCTTCAATACTTGAATCTCCCAAAGGGCTTGATGAAGTAACTCACTACTTTTCTTCACCTCAGCCATTATGTGTTTATTTTCCAGGCCCCAGGGGTTTGTTCCTGCACTATTTTCTCTTGGGCGAGATAAATCCCAATTGGACGGTATGTGCCTATGAGGAGTATTATCAAATCCGTAATTGTGAATCAAATTGCGAAAATTGTTACGATGTAACCGGTGTAAAGGCCTTTTTGGTGGGATTTCTTCTTGCACTTCCAGGCTCTCTTGATTATTTGATAGTCTCATGGCTTTATGAGGATTCGGATGAGTAGAGATGCCAGCTAATGTGCCTCTCTCGGAAGCCGGAGAGTGAACCCCAAAAGGATTTTCCTCTTCTTCTTCCATAGCAATCTCTTCAGCTTCCTCTCTCCTTGGATCCTCCTGAACCACCCCTGTGTCTACCTCTCCGTTGTTGGAGGGTGAGGAAGACATGATGCTGGCCCAGCTGAATCTGTCAACAAACAGCAAGGAAAAGAAAATAGAAGATTTCTCTGTGATACGATGGTCAACGGGTTCGAGGCGTATATAAAGATTTTTTATCTTGGGAAACAAGCAAGATGCAGAAAAACGGAATCCGGAAGGTACCCGAGGTGGGCACAACCCACCTGGGCACGCCTGGCTGCCAGGCGCGCCCTGGTGTCTTATCCCCACCAGGGTGCACTTCTTGGAAGTTTCTTATTTTCCTAATTTTTGTTATATTCCAAAACTGACAGAAAATATTTTTGTGGATTTTTTGGAGTCCGTTTACTTACCAAATCACGTACCTCCTCTTTTTGATGATTTTGGAGTATTCCGGAACGACTCTTTTATTTGTTCTGCTGGTATCATAGTTTGGATAATATTACTTTCAACATTAATGGGCGTACATGAGATATAATGTTTTATTCGTTGCTCATTAACAACCTTCGGGTTAGCACATTCGACATTATTTATTTTGATAGCTCCAGACTGATAAACCTCCTCCATAACATAGGGTCCTTCCCATTTGGAGAGGAGTTTTCCTACAAAGAATCTGAAACGAGAGTTGTATAGAACAACATATTCGCCAACTTTAAACTCACGCTTTTGGATTCTTTTATCATGCCATCTTTTAACTTTTTCTTTAAATAACTTGGCATTTTCATAAGCTTGGGTTCTCCATTCATCTAAAGAGCTAATGTCAAACAACCTCTTTTCACCGGCATGTTTAAAATCATAGTTGAGTTCTTTAATTGCCCAATATGCTTTATGTTCTAACTCAAGAGGCAAATGAAAAGCTTTTCCATATACCATCTTATAAGGAGACTTATCCATAGGATTTTTATATGTTGTTCTATAAGCCCAAAGTGCATCATCTAATTTCTTAGACCAATTCTTCTGGGACCTATTGATAGTCTTTTGTAAGATTAATTTTATTTCTCTATTGCTAAGTTCAACTTGACCACTAGACTGAGGATGATAAGGTGATGCAATTATATGGTTAACATCATACTTAGCAATCATTTTACAGAAAGCACCATGAATAAAGTGTGAACCACCATCAGTCATTAAATATCTAGGGACTCCAAACCTTGGGAAAATAACTTCCTTAAGCATTTTAATAGAGGTGTTGTGATCAGCACTACTAGTTGGAATAGCTTCTACCCACTTAGTAACATAATCAACAACAACCAAAATATGTGTATACCCATTAGAGGAAGGAAAAGGTCCCATGTAATCAACTCCCCAAACATCAAATGGTTCAACAGCAAGTGAATAATTCATAGGCATTTCTTGATGCTTACCGATATTACCTATTATTTGACATTCATCACAAGATAAGGCAAACTTATGAGCATCCTTGAAAAGAGTAGGCCAATAAAATCCAGACATGAAAAACCTTGTGAGCAGTTATGTCTCCCGCATAATGCCCTCCATAAGATTTGGAGTGACATTTTCGTAGGATTTATCCCTGTTCATGCTCAGGTACACAACATCTAATAACATCGTCTACTCCTTCTTTATAAAGATGTGGTTCATCCCAAAAGTAATGTCATAAATCATAGAAGAATTTTTTCTTTTGTTGATAAGTAAAGCTAGTTGGTAAATATTTATCAACGGTGTAATAAGTATACTTGGCATACCAAGGAGTATTATGAGAAACATTTATTGTAGCTAACTGCTCATCAGGAAAACTATCATCAATAGGTAGTGGGTCATCAAGCACATTTTCAAACCTAGACAAGTTATCAGCTACGGGGTTCTCTGCTCCTTTCCTATCAGTGATATGTAAATCAAATTATTGTAGCAAGAGAACCCATTGAATAAGTCTAGGTTTATCATCTTTCTTTTCCATACGATATTTAATAACAGCATGGTCGGTGTGAACAATTACTTTTGAATCAACAATGTAAAATCTAAATTTATCACAAGCAAACACCACTGCTAGGAATTCTTTTTCAGTAGTAGCATAATTTCTTTGAGCACTGTCTAGAGTTTTAGTAGCATAATGAATAACATTTAATTTCTTATCAACTCTTTGTCCTAGAACAACACCAATAGCATCACACATAATTTCAAAAGGCAAGTTCCAATCAGGTGGTTGAACAATAGGTGCAGAAATTAAGGCTTTCTTAAGTGTTTCGAAGGCTTCTGAACAATCATCATAAAAACAAAAGGAATATCCTTTTGCAAAATATTTGTAAGAGGCCTGGAAATTTTAGAAAAATCTTTGATAAATCTCCTATAGAAACCAACATGACCTAAGAAACTACGAATACCTTTGGTATCTTTAGGACATGGCATTTTCTCAATTGCATCAACCTTAGCTTTGTCGACTTCAATACCTCTTTCAGAAATTTTATGACCCAAGACAATACCTTCATTAACCATAAAGTGGCACTTCTCTCAATTCAAGACAAGATTTGTTTGTTCACATGTCTGCAAAACTCGATCAAGATTGCTTAAACAATCATCAAAAGACTTCCCATAAATAGAGAAGTCATCCATGAAAACCTCAACAATCATTTCATGAATGTCAGAGAATATAGCAGTAATACATCTTTGAAAGGTAGCAGGTGCATTGCATAAACCAAAAGGCATACGTCTATAAGCATAAGTTCCAAAGGGACAAGTGAAAGTGGTCTTTTCCTAATCAGGTTGAGAAACAGGTATTTGTGATAAAACAGAGTATCCATCAAGGAAGCAAAAAATGTGTGTGCTTAAATAATGTTTCTAGCATTTGATCAATAAAAGGCAGAGGGTAATGATCTTTTCTATTTGCTTTCTTTAATTTTCTAAAATCAATTACCATTCTATAGCCTGTAACAATTCTTTGTGGAATAAGTTCATTCTTATCATCAGGAACAACAGTGATACCTCCTTTCTTAGGAACACAATGAACATGACTTACCCATCTACTATCAGCTATAGGATAAATTATACCTACTTCCAGAAGTTTTAATATTTCCGTTCTTACCACTTCCTTCATTTTCAGATTTAACCGACGTTGATGATCAACAACGGGTTTAGCATTAGGTTCCATATTAATCTTGTGCTGACATAGAGTGGGACTAATGCCCTTTAAATCATCAAGAGTATATCCAATAGCAGCACGATGTTTCCTTAGAACTTTCAATAATCTTTCTTCTTCATGTTCAAGGTTAGCACTAATAATAACAGGACATATCTTCTTCTCATCAAGATAAGCATATTTCAAGGTATCCGGCAATTGTTTTAATTAAAACACAGGATCACCCTTAGGTGTAGGAGAACCTCCTAGAGTTTCAATTGGGAAATTGTGTTTAAGTACAGGACGTTGTTCAAAGAAAATCTTATCTATTTCATTTCGTTCATACATATGTAAATCATTTTGATGGTCTAGCAGATATTGTTCTACAGGATCAGTAGGAGGCACAGCAATAGAAGCAAGACCAATTATTTCATCCTTACTAGGCAATTCTTTTTCATGATGCTCTTTACTAAACTTGGAAAAATTAAACTCATGAGACTCATCACCAAAACTAACACGGACAGTTTGTTTCTCACAATCTATTTTAGCATTAACGGTGTTCAAGAACGGTCTACCAAAGATAATGGGACAAAAGTCATCTTGTGGGGAACCAAGAACAAGAAAATCAGTAGGGTGTTTTATTTTCCCACACAAGACTTCAACATCTCTAACAATCCCAATTGGTGATATAGTATCTCTATTAGCAAGTTTACTAGTAACATCAATGTCTTCTATCTTTGTGGGTGCTATGTCATTCATAATTTCTTGATATAAGGTATAGGGAATCACACTCACGCTAGCACCTATGTCACATAAACCATGATAACAGTGATCTCCTATTTTAATTGAGACAACGGGCATGCCGACAACGGGTCTATGATTATCCATTCTATCGGGTTTGACAATTCTAGTGGCTTCATTACAGAAGTAAATAACATGACCATCTATATTTTCTTGCAAGAGATCCTTAACCATAGCAGCACTAGGTTCTACTTTGATTTGTCCATCAGGTTCAGCTGTTCGAATATAAATTTTGTTAACCATAGTTGAAACTTTAGCATGTTCCTTTATCCTAACAGGGAAAGGTCGTTTCTCAATATAAGCAGTAGGAACAACTGGATCAACATTATAAAGTATAGTTTCCTCTTTAGCTAGGTTCGGTTCTTTAATTTCTTCTTTAATAGGTGGGTGATATTTAAACCACTTCTCTTTAGGGAGATCAACATGACTAGCAAATGATTCACAAAAAGAGGCTACTATCTCAGAGTCAAGTCCATATTTAGTGCTAAACTTTTGAAAACTATCGGTATTCATAAAAGATTTAACACAATCATACTTAAGCTTAATACCTGACTCTTTACCTTCGTCGAGTTCCCAATCTTCAGAGTTTCGTTTAATTCTTGCCAAAAGATCCCACTGGAATTCAATAGTCTTCTTCATTAAAGAACCAATACAAGAAGTATCGAGCATGGATTGATCATCACGAGAAAGCCGAGCATAAAAATTCTGAATAATAATTTCTCTTGAGAGATCATGATTCGGGCATGAATATAACATTGACTTAAGCCTTCCCCAAGATAGAGCAGTGCTTTCTCCTTCACGAGGCCAAAAATTATATATGTAATTCCGATCATGATGAACTAGATGCATAGGATAAATTTTTTGGTGAAATTCCAATTTTAACCGATCCCAATTCCAGGATCCAATATCATCGCATAGCCTATACCATGCCAATGCTTTTCCCTTCAAAGATAAAGGGAAAACCTTCTTCTTAACTTCATCCCCGGGTAAACCTGCAAGCTTAAACAATCCAAAAATTTGTTCCACATATATCAAGTGCATATCAGGATTTTCGGTTCCATCTCCTGCATAAGGATTAGCTAGCAGTTGTTCTATCATACCCGAAGGAATTTCATGTTCAATATTTTCAGTAGGTGCAGTAGGTTGAGGGGCAACTAATTGTGGTTCCGGTCGAGGTGCAGATACCCCGAACAAACCCCACAAAGGATTGTTTTCCATAGTAATAAGTGGCAATAAATTTCAGCACACTATATGAATGTTTCCTTACCAATTTCCACTTACCAAAGGCGCTTCACTCCCCGGCAACGGCGCCAGAGAATAGCCTTGATGACCCACAAGTATAGGGATCAATTGTAGCTCTTTTAGATAAGTAAGAGTGTTGAACCCAATGAGGAGCAAAAGGTAATGACAAGTGGTTTTCAGCAAGGTAATGTATGCAAGTGCTGAAATTGTAGGTAACATAGTAGTTTGATAGCAAGATATTTTGTAACGAGCAAGTAATGATAATAGTAACAAAAGTGCAGCAAGGTAGCCCAATCCTTTTGAGGCAAAGGACAGGCCAAAACGATCTCTTACAATAAGCAAAGCGTTCTTGAGGGTACACGGGAATTTCATCCAGTCACTTTCATCATGTTGATTTGATTTGTGTTCGCTACTTTGATAATTTGATATGTGGGTGGACTGGTGCTTAGGTACTATTCTTACTTGAACAAACCTCCTACTTATGATTAACCCCGTCGCAAGCATCCGGGACTACAAGAAAAGTATTAAGGATAAATCCTAACCATAGCATTAAACTTTTGGATCCAATCGGTCCCTTACGGAATAGCGCATAAACTAGGGTTTAAGCTTCTGTCACTCTCGCAACCTGATGACCCACAAGTATAGGGGATCTATCGTAGTCCTTTCGATAAGTAAGAGTGTCGAACCCAACAAGGAGTAGAAGGAAATGATAAGCGGTTTTCAGCAAGGTATTCTCTGCAAGCACTGAAATTACAGATAACAGATAGTTTTATGATAAGATAATTTGTAACGAGCAACAAGTAACAAAAGTAAATAAAATGCAGCAAGGTGGCCCAATCCTTTTTGTAGCAAAGGACAAGCCTGGACAAACTCTTATATAGAGAAAAGCGCTCCCGAGGACACATGGGAATTATCGTCAAGCTAGTTTTCATCACGTTCATATGATTCGTGTTCGGTACTTTGATAATCTGATATGTGGGTGGACCGGTGCTTGGGTGATGTCCTTACTTGGACAAGCATCCCACTTATGGTTAACCCCCATTGCAAGCATCCGCAACTACAAGAAAAGTATTAATGTAAACCTAACCATAGCATGAAACATATGGATCCAAATCAGCCCCTTACGAAGCAACGCATAAACTAGGGTTTAAGCTTCTATCACTCTAGCAACCCATCATCTACTTATTACTTCCCAATGACTTCCTCTAGGCCCAAATAATGGTGAAGTGTCATGTAGTCGACGTTCACATAACACCACTAGAGGAGAGACAACATACATCTCATCAAAATATCGAACGAATACCAAATTCACATGACTACCAATAGCAAGACTTCTCCCATGTCCTCAGGAACAAACGTAACTACTCACAAAGCATATTCATGTTCATAATCAGAGGGGTATTAATATGCATATAGGATCTGAACATATGATCTTCCACCAAATAAACCGGCTAGCATCAACTACAAGGAGTAATCAACACTACTAGCAACATACAGGTACCAATCCCAGACTTAGAGACAAGAATTGGATACAAGAGATGAACTAGGGTTTGAGAGGAGATGGTGCTGGTGAAGATGTTGATGGAGATTGACCCCCTCCCGATGAGAGGCGCGTTGGTGATGACAATGGTGATGATTTCCCCCTCCCGGAGGGAAGTTTCCCCGGTAGAACAGCTCCGCCGGAGCCCTAGATTGGTTCCGCCAAGGTTCCGGCTCGTGGCGGCGGAGTATCGTCCCGAAAGCTTGCTTAAGATTTTTTTTCCTCAACAAAAGACCCCATATAGCAGAAGATGGGCATCAGAGGGCCACCAGGGGGCCCACGAGGCAGGGGGCGCGCCCCCCACCCCCGTGGCTGGTGAGTGCCCCCCCTCTGGTACTTCTTGCACTCAGTATTTTTTATATATTCTGAAAATAACTTCCGTGAAGTTTCAGGACTTTTGGAGCTGTGCGGAATAGGTCTCTAATATTTGCTCCTTTTCCAGCCCAGAATCCCAGCTGCCGGCATTCTCCCTCTTTATGTAAACCTTGTAAAATAAGAGAGAATAGGCATAAGTATTGTGACATAATGTGTAATAACAGCCCATAATGCAATAAATATCGATATAAAAGCATGATGCAAAATGGACGTATCACAACCCATCATCTAATAACTACTCCACAATGCATTCCCTTAGGCCCAAATATGGTGAAGTGTCATGTAGTCGACGTTCACATGACACCACTAAGGGAATCACAACATACATACTATCAAAATATCGAACACATATCAAGTTCACATGATTACTTGCAACATGATTTCTCCCGTGACCTCAAGAACAAAAGTAACTACTCACAAATGATAATCATGCTCAAGATCAGAGGGGTATTAAATAGCATATCGAATCTAAACATATAATCTTCCACCAAATAAACCATATAGTAATCAACTACAAGATGTAATCAACACTATTAGTTACCCACAAGCACCAATCTATAGCTCCGGTAACAAGATTGAACACAAGGGTTGAACTAGGGTTTGAGTTGATATGGTGTTGTTGAAGATGTTGATGGAGATTGCCCTCCCCAAGATGGGAGAATTATTGGTGATGATGATGAGATGATTTCCCTAGAGGGAAGTTCCCCCAGTGGAATCACTCCGCCGAAGGGCAAAAGTGCTCCTACCCAAGTTCCACCTCGAGACGGCGGTGCTACGTCCCGAAAGTCCTCTTCATGTTTTTTTAGGTCAAAATGACTTATATACCAGAAGATGGGCACCATAGGTGGGCCTGGGTGAGCACAACCCACCAGGGCGTGCCTGGGCTCCCCGGCGCACCCAGGTGGGTTGTGCCCACCTGGTGGGCCCCCTCTGGTACTTATTGTCTCCAATATTCCTCATATATTCCATAAAAAATATCCGTAAAGTTTCAGCTCATTTGGAGTTGCGCGGAATAGGTAGCCTGGCGTAGCTTTTCCAGGTCCAGATTTCCAGCTGTCAGAATTCTCCCTCTTTGTGTGTACCTTGCATATTATGAGAGAAAAGGCATTAGAATTACTCCAAAAATCATTATTATGCATAAAAACATCATAAATAACAGTAAGAAAACATGATGCAAAATGGAAGTATCAACGGTGAAGCTGCTTATATATTGGGCATCAAGATCTATAGAGATAGATCAAGACTCTTAATAGGACTTCCACAAAGCACATACCTTGATGAAGTTTTGAAGAAGTCCAAAATGGATCAGTTAAAGAAAGGGTTCTTGCTTGTGTTACATGGTGTGAAGTTGAGTCAGACTCAAAGCCCGACCACTGCAGAAGATAAAGAGAAAATGAAAGTCATTCCCTATGCCTCAGCCATAGGTTCTATCATGTATGCTATGCTTTGTACCAGACCTGATGTGTGCCTTGCCATAAGTCTGGCAGGGAGGTACCAAAGTAATCCAGGAGTGGAGCACTGGACAGTGGTCAATAACATCTTGAAGTACCTGAAAAGGACCAAGGATATGTTTCTCGTTTATGGAGGTGACAAAGAGCTAATCATAAATGGTTACATCGATGCTAGCTTTGACACTGATCCGGATGACTCTAAGTCACAAACCGGATAGGTATTTATATTGAATGGTGGAGCTATCAGTTGGTGCAGTTCCAAGCAGAGCATTGTGGCGGGATCTACGTGTGAAGCGGAGTACATAGCTGTTTCGGAAGCAACAAATGAAGGAGTCTGTATGAAGGAGTTCATATCTGACCTAGGTGTAATACATAATGCATCGGGTCCAATGAAAATCTTTTGTCACAATACTGGAGTGATTGCCTTGGCAAAGGAATCCTGATTTCACAAGAGAACCAAACACATCAAGAGACGCTTCAACTCCATCCGTGAACAAGTCAAGGAGGGAGACATAGAGATTTGCAAAATACATATGGATCTGAATGTAGCAGCCCCGTTAACTAAGCCTCTTCTGTGAGCAAAACATGATCAACACCAAGACTCCATGGGTGTTAGAATCATTATAATGTAATCTAGATTATTGGCTCTAGTGCAAGTGGGAAACTGAAGGAAATAGGCCCTAGAGGCAATAATAAAGTTGTTATTTTATATTTTCTTATTCATGATAAAGTTTTATTATTCATGCTAGAATTGTATTGATCGGAAACCTAAATACATGTGTAAATATATAAAGAAACACCGTGTCCCTGGTGAGCCTCTACTAGACTAGCTCGTTGATCAAAGATGGTTAAGGTTTTCTAACCATGGACATGAGTTGTCATTTGATAACAGGATCACATCATTAGGAGAATGATGTGATGGACAAGACCCATCTGTTAGCTTAGCATTATGATCATTCAGTTTTTATTGCTATTGATTTCTTCATGTCAAATACATATTCCTTCGACTATGAGATTATGCAACTCCCGGATACCGTGGGAATGCCTTGTGTGCTATCAAATGTCACAACGTAACTGGGTGATTATAAACATGCTCTACAGGTATCTCCAAAGGTGTTTGTTGAGTTGGCATAGATCGAGATTAGGATTGGTCACTCCGAGTATCGGAGAGGTATCTTTGGGCCCTCTTGGTAATACACATCATAAGCTTGCAAGCAAACAACTAAGGAGTTAGTTACAAGGTGATGTATTATTGAACGAGTAAAGAGACTTGCCGCTGACGAGATTGAACTAGGTATGAAGATACCGACGATCGAATCTCGGGCAAGTAACATACCGATAGACAAAGGGAATAATGTATGTTATCATAACGGTTCGACCGATAAAGATCTTCATAGAATATGTAGGAGCCAATATGAGCATCCAGGTTCCTCTATTGGTTATTGACCGGAGAGGTGTCCTGGTCGTGTCTACATAGTTCTCGAACCCATAGGGTCTGCACGCTTAACGTTCGATGACGGTATAGTATTATATTAGTTATGTGATCTGGTGACTGAATGTTGTTTGGAGTCCTGGATGAGATCACGGACATGACGGGGAGTCTCTAAATGGTCGAGAGGTAAAGACTGATATATAGGACGATGGTATTCGGACATCGGAAGTGTTCCGGAGGGTACCAGGTACATATAGGGTCACCAGAAGGGGTTCCGGGCATCCCCAACAAAAGATATGGGCCTTATGGGCCGTCGGTGTCAAAACCGGCGGATCTCGGGTAGGGGGTCCCGAACTGTGCGTCTAGGCGGATGGTAACAGGAGACGAGGGACATGATGTTTTTACCCAGGTTCGGGCCCTCTCGATGGAGGTAAAACCCTACTCCTGCTTGATTGATCTTGATGATATGAGTATTACAAGAGTTGATCTACCACAAGATCGAAGAGGCTAAACCCTAGAAGCTAGCCTATGGTATGATTGTTCTTCTTGGTCCTACAGACTAAACCCTCCAGTTTATATAGACACCGGAGGGGGCTAGGGTTACACAGAGTCGGTTACAAGGAAGGAGATCTGCATATCCGTATTGCCAAGCTTGCCTTCCACGCCAAGGAGAGTCCCATCCGGACACGGGACGAAGTCTTCAATCTTGTATCTTCATAGTCCAACAGTCCGTCCAAAGGATATAATCTGGCTGTCCGGATACCCCCTAATCCAGGACTCCCTCAGTAGCCCCTGAACCAGGCTTCAATGACGATGAGTCCGGCGCGCAGATTGTCTTCGGCATTGCAAGGCGGGTTCCTCCTCTGAATACTTCATAGAAGATTTTGAACACGAGGATCGTGTCCGGCTCTACAAAATAAGTTCCACATACAACCGTAGAGAGAATAATTTTTTCACAAATCTAATCTGCCGACGCATTCCGCAGTGTGACATCACACCACAGCCAGGTCATCATTCGAATCGTTTTTCACAACTAACCTCAGCGTTTTCGCGAGGCGGTTTCCTTGGCACGTCTTGTCAAAGCAGAGATCGTGTCCCCTTATTACGGGATTCCCATCAATACGGACGTGGGTAACCCAACCGTGTCATCAATTACGACGCTTGGGGGATAAGCGAGTTTTACCAGGCTGGTGGGGGCACATAGTTTAGTCCGCCCTTATAAAGGGATAAGGGTTCACCTTTTTCTACCCACACCTTCTTCCTCCTTGCTCATCCATTCTCGCGCACTCGAGCTCCAGTGCCCAAGTCCACATCCTTCTCCTCAACCCTCTCCAAACATGTCCGGAGCGGGAGGCAAGTGGATGGTCTCCTCTGTTACGGAGGGAGACATCAAAAAGCTGCGCGGGGCCGAATACTTAGCCGCGGATATTGCGCATCGGCTGCCAGCCGCGGGGCAGATCGTCCCTACCCCGGAACCTTACGAAAGGGTGGTTTTCCTCACCCACTTCGTCCGCGGACTGGGGTTTCCCCTCCATCCATTCGTCTGCGACCTTATGTTCTATTATGGGCTGGACTTCCATGATCTAGCTCCGAATTTCATCCTCAACATCTCGGCATTCATCGTCATGTGCGAGGCTCTCCTCCGCGTCCGGCCCCACTTCAGCCTGTGGCTGAAGACCTTCAATGTCAAACCGAAGGTAGTAGGCGGCCAACAAGCGGAATGTGGCGGAGCCATGGTGAGCAAAATGCCCAACGTTACATGGCTCGAGGGCTCCTACGTGGAGACCATAAAGGGATGGCAATCGGGGTGGTTCTACATCACCGAGTCGCGCGACACCAATTGGGTGGCGGCCCCGAGTTTCGATCCGGAATCCCCACGCGGCTCACTTCCTAGAAGGAGAAGGGCATGTCCTGGGGCTCATCGGTGGATCTGGACGGACTCCAGAAGTATATCTGGAACATGATAGGCAAGAAACTCAAGCTTGTCAAGATAGTCCAGGTCATGCTCTTCCGCCGGATCATCCCGTGTCAACAACGGGCTTTCAACTTATGGGAGTTCGACCTGGCCCAGCACTAGACTCTACGCGAGCTCTTTGACACGATGCATAAGGACGTCTAGAAGGTGCTGTTCAAGGGCACCGAGGTCCCCCTCTCCCCTTACTGAGGACCGCGGGCTAAGCACGATGCGCCCTGCGAATCCGGTAAGTTCTGTGCATCTCGTAGGGTATTTACTTTCCATAGTTTAACCATGTGCGGGATCTGGGCTCCCATGCCTTTGACAAGACTGGGTGGAGACATCGGAGCAGATTGACTGCCCATCCCCTCTACCCGAAGACCCTGTAGACGCTCTCCTGACGGAGATGCGGACCCTGGCTCCTTATGAGGTGCCGGAGAAGAAGATCAAGAATAAGGCCACAGAAACCCGAAAGAGTTCCCGGCGACAGGTGGTATCGGACTCATCGTCCGATAACTCCGAGACGCACTCCTCCCGTGAAAATGAGGAGGAGGAAGATGAAGATTCTCCCCCTCCAGCCGGGGGAGACAAGAAAAGGAAGGCCGCCCTAACCGGGGAGGCCAGAGGGTCCAAGAAGGGAAGGACTCTCCTTCCGGACTGTTCCACCACCGCCGCCGACAGCGAACACGAGTGATTACTCAGGGCCAAGCCCCTGGCGAAGTCGTAAGTATTCGGATACCAGAGTAACTCATAGCATACTTTTGTTGCACTGCTTCTCCTAACGTCGAATATGATTATGCAGTCCACCCCGAGCCCTTATCGACATATCCTCGTCGGACGGTTCCTTGGACTCGTTGGATATGAATAGCGAATCACTTCCAACCGCCTCCTCTCCTCGCCCTACGGACAATGTCGAGGTATTGTCTCAAGGGGCACTGAACCGAGGGGAGGTAGTCCTGGAGGCGCCTCAAGGCGACCTTCCGAACTCCAGGCGCAAAGGGAGCAAGACTCCCAAGGGCTCCAAGTTCGGCCCTCAGCTGAACACCACGCCGGAACCTCCAGTGGTTCCGGACTCCGGCAGGCACCCCCCTACCAAGAGGGGCAAGCCGCCTATGCCGGTGACCTCTATCTATCCAGAGGCACCGGACAACCTACTGGGAGCGCTTCACAGCGCTTCCATTGACGAAGAGCACCGCACTATTATGAGTGTGGTGATCAAGAATGTTCAGTCCGCCAAGAGCGGACTGACTGAAGCCTGTGCCAGCCTTCTAACAAGCTTTGAGGTAAGTATTTAAAATATAGGAAAATATAACCGCATAGACAGTAGCCCCTGATGCTCTGTTTGGTGTTCACAAAGAAAAGCTGAATAGAGGACCAAATAATATCTGCAGGAGTCTAATACAAGTATGTCTATATGCATATGCAGGCTTCGCTGCTGACCTCTGCCGCACTGACTGTGGAGGTCGCCGCACTGAAGCAGAACCTCGAGCGGTCCGAGAAAGAGCTCGGCCTTGCTAAGAGGCAGCTCGAGGAGAACAAAGGTAAGTAATACCTTGTCTATATATATATATATGTGTGTGTGTGGTTGCAAAATGATAAGATCATCATGGATGTGCCAAGGGCCACGACCGAAGTGGCGACCCTGAAGCAAGCATTGTTCAAGGCCGAAAACAAAGCGGCTGAGGAGCATACCGAGCGGGAGAAACAAGAGGCACGGGTGGGCGAGGTGCAGCAAGAGCTCCAAGCTCTCGTGAAGAAGCACGAGACTTTGGAGCTTGACTCGAAGATGCGAGAGTCTGAGCTTGCCGCGGCCCTTGACAGTGCAAAGCATGCCAAGGCTGAAGCCCAAAAGGCCCTCCAGGAAATTGAGGCGATGAGGAAGATAGCGGCGGGTAAGGCAGTCATTATGCAAAGCAAGCATGTGAAAGTAAATTACTTGTTACTTACCCGAGTCCGGAGCTCTCCAGGAGTATTCGCAGATTTGCCCCGCAGTGTGTCAGATGCCGCAAAGTACTACCAGGCCGAGGAGGGAAGCTCGACGGAGAAGTTGTTCTGGTCTCAGTATACTGGTACCGAACACCCGATGCCTGTGAGCGACCAGCTGAAGCAACTGGTCGAGCTGCACAAGGCAGCCGAACAGGCCATGAGGGGCCTTATAGTTCGGATGTGGCCTGGCAACTCCCTTCCCAGCAGCTACTTCGGCCTGGTCAGGCGGCTTGTGGACGCCTGCTCATGGCTGGAAATTATAAAGCGGTCCGTCTGCATCGAAGGTGCACGCCGGGCTTTTGCCTGTCCGAAGGTGCACTGGGCCAAGATGGACGCCGAGAAGCTGGTGAAGGAGGGGCCGCTGCAGGGCAAGGAGCATCGCCACCCTGAAATGTATTATGAGGGTGTCCTGAAGGGTGCCCGTCTTGTGGCGGACGAGTGTGCGAAGGATGTAATTTTTGAATGAACTTGCTCGTGTGATCCTGTATTATGAAGACTTGTTCATGTGCGCTATGCAAAGCTTGTTCGAATTTAAAATATTACCTTCTGTGCGGCTGTTTATAAAATCTGAGAGATGGTCAGTCGTCGGCTTCTGCCCTGTAAGTGCATCTAGTGCCACCCCTAGTTGGTTTTGGAGTATTGACGACAAACCTAGTTGAGGGACTAATGTGTTTGTGAGAATTGCAGGATAACACAAGTAGAAGTCCCTCATTGATTCGGTTTTCCTACCAGAGATGACCCCTAAAAATGTATGAAGACATTGATGTCAAAGGTGGTTTATGAAGATATTCTCATTAAAGACTATGACAAGAGAAGACATCACATGAAGCCTATGAAGCTCGAAGACTTAGATCTTTCGTAGTTCTTTTTCTTCTCTGTTGAGTCATAGGAACCACCGTACTGTTAAGTGGGGTCCAAGAGAACTAGTCAGAATGACTGAAGTGATGCTTAACCAAAACCTATGACTTCGAGTGAAGACTATGAGAGCGAAACTTGTCCAGAGTCGGACAAGTCAGCCTTGCTTGTAGCCCAAGTAATGCTGCCACGTGAGTTTGAAATCTAACTGTTGGAACACGTGTCAGTTCCTTAGTGACCCAGGGTCATTTCGGACAAATCAGGTCGGGTTGCCTAGTGGCTATAAATAGCCCACCCCCTACAACCATAAACGGTTGGCTGCTCAGAGTTAGAGTACGGATTTTGTCGTTTGAGAGCAACCCACCTCGAAGCCTTTGAGAGAGAATTCCTTGCGAGGATAAAGCCCTAACCACCCAGAGCCTAAGAGTGTTAGGCATCACTTAAGTCTTCTTGTCTGTGTGATCTGAAGACTTATCACACTTGAGGACTGTGAATCCTCCAGCCGGTTAGGCGTCGCGTTCTGAGCATCCAAGAGACATTGTGGACTGCCGGTGAACGAAGTCTGTGAAGGTTTGGGAGTCTACCTTGAAGACTTACCAGAGTGATTGGGCGAGGTCTGTGTGACCTTAGCTCAAGGGGAATACGGTGAGGACTGGGTGTCCTGAGCTGCGTGTTCAGGACTGGGTGTCCGGGACTGTGTGTCCTCAGGTTTAAATACCTAGCCGCCCTAACCAGACGTACAGTTGTCACAGCAACTGGAACTGGTCCAACAAATCATTGTCTTCAACGGGTCACTGGTTTCATCCTTCCCTTCCCTTTACTTACTGTTGGTCCTTGTGAAGTCATTGTATGATTGAACTATCTTCCGTCTTCACTGAGTGACTGCATGTTCTGTTTGGCTTCATAATATCTTCCTACCTGATCCTTACTACCTAGCTGCTATTAGTCACTGTGCTTTCACTTCATTGAATACTTGACTATGGTTTGCCTAGTGTAGTCTACCTTCCGCTGCATGGTAATAGGCTTATTTCTATCGTTTGTCTTCTAAACTTCCACGTTTTGAAGACTTTCATAAAAATCGCCTATTCACCCCCCCCTCTAGTCGATATAACGCACTTTCAATTGGTATCAGAGCAAGGTACTCCCTTGTTCTGTGTGATTCGGTTTGACCACCTGGAGTTTTAGCTATGTCGACTGCAGGGATAATCAAAGTCTCTGCTGCGTGCCCCGTCTTTGATGGAACTAAATATCCCTACTGGAAGAATAAGATGTGCATGCATCTTGAAGCCATTGATGTTGACCTATGGTATGTCGTCAAGAACGGCGTTCCCAAGGCTGGAGAAGGTGTCACTGCTGCTGACGTCAAGAAGTTCGTTCAACTGGACTCTACTGCCAAGAATATCATCTGTGGTCATCTGACCAAAGGACAGTATGGCCGCGTGAGTGCTTTGGAAACATCTAAGCTAGTCTGGGACTGGCTCTCCAAGGTCAACGAAGGCGTCTCAACCCAGAGAGATCAGAGAATCAGTGTCCTTCACAACCTCTTCAACCGCTTCAAGAGAAATGACAATGAGAATGTCCAGCTCATGTTTGATCGACTCACTGACATCACGAATGAGCTTCAAGCCCTTGGCGCTACTGAGATCACCAAGCATGAAGTCGTCAAGACACTACTGAGATCACTTGACAATTTGTTTGACACCCTAGCCCTGATGATTCAAGAACGTCCTGATTTCAAGACACTCGATCCGTCTGACATACTTGAGAGGCTCAACAAACATGAGTTTCAGCTTTCTAAGAAAAGAGACATCTATGGTCCAAACTATGGGCGAACTCGTGCCTTGAAGGCAAAAGCTGTCTCCTCATCTGAAGAAGAATCTGACAGCAGTTCTGATGATCCTGAAGACATTGGAAGGGAACTTGCTATGCTTGTGAAGAAGTTCCAAAAATTCACCAAGAAGAAAGGTTTCAGAAAGTCTTCACGATCAAGCTCAAGGAATGATGAAGCTTCTGCTCATGACTACAAGAAGAAAACATGTCACAAGTGCAAGAAACCTGGCCACTTCATCTCTGAGTGTCTGCAGTGGGACAATGAGAACAAAAAGAAGAAGAAGAGCAAGGAATATGACTCTGACGACAAGAAGAAGAAGAAATACTCAAAGTCTTCTTCCAAGTCTTCCTCAAAGTCTTCATCACACAAGAAGAGCTCATCTAGCAAGGCACGTGCGTTTGTTGGCAAGGAAATGGATTCAGAGGAGGAGTCCGCTTCTGAGGAGGCGGAGGTGGAGTCTGAGGAGGAGTCCGATTCTGGCGTCGCAAGTCTGGCTACAGCATATGTTGCAAAGTCCATCTTCAACACTGAAGACAATGACTTCATCACCGACACCGATGCAAATGACAAGGACTACTCCGCTCCTACCTACTGCTTCATGGCACGCGGTGCCAAGGTAAACACACGCACTGCTCACTATCAAACATCTAGTGACGATGACTCTGATTGTGGTTCAAAACCCAGCTACAAAACACTTGCTAAAATTGCAACTGAACAACAGAAAGCCATGGAACATATTCAAAAACTGTTAGACAAAAGCGATGATCTGTTAGGCGCTGAAATGACTCGATCTGAGTCCTTAATTGAAGACATAAAAAATCTTCATGTTAAGTATGAGGAACTTGAAAGTCGTCATGAAACGCTCTCAACAACTCATGAAAAGCTTTCCTATGATTATCTTCAAAGGAAGCAAGATCTTGAGAAATTGAGAGCGGCTCATGAAGATCTTCACAAGGAAAATGAGTCACTTCACGCCAAACAGATCAGTTCCGCTCAGGAAGGATTTGAACCACCATGTCTTAAATGCATTGAGCGTGATAATACTACTTCTGTTGTTGAATGTTCTACTGCTTCTACTGTTGCAATATCTTCAACTATTGATGTGGAAACTAACGCCTCTGCTGAGGATACCACTGCTATTGCTGATGAGAATGCTAGGTTGAAGACATTGCTTGAAACAGGGATGTACAAAAGTCTTAAAGGGCATCAGACACTATGTGATGCCCTCAAAAAGCAGATCTTGAACCGAAACCCGAGGAAAGAGGGTGTTGGATTCGTAAGGAAAATGAATGTTGATGGCTCTTACTGGAAACCTGAGCAGTACCCCAAAACCACATGGGTTGCTGCAAAGGAATCTTCAGCAGATCCATCCACTCTATCTGGCTTCACTTGTGCAAACCCCATTGTCATTGATGAATCCTTTGATGCAAACTATAAACTGTTTAAAAATCAGAATGGTGAAGTGTTTTCCAGGTACATTGGTACTAACCGCAGGAATGGACCGCCTATGAAGAAGATCTGGGTTCCGAAAAAGTGTCTGGAGAATCTTCTTGTGAATGTGATCATGACACCACATGTGAAGAAGACAAACCCTAGACCACAGGCTTCATACGGTCCAAAGGCTTCATACAGACAGAGGACTCAGCTGAGTCGCACTAACGCAAATGTTTTGCAGGGAAACCATGCTCAGGCCTATGAATATGAGCGCGGTTCATCAAACCGCCATGTTCATAAGACCAAGAACTATTCTACTTATTCTTATGAGTACTATTGTCCGCCTGCAAGACTGTTTGCTAGGGCTCCAAAGCCAAAGTTCTCAGATGTTGCACTTAGACTTATTAATTCTAAGCCACCCTTGAAGATGTGGGTGGCTAAGAAAGCTTAACTCTCTTTTGTAGGGAAAGGTCTCCAGCAAAAAACCAAAATCGTCTGACGCTATTGCTGGGGACCTTAAACATCTTGTAGGGCGCAAGATCAAATGCCCGAATGGTCTTACTATGTACTTCATTCCTGAATCGCTTGCTACTCTCCCTATTAGTCCTAATCTGGATCTAAGCTTTCATAACCCACTGGTTCGTCAAATGTTTTTGCTTCACAATTCTTTTCGTGAAACCTATCCCCCTAATTGCACTGTAGGGTACGACACCATCGTCTTCAGAATGGATTATTGATAGTGGGTGTACCAATCACATGACTGGCAAAAGAAGCCTTCTTATGGACTCAACCTTACGTCCATCCGACAAGAGTCACATCACATTTGCTGACACTGGTAAAAGTAAGGTATTGGGTCTAGGTAGAGTTGCAATCTCAAAGGATCAACACATGGATAAAGTCATGCTTGTTGAATCCCTTGGCTTCAACTTAATGTCTATCTCAATGCTTTGTGATTTGAACATGATCGTAATGTTTGGAAAATATCGCTGCCTTGTTCTAATGAAATCTGACAAGTCTCTAGTGTTTGAAGGGTATCAGAAAGATGATTTGTACGTGGTAGATTTCTCAGCAGGACCACAGCTTGCCGTATGTCTTCTAGCAAAAGCTTCAGAATGCTGGCTCTGGCATCGGAGACTAGGGCATGCTGGCATGAGGAACCTCCACACCCTTGCAAAGAAGAAGCATGTCATAGGCATCGAGGGCGTCAAGTTCAAGAAAGATCACTTATGCGGTGCCTGTGAAGTAGGAAAGATGACGAGGGCCAAACATCCCTCGAAGACAATCATGACAACCACGCGACCCTTCAAACTGCTCCACATGGATCTTTTCGGTCCCACTCATTACTCAACTCTTACTACTACTGCTTGTCTCTATGGCTTTGTCATTGTTTATGATTATTCTAGATATATTTGGGTGCACATAATCCTCTACAAGACTGAAGTGCAAGATGTCTTCAGACGCTTCGCCAATCGAGCAATGAACAACTATGGCGCCAAGATAAAGCACATCAGAAGTGACAATGGCACTGAATTCAAGAACACTGGCCTTGATACATATCTTTATACTTTGGGCATCACACATGAATTCTCAGCTCTGTACACGCCACAGCAGAATGGCGTCGTCGAACGCAAGAACAGAACACTCATTGAGATGGCCAGAACGATGCTAGATGAATACAAGACTCCAAGAAAGTTCTGGCCTGAAGCCATTGATACTGCATGCCATACAATCAATCGTGTTTATCTTCACAAGCTTCTGAACAAAACATCTTATGAGCTCCTTACTGGCAAGAAGCCAAATGTCAGTTACTTCAAAGTATTTGGCGCCAGGTGCTGGATCAAGGATCCACATCACACTTCAAAATTTGCACCAAAAGCACATGAGGGTTTTATGCTTGGATATGGAAAGGATTCGCACTCCTACAGAGTCTTCAATCTCTTTCATTATAAAGTGGTTGAAACAGTGGATGTGCGGTTTGATGAGACTAACGGTTCACAAAGAGAGCACCTGCCAAATGTGCTAGATGAAGTTCCATCCGGCGAATCAATCAAGCTAATGGGAACTGGAGAAATCATACCCTCTGAAGCTCAACCTAAAGAGGAACTTATCATCTCCGCACCTGATCAACCTGAAGACAATGCTCAGCCTGAAGACAATCCCACTAACAATGACAATGATCAGCAAGAGCAAAACCTTCGCCCTGTACATCCTCGTGTTGCCAATGAAGTGCAGATTGAGAGAATAATTGATAGCATCAATGCACCCGGTCCTCTCACTCGTTCAAGGGCAACTCAGCTAGCAAATTTCTGTGGGCACTTCGCATTCGTCTCAATAACAGAACCCAAGAAATTTGAAGAAGCCTTCATGAAACCTGAATGGATTCAAGCTATGCAAGAAGAGCTTCAACAGTTTGAGCTGAATAATGTATGGGAACTGGTTAAGCGTCCTGATCCTCGGAAGCACAACATAATAGGCACCAAATGGATATACCGCAACAAGCAAGATGAGCATGGTCAAGTTGTCAGAAACAAAGCTCGTCTCATTGCTCAAGGATATACTCAAGTGGAAGGCATTGACTTCGATGAAACATTTGCTCCTGTGGCTAGACTTGAAGCCATACGCATACTGCTGGCCTATGCAAATCATCATAACATACTTCTATATCAAATGGATGTGAAGAGCGCCTTTCTCAATGGTAAGATTGAAGAAGAAGTGTATGTTGCACAACCGCCTAGCTTTGAAGATCCAAAACATCCTGACATGGTATACAAGCTCAACAAGGCATTGTATGGCCTCAAACAAGCCCCTCGGGCTTGGTATGACACACTCAAATACTTCCTGAAGAGCGAAGGCTTCATACCTGGTTCCCTCGACCCTACTCTCTTCACGAAGACATATGATGGTGAACTGTTTGTGTGACAAATATATGTGGATGACATCATCTTCAGCTGCACCAATCAGAAGTACAGTGAAGAGTTTAGATATATGATGCAAGAGCAATATCAAATGTCCATGATGGGAGAGCTGAAGTTCTTCCTCGGTCTTCAAATACGACAGCAACGCAACGGCATCTTCATATCTCAAGAGAAGTATCTCAAAGATTGCCTGAAGAAGTTCGGTATGCAAGACTGCAAAGGCTTCACGACGCCAATGCCAGCCAAACATCATCTGGGTCCCGACGACAATGGTAAAGAGTTCGATCAAAAGGTATACCGCTCCATGATTGGTTCTTTACTTTGTCTATGTGCATCTAGGCCAGATATTATGCTTAGTGTTTGCATGTGTGCTCGATTCCAAGCGGCACCAAAGGAGTCGCATCACTTAGCTGTGAAGCGAATTCTTCGATATTTGGCTCACACCCCAACTCTAGGATTATGGTATCCAAAGGGCTCAGAGTTTGATCTGGTTGGATTCTCGGATGCTGATTATGCTGGTGACAAGGTGGATCGCAAGTCTACATCAGGCACATGTCATTTTCTGGGACGATCACTTGTATGTTGGTCTTCAAAGAAGCAGAACTGTGTATCACTCTCCACTGCTGAATCTGAGTATATTGCTGATGGATCTTGCTGCGCTCAGCTTCTGTGGATGAAACAAACACTCAAGGACTATGGCATTCATCTGAAGCAACTGCCACTCTACTGCGACAACGAAAGCGCCATCAAGATTGCCAACAACCCAGTTCAGCACTCGAAGACAAAGCACATTGAAATTCATCATCACTTTCTCAGAGATCATGTTGTAAAGGAAGATATTGATATCATACACGTCAACACTGAAGAGCAATTGGCAGATATCTTCACCAAGCCCTTGGATGAGAAGAGATTTTGCAAGTTACGGTGTGAGCTAAATATCCTAAAATCCTCAAATGTCCTGTGATCAGGCACACATCCTAACACTTATGCATATTGATGACTTAGATGTGCAACACACGAAGTAAAGTATATCTTCAATCAATGAAGACATACATTCTAAGTGTGAATACATTAATGTGGAATTTGACTTCGGAACGCCACGATAATTGTGCACCGTGTCTGGGTCTAATACTTCCTATACGGTGGGTAACGCCACCACCAAAGGTTCTGTTCGAAGTGTTTCACTCATGGCGTTCCATTTGCTATGTCTTCACATTTGGTTTGGCTTAAATTTCAACATGTCTTCATGTTTATCTTCACTATGTCGAATATATATATATATATATATACTAGTGTTCTGTCCTCTACAGCATTCACTTATAGCTATGTCTTCTTGTTGAATCTTTTGAACTAAGTGAATGTGATCGGACCCTAACCTCTCTATGCTTTCTATCTCAAACTCTGTCTCTCCAAGTCATATGCATTCTATTGAAACTGTCGAATGTCTTCTTTGCGTCCTTGTCAGCAGAAGATACAGAGACAAACATTAAGTCCGTTTTCAATGCTCATTCCTTCACCTGAAACCCGGAGAAGTGGGAACGACCACCCGAAAATCCAGGCGTGCGTGGGACGTGGAACAACCCCCGATATGCTGCATGATGGCCACATGTTCCTCAGATGTGAATCGCCAGGGGCACCTGTGTAATAATGCAGTGCCGCCCCTGTACCTATAAATACACACCTCACAGCAGTCATTATCTCTTCTTCCACTCTCGCACGAACCCTAGCGCCACCGCTAGCCCTCGACGACGCCGGCGACGAAGCGCTTCACTGCCGCAACCTCTCCGACGCCGTCTTCACGCCGACCGCGGACATCATCTTCTCCGCCATCGTCGTAGGTGTCCTTCGTCGCCAAGTTAGGGCACGGACGATCGAACTGCTCGGCCTCCTCTTCCACTCCGTCTAGCAGTTCTTCGTGTGGTAAATAAAACTTCCTTTTTACAGCCCCCTTGATCCTATAGCTTCGTCACTTTCTACCACAAGCAGTTTCTGTTCACAGAAGTTGGATCTCTTACATACTGCATCTCATAATATGCCTAGTATATTCACTTGTATTTCATGAAGTAGTTAGATTCCTCACTTGTACTTATCCATGGATTCGTACAAATCTGGAACCAACTCCTTATCTATGAGTGAATGTCTTCGCACAATGAGGTCAATGTCTTCTAAACTGATTTATCTTCAAAATCTTCTGAGAATGCATATGACCTCTTCCCCTTCCCTCGCACCTTAATGTTGTCACAGGTACATGTCCGTGGGAGAATCCCTTGGTTCTCATAGTCTGCATTCATTTGCAGAATACTTACAGCATCACATAAATTCTCCCGAAGCCAGTTTCTGTTTGTCCAGCAAGCGAAAACCTTTGAAGCCTTTGAACGTATTGAAGCCTTTCAGTTTAAAGTTCATGGCTTCAGAGAAATCAGCAAGGAAGGGTGGCAGAAAGCGTCGAGGAGAAACATCAAGAGATCTTCCCGATGACCTCTCAGAGCTATACAAGACAGATCCTGAAGAGGAGTACAATCAGCGCAAGACACGAATCCAATGGATTCGACGCTATTGGGCAGAACAGTGGTTCAAGTACAGATTTGTGATAAAGGAATATGCTGAAAAGAATGCCATCAAGCGACCATGGGGAGACATCCTCTACAAAAATCTTTAACCCAGGACCAGAGATGAAGCCATTGAACAAGGCTTCTATCCCTGCATGGTCCGTGGACCACAGCCTGCGGATGCTGACCCATCGTCACTGCTATGGTGTCGTGACGACAATCTGTTTAAGCGCAACTTCCAGTTTGCCCAGAACTCAGCGAAGCAGAACAAGAAGTCTTTGGGATTAGACTTCAACCCTGGTCCCTCTGCTCCCCGTGCCGATGGAACTCGCGAAGCTGAACCCAATCTTCTTGGGCCCTTCTACAACCTTGAAGGTCTCATCACCCATATAGTGGTTCAAGGGGCTGCCGTAAATGAGCCTGCAGATGACGCTGACTCAGATGAAGCGCCTGCAGCGCCAAAGACAAAGAAACTGAAGCAGCCAAAAGCTTCCAAGCCTGCCTCTGCACCAAAAATCTCACGAGCGAAGCCATTGGGAACTACACCTCCTGAAGACAGTGTGCAGTCTGAAGATTTGCCACGCATCTCCAAGCCCCAGAAGGTCAAGATGCCTCTGCCACACACCGGCCAAGAGCTGATAGCTGCTGCCATTCTGCGCAACGATGCCATTGATCTGTCTAGTGATGAAGATCTTGCAGATGACGCTCTTGAGCAACTCATCAAGAGCAAAGAAGAAGCAGAAATCTTCAATGATCTGCCTCTCTTTGACGTGACAATCATCCACAACTTCATTGATGAGTGGTTTGACACGCCCAACATTAGCTTCGAAGATCTGCAACTACCCATTGACCTCAGTGTCGCCTTCCATGGCGCCATTGCTTCAGAGCTAGCTCTCGCTCAACGCATCGTCGAACTGAAGCAAAAGATTGACTATGAAAAGGCTCAGTTCAAGAACCATATGGCCAAGCTCAGCGTGCAAGAGGTGAAAAACTTCAAGATTATGCTGCACGAGCTCAAAGAAGCCTTTCTCAAGAAACGCGCAGAAGCTCAGGGTTCTCGGGAGCGCATGAAGAGCCTGGCTGACAAGTGTGTGCAAGGCTACAACGAGGCTGAGAAGCGCAAGGCCCTTGGGCGTCCGGGCATTGATCCCAGGATGGCTGCTAAGCAGAAGAAGAAGCCCATTGTGGTCGAACCCAACGCACCAAGGTAGGAAGCAGATCCCATTGTCTTCCCAACTAGCATGACTGGCTCGAAGCCAAAGGCCCGGTCAACCGCTTCAGAGCTGAAGAAGATGAGGACTACTGAGGCTGAAGCCAGGAAGAGGAAACATCCTGAAGCCTCTTCTACTGCCCCCTCCAAGAAGAAGAGGAAGACCAAGAAGGAACGGGCTGCTCCCACAGAACCCTTGATTGTTGAACCCATCTCCATGGTTCACCCTGACGCTGAACCGCAAGAACGTCAACTGACTGTCCATGAGCCTGCTTTCACAGAGGCTCATGAAGCTGAAGACTTTCCAGCAGCTGATCCCATCACTGCTGAAGACATTGGTCACCATGACCATGTTGAAGATGATGCAGTCCTTCCTCAGCTCGAGCACCAACAGGTATCATCGCCTGTGCTAACGCACAGCAAACTCATCAGCATTGGTCGTCCTATGACGCCAATTGCTCAGGATGCTTCATGGGCTGATCGCCCACAAGAGGAAGAAGACTTTGAGGCCCAGCCAACTCCAACTCCATAGGTGTCGCCAGCGTTGCGCAGGCTTCGCAAAGGACCAAGGCCTCCAGTCTCTGAGTCTGAAGCTAAAGCTGCTGAAGACATTCCGGCTGCATCAACCAATGAAGAAGAAGCCCCACAAGCTGCTACTCCCCTGTCCCACCAAGAAGTTGTTCTCGAGGAGAACGTGACTGTGACCGACCCTCCAGCTCGTCAAGTGGAGGTTGAAAATCTTGAGGCTGCCACCACCAACACCAATGAAGCCACTAACGTTGTCATGGCCGAAGCTAATGTGGAGCCTTCACCAACCCAAGCACCAGAAGTCAGCGAAGCCACTGATCCCACTGCTTCCGTTCCTACGCCTGCTGCCGGTCCTCAGTTCGACTATCATGTTGAGCACAGGCCTCAGGTACAGAAGCCAATACCAAGATTGCCCAGGTTCCCAGGTCCTGCATCAGCACCTGGATCCTTCAATATCAATGGCTTTAGAGCAGACAACACATTCTTCAATAGCTCCAGAAACCCCTACTCAAGAGAAATAATATCATCTGATCGGTTCTGGAGCTATCCGCAATGAAGCTATTACTCCTTCATTCTATACAATCAAGGTCGCATCTTCCCACACAAGCGTCTTGACATTGAAGCAATAGCTGGTCTGCCCTGTCTGGAAGAAGCTCTGGATTGCTTCAAAGAGGTTGGACTGCTGCCGTTCGTCACCGACCAAGAGCATTGAAATGAAGAGTTGCTGCTCCAATTCTATGCCACACTTCACATCCGCGGGTACAATAGAGATCCGAAGACTTGGGTCCTGGAGTGGATGACAGGAAACGTTCATCATGAAGCCAAAGCCTTTGACATCATTGAGCTCACTGGTCTACCCACTCCTGGCGATCTCTATGAATCTGGCTGTCAACTTCACAGTGAAGCTATGGAGAGCATCTTTCAGAAGCCTGAACCTAACATGAGTCAGATGCTCAGTATGATGAAGCCATTGCCCCAAGATGCTACATATCCCAAAGAGTTCTTTGTTGAAGACCTTGAGTATCTGCCAAGGACTATTTATCACATCATAAGGCGAACTCTCTGGCCCATCAAAGGACACTCTCCACATGCCAAGCTGGAAGGTGCAATGAAGACTTTGGTCTTCTATATTCTTCATGGAAAATGCTTCAATGCACAGGACTTCTTCATTCACCAACTTGCTGCATCAGGCTCTGATCTTTTTGGCTTGAAGTTCTACGCCCCATGGGTAATGAGGCTGATCAAACTTCACTCCGCTATCTCATATCAGCCATCTGCTCGCAATCATCGGATCTTTCTGCCTGATGTGGATATGTCTATTGAAGCCTTCTATCCTGAGCCTGCCAAAGAACCTCTAAGTCTTCAGAATGTGGAGCATCAAAGTTTTTCTCAGAACATTGAAGGAGTTGAAGCAATCACTCGTGTGTATCCTCTGGCTGGAACTACACATGCACCACATCCTGCTCTTACTGAAGCCACCGACAGCACAACTGCCCAATGACCCAAGAAGCGCACTCGTGTTCTTAATGACCGAGAGCTTCTGGTGGCTCTTCATCAGAAACAGGATAGGCATCATGACTGGCTGAAGCGTCAAATGCAAAGCCTCTTGGTGGATGTCAACCACATTCGCAATCTTGCCACCAAGAATGCTTTTGTTGCCCATGAAACCTCTCGACGCACATGGAAGGGGCTGACGCTGATGTGCTCTGAAGATGATCTTCAAGAGGATGGCTTCTCTGAGCGCTTCAAGTTTGACTCCACACCTCCTTGAAGGGCAGTGCTGCGATGAACTCCATCTCTTGAAGACTCTGAGTTCTCTTCTTCTGCTGCAACTGTGAATGCCAGAGTGATCGAGGATGAATATGATGCTACTTCACCGCCACCTCCTTCGGCACGCTTCGACACTGCTCCAAGTTCTTCTGCACCGCCGAACACCACCGACGACCCTGCTGCTTCACCTACTCTTCATGGGAACGAGTAGATGCTCCATGTCTTCAAACCTTTTTGGTCCTTACTAACAAAAGGGGGAGAAGCATATGAGTTTGATAGTCTTCAAGCGGGTCCATATGGGCGGGTGCTTTATATTTTGCTTCGTGTTTACAACTCTCGTTTTGATACATTTGGTTCTTTGAGTTGTAACACTTAAACTCGATGGCCGTCTGCTACTTATTTGCCACTTTGTGATGCGATGATAAATTCCGCATGTGCGACGATAAGTTCCGCACTTAGATCATTTTGGCAGACGTCCATTTTCCATTATGCATGTCATTATCTTCACATACCCTCACATGCATAATGAATTGTCATCATAAGTTGAAGAGGATCTCCACAAGTACAACCTGCCATGTGCATTTGCATTCCAAAAGCAAATTACTTATATGCACATCTTCAGGGGGAGCCCTTGCAACTTATGAAGACAATTCCTTATCCTTTACAATTTCACATATTATATTCCCCGTTGAAAACTTCAACTAGTTTGTCATCAATCACCAAAAAGGGAGAGATTGTAAGTGCATCTAGTGCCACCCCTAGTTGGTTTTGGAGTATTGACGACAAACCTAGTTGAGGGACTAATGTGTTTGTGAGAATTGCAGGATAACAAAGGTAGAAGTCCCTCATTGATTCGGTTTTCCTACCAGAGATGACCCCTAAAAATGTATGAAGACATTGATGTCAAAGGTGGTTTATGAAGATATTCTCATTGAAGACTATGACAAGAGAAGACATCACATGAAGCCTATGAAGCTCGAAGACTTAGATCTTTCGTAGTTCTTTTTCTTCTCTGTTGAGTCATAGGAACCACCGTACTATTAAGTGGGGTCCAAGAGAACCAGTCAGAATGACTGAAGTGATGCTTAACCAAAACCTATGTCTTCGAGTGAAGACTATGAGAGTGAAACTTGTCCAGAGTCGGACAAGTCAGCCTTGCTTGTAGCCCAAGTAATGCTGCCACGTGAGTTTCAAATCTGACCGTTGGAACACGTGTCAGTTCCTTAGTGACCCAGGGTCATTTCGGACAAATCAGGTCAGGTTGCCTAGTGGCTATAAATAGCCCACTCCCTACAACCATAAATGGTTGGCTGCTCAGAGTTAGAGTACGGCTTTTGTCGTTTGAGAGCAACCCACCTCGAAGCCTTTGAGAGAGAATTCCTTGCGAGGATAAAGCCCTAACCACCCAGAGCCTAAGAGTGTTAGGCATCACTTAAGTCTTCTTGTCTGTGTGATCTGAAGACTTATTACACTTGAGCACTGTGAATCCTCTAGCCGGTTAGGCGTCACGTTCTGAGCATCCAAGAGACATTGTGGACTGCCGGTGAACGAAGTCTGTGAAGGTTTGGGAGTCTACCTTGAAGACTTACCAGAGTGATTGGGCAAGGTCTGTGTGACCTTAGCTCAAGAGGAATACGGTGAGGACTGGGTGTCCTGAGCTGCATGTTCAGGACTGGGTGTCCGGGACTGTGTGTCCTCAGGTTTAAATACCTAGCCGCCCTAACCAGACGTACAGTTGTCACAGCAACTGGAACTGGTCCAACAAATCATTGTCTTCAACGGGTCACTGGTTTCATCCTTCCCTTCCCTTTACTTACTGTTGGTCCTTGTGAAGTCATTGTATGATTGAACTATCTTCCGTCTTCACTGAGTGACTGCGTGTTCTGTTTGGCTTCATAATATCTTCCTACCTGATCCTTACTACCTAGCTGCTATTAGTCACTGTGCTTTCACTTCATTGAATACTTGACTATGGTTTGCCTAGTGTAGTCTACCTTCCGCTGCATGGTAATAGGCTTATTTCTATCATTTGTCTTCGAAACTTCAACGTTTTGAAGACTTTCATAAAAATCGCCTATTCACCCCCCCCTCTCGTCGATGTAACACACTTTCATGCCCCCATGCCACGAGTGCTGGGGTGTTCGGGATAAATCTGAGCACTCTTTTTCCCATTGTTGGGTCCTTCGAGGGAGGTGCTTAGCGCAACGAACAAGGCAATCGGACTATACGGCTTTATCACTCTCACTTAGTCATAGAAGTCTACAATTTTAAATTTTGGCGAAGCCCCTAGTACTCGGAAGGCCGAATTCGGGACGCTATACATGCCTAAGCCGAACAAAGCCGACTCCTCACCCTAAGCGGCATAAGTCTTTAGGGACTCGAGACCTCTCGAACAGCGACCAGCTCTCGCCTTATCATGCAGTCAGTTTTAGCTTTCTCTACTGAGGTGCTTGCCCAGATGAACCAGGGCACAATCACAGTAGTTCTCCCAGTGCTACCTTAGCCGATATAGCGGAATGTAAGGTACCAAAACATGGGAGCCGGGCAAACCCAACTATTGACCCAAGACATGATTCGGAGCTGATGCATATAATGCTATAAGTTCGGGGTGCCGCACTGTCGAAAGTGTTCGGACTTCTCACGCCGTATTATGGGGTACGCTTAAGCCCCTGGCGTATTGGCCGTACCAGAGTGTACGGGTGCTGAATGTTATGAATGAACATATATATATAAAAGAATAGAGAATGCGGTAATAGTCTAGTGCTATGCATTGTTTATTCAAAAAGGTGTGTCGAAGCAGAATGATACAAGTAGTGCGATAAGAAAAAAGTAGGACTATTTGACATGTCCCCTCCAAGGGCAAGCTGAGGAATGGTATTTAAAGCAGGTATTTCAGTTGTTATCAGAGACCACCTGGGAGTTCCATGGTGCGACGTAGCTTTCTGCCTCCTTGGTTGTTGTATCGTGTGTCCGACAATCGTACTGCCGGACGGGGTTTCTAGAGAGTAAAGTCCTGAAAGAGAGAAAAAATAACAAAGCGGGAAGCCCCTAGTGCGGTTGACCCCCGTTTTGTGGTGTGCCGTAGTTGTGCCCCCCCACCTATGCCCATGGTATTTTCAATGCGTAATTATGTACGCATGGCACGGATTTCGCCATTTGGCTGGGACTGGGGTGGGGGCTGCATTGTTATGTGAGCTCGAAACATGCCAGGCGGTCTTGTTGTAGATTACTCCGGGCGCGCTTGACGGTGTCCGGGTGTTTAATTACCGAACTGGTGGATTGCCTGAAGTGGCTGCTTTGTGCTTCTACTGCGAGGGCCGTAGTGTGCTCCTCCGTGCGGAGAGAGCGCTCTGTGTTTCCATTGACTGTGATGACCCCCTGAGGTCCTGGCATCTTGAGCTTGAGGTATGCATAATGTGGTACCGCATTGAATCTCGCAAATGCGGTTCGCCCGAGCAGTGCATGATAGCCACTGTGGAATGGGACTAAATTGAAGATTAACTCCTCGCTTCGGAAGTTATCTGGGGATCTGAAGACCACTTCCAGTGTGACTGAGCCTGTGCAATGGACCTCTACACCTGGTATGACGCCTTTGAAGGTCATTTTTGTGGGTTTGATCCTTGAGGGGTCTACACCCATTTTGCGCATTGTGTCCTGATAAAGCAGGTTTAGGCTGCTGCCGCCGTCCATAAGGACTCGAGTGAGGTGAAATCCGTCGATGATTGGGTCTAGGACCAGTGCGGCGAATCCGCCATGACGGATACTAGTGGGGTGGTCCCTGCGATCGAAGGTGATCGGACAGGAGGACCATGGGTTGAACTTTGGGGCGACTGGCTCCAACGCATATACGTCCCTTAGTGCACACTTCCGCTCCCTCTTGGGGATGTGGGTTGCGTATATCATGTTCACCGTCCGCACTTGTGGGGGGAACCTCTTTTGTCCTCCGGTGTTCGGTGGCCGGGGCTCCTCCTCGTCATCGTTATGTAGCCCCTTATCCTTGTTTTCGGCATTTAACTTGCCGGCCTGCTTGAACACCCAGCATTCCCTGTTGGTGTGGTTGGCTGGCTTGTTGGGGATGTCGTGTATTTGACACGAGCGATCGAGTATACGGTCCAAACTGGACGGGCCCGGAGTGCTTGTTTTGAATGGCTTTTTCTGCTGACCGGGTTTAGAGCCTCTGAATCCGGCATTGACTGTCATATCCTCGGTTTGTCGCTGTTGATGCGGCGCTTGTGTTTGTTGCGACGTGACCTGCCATTGCTATCCTTGGTATCCGAAGTACCATGGTTCTTTGATATGTTATTGTTGCGAGCCAGCCAGCTGTCCACTCCCACGCAAAAGCGGGTCATGAATGTCGTGAGGGCTGCCATAGATTTCGGCTTTTCCTGGCCAAGGTGCCGGGCAAGCCATTCGTCGCGGATGTTGTGCTTAAAAGCTGCTAGGGCCTCTGCATCCGGACAGTCGACGATTTGATTTTTCTTTGTCAGGAACCGTGTCCAGAATTGCCTGGCCGATTCCTCTGGCTGCTGAATTTTGTGGCTCAAGTCATCGGCATCTGGTGGTCGCACATAAGTGCCCTGGAAGTTGTCGAGGAATGCGGCTTCCAGATCTTCCCAACAGCCAATGGATTCTGCTGGCAGGCTGTTGAGCCAATGCTGAGCTGGTCCTTTGAGTTTGAGTGGGAGGTATTTGATGGCGTGTAGATCGTCACCGTGGGCCATGTGGATGTGCAGGAGGAAGTCTTCGATCCATACCGCAGGATCTGTTGTACCGTCGTATGATTCGATATTTACGGGTTTGAAACCCTCTAGAATTTGGTGATCCATTACTTCGTCTGTGAACCATAGGGGGTGTGCGGCGCCTCTGTACTGGGCTATATTGCGGTGCCTTGACATTTTTATTTGAGTGGAGTCGGGGTGCGAGCTGAGCTTTTGGCAGAAATGCCTCTCTATCGCGGCCATGAGGTGGCCGATCAGCCGTGTCATACGCTGGAGATGTAGGTTTTGATGCTTCTTCCCCCAGTCAGGGTAGCAACCTGCGCTTTGGGTAACTCTTGGAGGGGCGTTCGAGTTTATATTCCTTGGCCGCAAGGACTTCAGTCCATCTGTCAGCTAGCAAATCTTGATCAGCTCGAAGCTGCTGTTGCTTTTTCCTAAGGCTATTTGCCATGGCTATAAGCCGGCGCTTGAAGCGCTCTTGCTCGACGGGATCCTCAGGCACGACAAATTCATCATCATCGAGGCTTGCCTCGTCTTCGGAAGGAGGCATGTAATTATCATCCTCTGACTCTCCATCTGCCGCTCTCTCGGGAGGGCTGGCTTCTCCATCCTCCTGCTCTAAATCTTGCTGGAGGGGATTGTCGTCATCTTCGGCACTTTCCGGAGTGCTATTATCTCCTGTGTCGGTATCACCACTTTTGCCTTGGCGAGACTTAGAGCGGCGCCGCTGACGTTGGTGCTTGGGTTGCTTCTTGGAGGGGTCATCCTCCGCTGTCCCGTCGCCATTGCCTTCTTTGGGTGTGTCCACCATATATATATCATATGATGAGGCGGCTGTCCAGTGCCCTGTGGGCAGTGGTTCTTGTTCGTCTCCTGCATCGTCGTCCATACCGTCGATGTCTTCGGAGTCGAAGTCGAGCATGTCGGTCAAATCGTCGATAGTGGCTACTAAGTGGGTGGTGGGTGGGCGGCGAATTTCTTCGTCATCCGCATCCCAATCCTGCCGGACATAGTTCGGCCAGGACTCTTCTGACAAGGAGAGAGACCTTAATGAGTTCAGTATGTCGCCGAAGGGCGAGTGCTGAAAGATATCCGCGGAGGTGAACTCCATGATCGGTGCCCGGTCGGATTCGATAGGCACGGGCGCAGGCGGTTCGGAGTCCGTGGCCAGAGAAGAATCCGCCAGTTTGGCATCACGGCTCTCGTGAAGGGTAAGGTCGATACTCGGCGCGATCGCTGCTTAGAATGCGGCCTCCGTGGCGGGGTCTATCCACCCATCCACGGATGGTGCAATTGCTTCCGAATTGAGGGTCGGAGCGATTGCCGGTGCGGTCTCCTGAACACTGTCCGATGGTAGAGCTAAATCATGCTCATCGTGACCATGTGGCGCACTCGGCAAGGGGTCGAATCCGTCGAAGATCAAGTCTCTGCGGATGTCGGCCGTGTAGTTTAAGCTTCCAAACCTGACCTGGTGGCCGGGGGAGTAACTCTCGATCTGCTCCAGATGGCCAAGCGATTTGGCCCGCAGTACGAAGCCTCCGAATACAAAGATCTGTCTAGGGAGAAAAGTCTCACCCTGGACTGCATCGCTATCGATGATCGAACGAGCCATCAAGCCTAACGATGACGACATAGAGGAACTCTCAATGAAAGCACCAATGTCGGTGTCAAAACCGGCGGATCTCGGGTAGGGGGTCCCGAACTGTGTGTCTAAGCGGATGGTAACAGGAGACAGGGGACACGATGTTTTTACCCAGGTTCGGGCCCTCTCGATGGAGGTAAAACCCTACTCCTGCTTGATTGATCTTGATGATATGAGTATTACAAGAGTTGATCTACCACGAGATCGAAGAGGCTAAACCCTAGAAGCTAGCCTATGGTATGATTGTTCTTCTTGGTCCTACGGACTAAACCCTCCGGTTTATATAGACACCGGAGGGGGCTAGGGTTACACAGAGTCGGTTACAAGGAAGGAGATCTACATATCCATATTGCCAAGCTTGCCTTCCACGCCAAGGAGGGTCCCATCTGGACACGAGACGAAGTCTTCAATCTTGTATCTTCATAGTCCAACAGTTCGGCCAAAGGATATAATCCGGATACCCCCTAATCCAGGACTCCCTCATGGGCCAAGAGGGGAAACACACCAGCCACCAGGGGCTGGTGCACCCCCCCATATGGGTCGATCCAGGGGGAGAAGGAAAGAAGGGAAGAGAAAGGAAAGGGGGATTTGCCCCCTTCCCTTTCTCCCCCTACTCTCTCCTTCCCTCTCTGGCTAATATGGAAGAGGGGCGGCCAAGGGGGAACTCAGGTAGGATTCGATCCTACTTGGGGCGCCTCCTGGCATCTCCCCTCCCCCTCCCACCTATATATATGTGGGGGTGCCCCTAGCACACACAGACAATTGCCTACTCGTGTGAGGCGCCCGCCTCCATCGTTTACACCCCGGTCATATTTTCATAGTGCTTAGGCGAAGCCCTGCGGAGATCACTTCATCATCACCGTCACCATGTTGTCGCGCTGACGGAACTCATCTACTACCTCGACGTCTTGCTGGATCAAGAAAGCGAGGGACGTCACCGAGCTGAACTTGTGCAGAACTCGGAGGTGTCGTACGTTCGGTACTTGATCGGTCGAAGCTAGAAGAAGCTCGACTACATCAACTGCGTTGTTAAGCACTTCCGCTTACGGTCTACGAGGGTACGTAGACACACTCTCCCCCTCGTTGTTATGCATCTCCATGGATAGATCATTGCGTGTGCGTAGAAATTTTTTGTTTTCCATGCAACGATTCCCAACATGGAGTAATAGTAGTAGATGCAGGCAGGAGTCGGTCTACTTGTCTCGGGCGTGATGCCTGATACGTCTCCACCGTATCTATAATTTATGAAGTATTCATGTTGTTATTTTATCATTCTTCGATGTTTTACAATCATTTTATAGCAACTTTATATCATTTTTTGGGACTAACCTATTGACCCAGTGCCCAGTGCTAGCTGCTGTTGTTTGCTTGTTTTTTAAAATCGCAGGAAATCAATATCAAACGAAGTCCAAACACCGCGAAACTTTTTGTGGATTTTTTATGGACCAGAAGACCACCAATGGGCCAAAACAACACCTGGAGGTGCCCCGAGGGGGGCACAACCCACCAGGGCGCGCCTGGGGCCCAGGCGCGCCCAGGTGGGTTGTGCCCACCTTGGTGGCCTCCTGCACCCCCTCTTTACCCTATAAATTCATAAATATTCCAAAAACCCTTGGGTTAACCAAGATCAGAAGTTCCGCCGCCGCAGGCCTCTATAGCCACCAAAAACCAATTAAGACCCTTTTTGGCACCCTGCTGGAGGGGGGAATCATCTCCGGTGGACACCTTCATCATCCCGATGGCCACCACGATGAGGAGGGAGTAGTCCACCCTCGGGGTTGAGGGTTTGTACCAGTAGCTATGTGTTTAATCTCTCTATCTCTCTCTCTCTCTCTCTCTCTCTCTCTCTCTCTCTCTCTCTCTTATTCTTGAGATTGCACGATCTTGATGTATCACGGGCTTTGTTGATATATTCGGATCATATGGTGTTTTCCCCTCTCTATCTTGTTGTGATGAATTGAGTTTTTCCCTTTGAGATTTCGTTGTTATCGGATTGAATACTTTTTTGGATTTGAGAACACTTGATATATGTCTCGCATATGAATACTCATGGTGACAATGGGGTATCATATAGATTCACTTGATATATGTTTTGGCACTCAACTCGTGGATTCCCGAGGTGACATTGGGGTAATCTATCCATAGGGGTTTATGCATGTTCTTGTCTTTGTTTCTCCGGTAGGAATCTTGGGGCACTCTTTTAAGTTCTTTGTGTTGGATTGAATATTATGAATCTGAATTTGCTTTGGTGTTATTTTAGTACGAACTCTTGGTTAGATCCATCGGAAAGAATAGATTCGTGGCACCACCCTTGAGGTGAATACGTTGGGAGGTGGAATTATAGGCCCCTATCTTTCTATGTGTCCGGTTGAAACATTTTGCTCATGTGTATGCGGTGAGTGTTAGCAATCATAGAAGACAATATGATGGTTGAGTATGTGGAGCTCTTACTTAAACTCTGTTGAATAAGTTGAATTACAATTGCTTGGTGACTAAGAATATAGGTTGTTGAGTTTCAAGAGAATTCATTGTTTGAACCTTAACATGTGAATTGGTTGCTACTTTAACATGAGAAGTTTTATAAGAAAGAACTGTTGTTATGATACTAGGAAAAGTGATTGAAATTATCATTGATCAAACTTATGCACTTTGCTAGCATTCACACTTCATAAATTATTTCTTTTATCATTTACCCACTCGAGGACGAGTAGGAATTAAGCTTGGGTATGCTGATACGTCTCCAACATATCTATAATTTCTGAAGTATTCATGTTGTTATTTTATCATTCTTGGATGTTTTACAATCATTGTATAGAAACTTTATATCATTTTTGGGGACTAACCTATTGACCCAGTGCCCAGTGCCAGTTGTTGTTTTTTGCTTGTTTTTTAAATCGCAGGAAATCGATATCAAACATAGTCCAAAAACCGTGAAACTTTTTGTGCATTTTTTATGGACCAAAAGACCACCAATGAGCCAGAACAGCACCTAGGGGGTGCCCCGAGGGGGGCACAACCCACCAGGGCGCGCCTAGGGGCCCAGGCGTGCCCAAGTGGGTTGTGCCCACCTCGGTGTCCTCCTGCACCCCCTATTTACCCTATAAATTCACAAATATTCCAAAAACCCTTAGTGTTAACGTAGATCAGAAGTTCCGCCGCAGGCCTCTGTAGCCATCGAAAACCAATCTAGATCATTTTCGACACCCTGCCGAAGGGGGGAATCATCTCCGGTGGCCACCTTCATCATCCGGGCGGCCACCACAAAGAGGAGAGAAGTAGTCCACCCTCGTGGCTGAGGGTTTGTACCAGTAGCTATGTGTTAAATCTCTCTCTCTCGTGTTCTTGAGATTGCACGATCTTGATGTATCGTGGGCTTTATTAATATAGTCGTATCATATGGTGTTTTCCCCTCTCTATCTTGTTGTGATGAATTGAGTTTTTCCCTTTGAGATTTCATTGTTATCGGATTGAATACTTTTTTGGATTTGAGAACACTTGATATATGTCTTGCATATGAATACTCATGGTGACAATGGGGTATCATATAGATTCACTTGATATATGTTTTGGCACTCAACTCGCGGATTCCCGAGGTGACATTGGGGTAACCTATCCATAGGGGTTGATGCACGTTCTTGTCTTTGTTTCTCTGATAGAAATCTTGGGGCATTCTTTGAAGTTCTTTGTGTTGTATTGAATATTATGAATCTGAATTTGCTTTGGTGTTATTTTAGTATGAACTCTTGGTTAGATCCATCGGAAAGAATAGATTAGTGTTATTTTAGTACGAACTCTAGGATAGATTGATTGGAAAGAATAGCTCTGAGGTGGTTTCATACCCTACAAACAATTTCGTCTTATGTTCTCCGCTAGATAGGAACTTTGGAGTGATTCTTCGTTGCACGTTGAGGGGCGGTTATATGATCCAATTATATTAGCATTGTTGGGAGATTGCACTAGCGAAAGTACGGACCCTAGGCCTCATTTTCAAGCATTGCAATACCATTTTTGTGCCTATTTACTATTTGCTACCTTGCTGTTTTTATTTATTCAGATTATAAAAATATATTTCTACCATCCATATTACACTTTTATCACCATCTCTTCGCCGAACTAGTGCACCTATACAATTTGCCATTGTATTGGGTGTGTTGGGGACACAAGAGATTTCTTGTATTTTGTTGTAGGGTCGTTTGAGAGATACCATCTTCATCCTACACCTCCCATGGATTGATAAACCTTAGGTCATCCACTTGAGGGAAAATTGCTACTGTCCTACAAAACTCTGTGCTTGGAGGCCCAACACGTGTCTACAAGAATAAAGTTGCGTAGTAGACATCAAGCTCTTTCCTAGTGCCGTTGTCGGGGAGATGAGTGCTTGAAGGTATATATTTAGATCTTGCAATTGAATCTTTTAGTTTCTTGTTTTGTCACTACTTTGGTTTGTAAAAGAAAATTACAAAAAAAATGGAATTGAGGTTGCATCATATTATTCATCTTTATAATGTCTTTCCTGAAAATGATGGAAATGAAAATTGTTCTTAATTGTTAGAAGAAGAATGCTATAAAATGTTTGGCATAGAATCCATCAATTATGAGCATGATTGCAATGTTGCTAGTATGAATTCTTTGAATATCCATGATGCTAATGATATGCAAAGCCATAAGCTTGGGGATGCTATGTTTGATGAATATGATATTTTTAGTCCCCCAAGATTTGATGTGCAAATTTGTTATAATGATTGCATGCCTCCTATTTATGGTGATTATAATGATGAAAGTGGATTTGGAGAGGTCATGACTTTATTTAGTGATGAATCCACTATTTTGGAAGAGGTTGCAATTGACGATGACAACAAAGTTGCTATTTATGATGATTATGGTGATGACATGTATGCTATAAAGAATAATGATAATCATGAAACCTGTCATCATGATTTTAATTTTCAATCACATGATAGTTACTTTGTTGAGTTTGCTCCCACTACTATTGATGAGAATAAATTTGCTTATGTGGAGAGTAACAAAATTTCTATTCTTGTGTATCATGAAAAGAATGCTTTATGTGATGGTTATATTGTTGAATTCATTCATGATGCCACTCAAAATTATTATGAGGGAGGAACTTATTGATAACCCAAAAGTATAGGGGATCGCAACAGTTTTCGATAAGTAAGAGTGTCGAACCCAACAAGGAGCTAAAGGTAGAACAAATATTCCCTCAAGTTCTATCGACCACCGATACAACTCTACGCACGCTTGACGTTCGCTATACCTAGAACAAGTATGAAACTAGAAGTACTTTGTAGGTGTTTTTGGATAGGTTTGCAAGATAATAAATATTATGTAAATAAAAAGTAGGGGCTGTTTAGGTAAAGACACAACTAAGTTAGTTTTAGTAAAGAGCTTTTTGTTACAAGAAAGTTATTTGTCCCTAGGCAATTGATAACTAGACCGATAATCATTATTTCAATTTTATTTGAGGGAGAGGCATAAGCTAACATACTTTCTCTACTTGGATCATATGCACTTATGATTGGAACTCTAGCAAGCATCTGCAACTACTAAAGATCATTAAGGTAAAACCCAACCATAGCATTAAAGTATCAAGTCCTCTTTATCCCATACGCAAACAACCTACTTACTCGGGTATGTGCTTCTGTCACTCATGCCACCCACCATAAGAAAATCATGAACATATTGCAAACCTTACAGCGGGAATCCCTCACACTTGCGCGACACGGAGAGCACCATAGGACGGCACCAATAATAAAACATGCAACTCAAACCAATCATGATCATCAAATAACCCATAGGACAAAACGGATATACTCAAACATCATAGGATAGCCATACATCATTGGGAAATAATATATAGCGTTGAGCACCATGTTTAAGTAGATATTACAGAGGGTAAGAGAGAGGTTACACCGCTGCATAGAGGGGGGAAGAGTTGGTGATGATGGTGGTGAAGTTGTTGGTGAAGATGGCGGTGATGATGATGGCCCCCGGTGGCACTCCGGTGCCACCGGAAGCGAGGGGGGAGAGCCCCCCTCCTTCTTCCTCTTCCTTGACCTCCTCCCTAGATGGGAGAAAGGTTTCCCCTCTGGTCCTTGGTCTCCATGGTGTGGGAGCGGCGAGAGCGCCTCCGAGATTGGATCTGTCTCTCTGTCTATCTCTGTTTCTACGTTCTCAGATTCTACCCTTTCACTGTTTCTTATATTCCCGGAGATCCGTAACTCCGATTGGGCTGAAATTTTAACATGATCTCTATCCAGATATTAGCATTCTTGCGGCGAAAGAAGGGCATCAACCACCTTACGGGGTGGCCACGAGGGTCAGGGGCGCACCCAGAGGGGTGGGGGCGCCCCCTGCCTCGTGCCTCCCTCGGGCACCGTCTTGCGTGGATTTTTCTTCCCGAAAATCATATATATTCCAAAAAAATCTCCGTCAGTTTTTATCCCGTGTGGACTCCGTTTGATATGGATATTCTGCGAAACAAAAAACATGCAACAAACAGGAACTGGCGCTGGGCACTGGATCAATATGTTATTCCCAAAAATAGTATAAAAAGTTGCCAAAAGTATATGAAAGTTGTAGAATATTGGCATGGAACAATCAAAAATTATAGATACGACGGAGACATATCATCATCCCCAAGCTTAATTCCTGCTCGTCCTCGAGTAGGTAAATGATAAAAACGATAATTTTTGATGTGTAATGCTACCTAGCATAATCTTGATCACATATCTAATCATGGCATGAATATTAAGATACGAGTGATTCAAAGCAATAGTCTATCATTTGACATGAAAAGAATAATACTTCAAGCCTACTAATAAAGCAATCATGTCTTTCAAAATAACATGGCCAAAGAAAGTTATCCCTACAAAATCATATAGTCTGGCTATGCTCCATCTTCACCACACAAAATATTCACATCATGCACAACCCCGATGACAAGCCGAGCAATTGGTTCATAATTTTTAACGCGCTTCAGCTTTTTCAACTCTCACGCAATACATGAACGTGAGCCATGGACATAGCACTATAGGTGGAATAGAATATGATGGTGTAGGTTGTGTGGAGAAGACAAAAAGGGAGAAAGTCTCACATCGACACGACTAATCAACAGGCTATGGAGATGCCCATCAATTGATGTCAATGTGAGGAGTAGGGATTGCCATGCAACGGATGCACTACAGCTATAAGTGTATGAAAGCTCAAACTAAAACTAAGTGGGTGTGCATCCAACTTGCTTGCTCATGAAGACCTTGGGCATTTGAGGAAGCCCATCATCAGAATATACAAGCCAAGTTCTATAATGAAAATTCCCACTAGTATATGAAAGTGATAACTCAAGAGACTCTCTATATGAAGAACATGGTGCTACTTTGAAGCACAAGTGTGGTAAAAGGATAGTAACATTGCCCCCTTTTTCTCTTTTTTGCGGGCTTCTTTGGCCCCCTTTTTTTATTTAGGCTTCTTTGGCCTCTCTTTTTTGGCGGGCAATGCTCTAATAATGATGATCATCACACTTTTATTTACTTACAACTCGATATTACAACTCGATACTAGAACAAAGATATGACTCTATATGAATGCCTCCGGCGGTGTACCGGGATGTGCAATGATCTAGCATAGTAATGACATCAAAAAACAGACAAGCCATGAAAACATCATGCTAGCTATCTTACGATCATGCAAAGCAGTATGACAATGAATGCTCAAGTCATGTATATGATGATGACGTTAGTTGCATGGCAATATATCTCGGAATGGCTATGGAAATGCCATAGTAGGTAGGTATGGTGGCTGTTTTGAGAAAGATATAAGGAGGCTTATGTGTGACAGTGTGTATCATATCACGGGGTTTGGATGCACCGGCGAAGTTTGCACCAACTCTCGAGGTGATAAAGGGCAATGCACGGTGTCGGTGTCAAAACTGGCGGATCTCGGGTAGGGGGTCCCGAACTGTGCGTCTAGGCCGGATAGTAACATGAGGCAAGGGACATGAAGTTTTACCCAGGTTCGGGCCCTCTTGATGGAGGTAAAACCCTACGTCCTGCTTCATTAATATTGATGATATGGGTAGTACAAGAGTAGATCTACCATGAGATCGGAGAGGCTAAACCCTAGAAGCTAGCCTATGGTATGATTGTTGTCCTGTATGTTGTCCTACGGACTAAAACCCTCCGGTTTATATAGACACCGGAGAGGGTTAGGGTTACACAAAGTCGGTTACAATGGTAGGAGATCTACATATCCATATCGCCAAGCTTGCCTTCCACGCCAAGGAAAGTCCCTTCCGGACACGGGGCGAAGTCTTCAATCTTGTATCTTCATAGTCCAGGAGTCCGGCTGAAGATATAGTCCGGCCATCCGGACACCCCCTAATCCAGGACTCCCTCAGTAGCCCCCGAACCAGGCTTCAATGACGATGAGTCCGGCGCGCGGATTGTCTTCGGCATTGCAAGGCGGGTTCTCCTCCAAATTCCGTGTACCTATTGAATAAAGTCCGGTTTCTTGTAAATGTTGCGCTCCTTGGCTTCTACGCCCAATAATGGTTGTCTCCCACGTGTCAAACGAATACGAAAAGTCTGAGTGTTTTTACTTCCACACCCCTAGCCGCGTAAATGAGCCGCCCATTTAAAGGGGACGAGGATTTAGATCCAAACACACCTTCTCCCCTTCGCGAGTGTTCATCAGAGCGCATCCGACAAAGGTCCATTCCACCATGGCCAGCCGTCGCAACTCCTCCTTTCTCCCTTCCAGCCCTCAGCCTGGATATTGGGAGAGATGCTCCATCCCGCATAGCGAGCTAGTGACGCTCCAGACCAAGGGATTTCTCCCCCCGGCCTATATGGTCCCAGTTCGAGCCGGCCTTGCCATCTATAATGGAGGAGAGCAAGCGGAGAGTGCCCCTAATCCCTCCAAAGGAGAGCGGGTATGCCTTGTCCCTTATTTAATAAGAGGGCTCGAATTTCCAATCCATCCGTTTCTCCGGGGGCTCCTGGAGTTCTATGGCCTCCAGCTACACAATCTTACGCCTGCCTCCGTATTGCATATCGCGGGCTTCGTAGCCCTCTGCGAGCTATTTTTGGGTGTTGAGGCTCATTTCGGGCTGTGGAAAGAGCTATTCTGCCTTGTGCCCCGTTCTCAGAAGGGGTCAATATATCAAGTGGGCGGAGCCGAAGTGTGGCGCATCGCCGGGACCGGATATCTATCCGGAACCCCAAAGAAGGCGTCCGAGGACTGGCCTTCGGAATGGTTTTACATAGAGGACGTCCCGCTGCCGGATCCTGTCCGGATCGGCCTCCCTGAGTTCGACAGTGCTCCACTAAAGAAGCGCCTAAGTTGGCATCCACGGAGCCCTCAGAGGGAAAGTGACAAGGACGTCTGTTACTGATGAGCCGGATAAGATTGTTAGCTCATTCCGGACTGACCATGATCGGGGTCATGGCCGCATGCATCATGCAAGGGGTGCAGCTGCTACAGTACAGAGGCCACCCCATGTGGGATTTCAACGGGGAGGACGACGCCACCCGCTACGGCCGTAAGGGACCGGATTCGGCTGCGGCTCTAACAAAGACCTTGTCCGCTTTGTACAAGGGAGAAGAGGAGGAATTTCTCCACGTCGACCCACAGGGTGGATTCTCTATGTACAATCCCCCAAGTTGGGTAAGTGGTCACATTTACTTGCCCATCCGTTTTATATTCCCATTTTTAAATATTCAGTCCAACGACTTCAACGCAGGAACTGCGCCAGGCTGTTAAAGAAATAAACAGCCCTCCTCCACAACCTGAGGACCCAGGACGGTCCCTCGACCCAGCCTCTCAAGAGGATCCGGACTTATCTGTGGAGCTGATTGATGGAGTGGTCCATCAATTGAGCAAGGACAACGCCTTGGTGGCCATTATGGCCGATTACCCAGGAATAATCCCGGCCTCCCAGGTAACTGAGATCGATTTCCCAGTACCCCGAATAGGGGTCCGCCCTCTCGTGTTTTCAGTTTCCTGATTACAACCGAGCTTTGTAGGGGAGGTTTTTGAGACGGGAGGCCGAACCTGCGGCCACAAGCCAACGAGGGGCCGCAGGGCCCCGTGGGCAGAAAAGAGGTGCAGTCCGGACCAAGACATCAGCGCAAAGATATGGCGCGCCCCCTTATCCCAGGTGTTATACCTTCGAGGCATGTTAACACTCGTGCTCTCTTCAGGACAAAGAGACCTCATCGGACTATATACGGAGAGGCTGCCAATCGTGCTTCCACCAGCCAGGCTCCAAAGCCTGGTCCGGAGGCGGAGGCGAACACAAGGCGTGTACCGGACGCTCCTCTGACGGAGGATGTGGACAGGTTGTCTGCCACCCATTCTGAGGTGGAGAGTGCCATGAACCACAGGCGTCGCCGGACAATTCTTTGCGACGCTTGTTTCTCCCAAGAGGCATTAGATGCCTTCAATGCGGGAGATGCGTACCTCCGTGCTGCTCAAAATGGTCTAGCCAGAGCCACGAAGCAATTTGTAAAAGACATACGGGTAAGAAAATTTTGGTAATTATATATATATACCAGTAGCCCCCGAGACTTGAAACAGTTAGAATAACTGATTTAAGGATCATTTGTTATGCAGGTTCTTAAAGAAAAGAATTCCCTACTGTCCCAGGAGCTGGAAGAGTGCAAAGCCCAACTTGAGGCCGCACTAGCCGCGGCAGGGGAGCCCAAGGAGACCCCCTCTGGTAATATACACTTCGAAAGATAAGTATTTTGCGAAGCACGGCATGGATGCAAATCTGACAAATGAAATTGCAGATGGCGCCGGATTGAATCCGGAAAGGCAACACCTCCTACGCCAGCTGAAGGCTGGTGAGAAGGTGCTGACAAAGGTGAGGCGGGAGAAAAACGATCTCCAAGATGCCAACACCAAGCTGGGCGTCGACCTTGTCGGATTTCGGGTTCCGGCAGACCCTTGAGGTTCGAACACTGGGGTGAGCGCGGAGATTTTGCCTCCTACCTTCCTGCACCCCTCCGCTGTGCTAGGATCTAAAACTAAGGAAAGAACAACAAGAGACACAGGGTTTATACTGGTTCGGGCCACCGTTGTGGTGTAATACCCTACTCTAGTGTGTGGTGTGTGGATTGCCTCTTGGGCTGGTGATGATGAACAATACAAGGAAGAACAGCCTCACGAGGGTCTGTTCTTGGCTGAGGCGATGAACTGCTGGGAGGAGTTCAGCCACCTTTCTCTCTCTCTCTCTCTCTCTCTCTCTCTCTCTCTCTATCTCTCTCTCTCGACCGAACCGGAACCCCCTTTGCTGTGTGGGTGGCTGGTCCTATTTATAGAGGCCCTGGTCCTCTTCCCAAATATTGAGCGGGAAGGGAGCCAACAATGGCGGGCTAATTTGAAGGGGGACAACAAGTATCAGCCATCCTGACAAAAGTAGTTTTCGCCTGCGCAAAGCTCTGGTGATGATGCCGTCTTGGGCTCCACGGTGACCTCCGTCTCGTAGTCCTCCTGGTCTTGGTCTCGTTGCACCGAAACGGCAACCTTTGCCTAATGCCTCGGTACTCCGCGGCTGCGCTTGGCCCCTTTGCACCAAAGAGGAAAGGAGGACGCTGCGCGGGCTGGCACCCGCCTGGCGCCCTGAGTCGTCATGGCTTGCGTCATGGGCACCTCGTGAGGTACCCCGCCTTGATCTCTCCGCCTCCTCGTGAGCCAGCCTGACGAGGCCGTGCCTGAGGAAGTTTCGTGTCGTCCGCCTTGCGAGGCTTGGCCCCTCGCGAGGGTCTTGGGTTTGTGTTGGTGAAGATGGGCCGTGCTGGGCCCCCTTTTGAGCCACGCCGCAGGCCGCAGGCAGGCAAGTCTGGGGACCCCCGTTCCCAGAACGCCGACAGTAGCCCCCGGGCCCAAGGCTCGCCCGGCCTTGGCTGTGCAGGGAGGCGGAAGGGCAAGAGCGAAGCGCCACGGGCCCTAACAGCCTGCGGCCTTGGGTGCCGCGTGGCGGTTGATTGGACGTGGGCGTCTCCACTTCCCCACGACGCCTCGGCAACTGCATAGATGGAACAAGTCCCTGCATGCAAAAACGGGTCATGATTACCTGCGATCATGGAGGCCGGCGGTTGGCCTTCACCGTCCATAAGTACGGGACGACGCGCACCCTTCCAGTCCACTCCTCCTCGCTTCTCCTTCTTCCCGATCCTTGCTCCGTCTTGCTGCGATGGCTCCGATCCTCCGGTTCTCAGTGGTAGAGAAGGGAAAGGCTCCCCGAGAGGGGCCAGACCCTCTCCCGCCGAAGAAACGGCTCATCCCCCGTGGCCCGGACGAAGGGGCCCTTCAGGTGGTGCCGAGGCCTTGGGGCGAGCGGGCGCCGCCGGGGTTCTTGCTTCCATTGTACGCCCACGTCGAGGGCCCCGAAGGAGCTGATGCCGCCGTCAGGTCACGAAGGTGTGGGTCATCCCCCTGGGGTCCACACTGAGGGCTCCTCCCAAGAGTTCGTGCTCCACGTCACCATTCCTCTTCAGTCTTGGATTCGCCTGCCTTCCTTCTTCGCCTCCATCATCCCGCAGGGGGAGCCCCTGGAGCTTTGGCTGCAGCACGCCGGCTGCAGCACCCTCGCGACTGAGGCAGAGGTCGCGGTCCAGGCGAGGTCTACATGACCCGCGGTTGGAGGGAGATCTCTCGGGTTTGCAGGACAAGGGGAGTCTTCGCGATTCACTTGGAGTACGACGGTGCTTCGGTGATGCTCTTCAAGGTCTTTGATGCGAGCGGGCGCCAGCTGGAGTGCTGCCCCAGGGAAGGTGGCCAGGGCCCTGCTGTGACGAGGACTGGGCACGCCACCCACTCCCTTGGAGGCTCCTCAGGTGGTGGAGGCGTCGGAGGTTCCAGCGACTCCGGCGAGCTCTTCGCGACTCCGGAGACGAGCGACGACAGCTACGAGCCCTCGAGCCGGCGCCGCTCCTGGAGCAGGGCGGGTTCATCAGGCCACCACCAACTCTGATCTGGATGGGGTTGGCGTCGGTGCTTGACGGCCCACTGTTGATGATGGCGTCTTTTGCAGGGACGCGCGTAGTTTGTGTCCCTTTAGGATCCGTTCCCTGCGAGGGATCAAAAACGCGTCCCGTAGGGGCTTGTAAGGTGCCTGTGATCCTGTCTTGTATATATAACACTTGTGCAGAATTGTGCGAGTTACTTATTCCATCTTAGCTCAGTCCTCCCTTTCGAACCTCACGAGGGCTTGGTGCTCTGCGCCGAGAGGTCCCAGTCCCAAGGCGGCTTCAGCCGTCGCTGGTATGCCAGGTCGTGATGCCGTGGTCAAGGCCAGGAGGTGAGTGACCCGGAGTCCGGTAAGAGCCCCTGAGTCGCGATGCTCAGGAGGTCCCCTTTGGCGCCCAAGTAGCCGTCGTTTGGTGAGAAAGGGGAGCGGCGTCGCTAACAAGGGATAGCATTAGGTGCGGGGATGGTGCCACGGTAGCTGGCGCTTCCGGGCGATAACTTATCTCGAGGATCAGGGGCCGCTCTCTGGTGTGTGGCCGGGTACGTGCGTCGGCAGGAGCGGGGTTGCTTGGCGAGGTCCTCGTGTGTCTCCTCCCTCTCGCCTTAGCTCCCCTTTCTGCTCTACGTCCTCGGGTCCCGGCCCTCGAGCGAATCTCAGCCGTCGCTGGTATGCCAGGTCGCGATGCCGTGGTCAAGGCCAGAGGGTGAGGGCTGGAGAGCCAGTAGGAGCCCTGAGTCGCGATGCTCAGGCACCCCCCCCCTTTAACATGCAAGCGGTTTGCGCGGACGAGAGCGAAGGAGGCACAGCGAGAGCCTCTCCTGACGCAGCTCCTTCAGGAGGTCCTGCAGGTCCATCATAGAAAAAAGCAAGGGGTTGCTATACAATTGACGGTCAGCCGTTGGTTGCCTCCGAGGGGTAGTGAGGCACTGAAGGCTTGACAAGGTGACGCTGTGCGGGGCTGCCGCAGCCAGAGCTCAGCCATCCAGGTTTGTCGGCGTTGCAGGGATGGACCCATGCGCAAGTGTCGTGCCGTTCGGGAGAAGTTCCGTTAGTTGGCGTCAGCTGAGTAGGCAACTAGGTAAAACACGTTAGCCGCGAAGGAGTGGATTCGTTCGAATAGATGCCGGGAATGCGGAGATCACTGGGTCAGGCCCGAGCGACTTGGGAGTGATGCAGCCTGAGGGGCGCCCCCAACAAGGTAAGCTAATAACATGGAATAAAGGGATACACGCCGCGGGGACGGACCCACGCGGCCTGGGAATAATGCAGCCCTGGGGGCGCTCCCAGCTGGAAGTAAAACTTGAAAGATGTCACCTGATGATATTGAGGATGAAGGGGTGTTGGTGTAGCAGGCTCGGTGGGGCTGCGGGAGCCGACCCTCACGAGCCCCCAGGCCCAGGGGCCTCGGGAGGCTCCGGAGGCGCTGACGGCTCCTCGCGGGCCATCTCCATCTCTGCCACGGCTGCGGAACGCCTGGCCTCTCGTGCCTCCGTGATGCCCCTCATGAGGCGCTGGTACGCGTTAGCCGCGTTCGGCAAGCCGTAAAGCATGCGAACGTAGCTGTGGGGTGGACCTCCGCAGCGCCCCACTCGCGAGGGCCAGAGGCGCTCCAGAGAGACGACTCGGTTGAGTCCTGGTATGTCGATGCAGACGCGCAACCCACCATCCTCGCCTGGATGGGGGGCCACTGCTGGTAGGCGGCGGGCGCCTCTCATGACTCTTGACTCCTGTAGCTCTTGAATGGCCTTGCTGACAAACTCTTGTGGGTCTGGATCTCCTTGCCTTGCTCCTTCTTGAGGGAAACGTGCTTCAAAACACGCCTCCATGTGGTGCCCAAGCGTCTCCCTCGTGACCCTAGCTAGGTCGGTGGCCCTCCAGGGGAGAGCCCCCGAGCCCTGCCTGAGGAGGGCGCCGGGCGCGCTTTCCTATGCAATGGAGGGAGGCTCCCCCTGGGCAGGCGCGGGCCCAGAGGGGCCTGCCTCCTGTGTGGTCGAGCCGGACGATGTCTTCTTCTTCTTGGGGGTGGCCTCGGGAAGCCTCCTGCTTCCGTGATCTGGGTCTTCCAGTGATGCGGCCTGAAAGGCTCGTTCCAGGGAACACACCACGTCCTTCTCTTCACAGGGCACCGTGATGACTCCGCCACTTCCTGGCATCTTGAGGACGTTGTAGCCGTGGTGAGTTATGGCCATGAACTTGGCCAGCGCTGGGTACCCAAGGATGGCGGTGTACGGTAGGTGAATGTGAGCGACGTCGAAGTCGATGAGCTCGGTGCGGTAGTTGTCGCGTGCCCCGAAGGTGACAGCAAGGCGGACCTGCCCAATCGGGACCGTGGAGCCGTCGGTGATACCGGAGAAGGGCTTGGTTGGCTGAAGCTGGCTGTAGGGCACTTGGAGGTTGTTGAACGTCTCCACGGACAGGATGTTGAGCCCTGCCCCGCCATCGATGAGGGTCTTGGTGACCACCACGTTGCTGATGATTGGGGAACAAAGCATCAGGAGGGCTCCGGCTGTTGCCGCACACTTGAGCTGATCTGCTAAGCTGAACGTGATGGCGCACGCCGACCACCTGAGAGGGCGTGTGGCTTCGAGTCTGGGGAGTACTACATTCACTTTGCGGGCGAACTGCTTGAAGATGCGCTGAGAGGCTGGGGCTTGTGCTCCGCCCAGGATGCAGGCAATCGCGCGCGGCTCCTCGAAGCCGCCAGCCTCCTCGTCCTGATGGCGGTCCTCGTTTCTCCTTGGCTGCGGCGGCAGCGGTGGGAGGTCTGCGTTGCCTAGCGGGCGAACCTCGCGAGGTTGATCCCTCCAGTCTCCCACGCGAGGCTGATCCCTCCATCCTCTCTCGCGAGGCGGGTCTTGCCAGTGATCCTCGCGAGGTTGGTCGCGCCACCCTTGGGGCGGCCCACGGTCTTCCCAGCGTCCTGCGTTTCTTCCTCCTCCTCGACCGTAGCCCCGGTCACCGCGGTCGGGGCGACGGCCGATCCTTCCTTCACGCACGGCTCGGAGTTCTTGGCATTCGTTGGTGTTGTGGGTGTGGAGGTCGTGGTGCACACAGTACCGGCTGCCCTTGGGAGGTTCGGGCTGATCTCTGCCCCGCTTGGTGTCTGGTTCTGCTGCGAGCACTGCAGCCCCCTTGCGCTTCACATCCTTGGCCTTGAGCTTCTTCTCTTTTGGGTCTGCGGCAGGCAGCTCGAGGAGGAAGAGATGCCCCTCCTCAGCCCTAGCGCACTTGTTTGCCAAGTTGAACAGCTCCAAGGAAGTGCACAGGTCTTCATGCATCGCCAGCTCCTCCTTCATCTTGACGTCGCGCACTCCGTCGGAGAAGGCTGAGATGACGGCCTCCTTAGTCACCTTGGGGATCTTGAGGCGTGCGTTGTTGAAGCGCTGGATGTACTTCTGCAGGGTCTCCCCGGGTTATTGCTTGATGCGGCGCATGTCGCTCACGGCGGGTGGCCGGTCGCGAGTACCTTGGAAGTTGGCGATGAAGCGGGTTCGCATCTCTTCCCAGGAGGAGATTGTGCCTGGAGCCAGGTTCAGGAGCCAGGTGCGGGCCCCTTCCTTGAGCGCCATGGGAAACCAGTTCGCCATGACCTTCTCGTCTCCGTTGGCAGCTTCGATGCCCAGCTCGTAGAGCTGGAGGAACTCCGCAGGGTCGGCCGTGCCGTCGTAGCGAGGAGGCAGGTCTGGTTTGAACTTGCCGGGCCACGCGACGCTGCGTAGTTTGGTGGTGTAGGCGCGGCAGCCTGCTGTGGCCACGGGGGCCTTAGGTGACGGAGAGCCTGGTCTTGCATGTCCCCACGCGCTGGAGCAGGGGGATGGTCGCGACATGCTGGAGCAAGGAGCGCCCGGGCAGCTTCTGGCGGGCGAGGGACTTCTTGGCAGCTCTATTCTTGCTGCACTGGCACCTGACGGAGCGGGTTCCGCCCAGGGGCCATGCGCCTTGGAGCCATGGCGTCTTCTTGAGGAGGAGGCGGCCGGGGCGCCGCCGGAGCCTCTTCGCCCGTGCGGGGCGGGGTGCGGTGCAGCGGAACGGACGGCGCGGAAGAGCACCTTGCAGCGCGGACGAGCTCGGTGACGCGGTCGAGCCATTCCTCGTAGACGTTGTCGATGGGACGGTAGCGCAGGAGCTCGTTGGCCGCGATGAGTGCAGCCCGAGCCTCCATGGGCGCGCGGAGCGCGCAGGACGAAGATCCAGCTGGGGCGAGCGAGGGAGTTGCGGTGCGGCCGTCTTGCCACACGGACGGATGCTGGGACGATGCTTGCCGCTCGTCCCCCGCCGGGCCGGTGGCGGCGTTGACGGCAGGTGACGGGGAACTGCGTGGATGCCCGCCGACAGGGGCCGTCTGGGCGACGCGGGAAGCGAGTGAGGCCCGGCGCTCGGCGCGGGCCCGATGAGCGTCAGACATGGGCGTGACGGTCGGAGGAGAACGGGGCGGTGGAAGACGAATTCCGGCGCACCCCTACCTGGCGCGCCAAATGTCGGATTTCGGGCTCCGGCAGACCCTTGAGGTTCGAACACTGGGGTGCGCGCGGAGATTTCGCCTCCTACCTTCCTACACCCCTCCGCCGTGCTAGGATCTAAAACTAAGGAAAGAACAACACAAGAGACACAGGGTTTATACTGGTTCGGGCCACTGTTGTGGTGTAATACCCTACTCCAGTGTGTGGTGTGTGGATTGCCTCTTGGGCTGGTGATGATGAACAATACAAGGAAGAACAGCCTCGCGAGGGTCTGTTCTTGGCTGAGGCGATGAACTGCTGGGAGGAGTTCAGCCACCTTTCTCTCTCTCTCTCTCTCTCTCTCTCTCTCTCTCTCTCTCTCTCTCTCTCTCTCTCGACCGACCGACCAAACCGGAAGCCCCTTTGTTGTGTGGGTGGCTGGTCCTATTTATAGAGGCCCTGGTCCTCTTCCCAAATATTGAGCGGGAAGGGAGCCAACAATGGCGGGCTAATTTGAAGGGGGACAACAAGTATCAGCCATCCTGACAAAAGTAGTCTTCGCCTGCGCAAAGCTCTGGTGATGGCACCGTCTTGGGCTCCATGGTGACCTCTGTCTCGTAGTCCTCCTGGTCTTGGTCTCGTTGCACCGAAACGGCAACCTTTGCCTGATGCCTCGGTACTCCGCGGCTGCCCTTGGCCCCTTTGCACCAAAGAGGAAAGGAGGACGCTGTGCGGGCTGGCACCCGCCTGGCGCCCTGAGTCGTCATGGCTTGCCTCATGGGCACCTCGTGAGGTACCCCGCCTTGATCTCTCCGCCTCCTCGTGAGCCAGCCTGACGAGGTCGTGCCTGAGGAAGCTTCGCATTGTCCGCCTCGCAAGGCTTGGCCCCTCGCGAGGGTCTTGGGTTTGTGTTGGTGAAGATGGGCCGTACTGGGCCCCCTTTTGAGCCACGCCGCAGGCCGCAGGCAGGCAAGTCTGGGGACCCCCATTCCCAGAACACCGAAAGACCTGAAAGATGTTCGTGCCCAGCTGTCAGACTCCGTTAAGGAGAATCAGCGGCTTCGGCACGGCATATATAGTAAGTGCTTGAACGAACCTTTGAAAAAAAGTTCGGCGGGGAAGTCGACTAACAAAGTAATGTCTGTAGGTGTGCTAACAGGTCGTACTGCAGAGGAGATGCCCGGTTCTACGGGTGACCTTCTTCCCGAGCTCTCGCAACTGCTCGAGCGAGTTCGGCAGGCGATGCAAGGCGTCGCCCAGGCCTTGTGGCCATCCATCTCCATGCCCGAAGGTCTTGGAGAGCTTGCGGAGAAGCTAAAGGGAGCACGGCGGCGCTTCCGATTGTGGAAGATATCGGCCTGCCGTCAAGGCGCTAGGGAGGCCTGGGCCATGGTGAAGACGCGGTACACAAAGGCTGACCCCAACCACATGGCCGAGGTCGGTCCTGTGGGGCCCGATGGGAAGGAGATCCCTGTAAGCTTAGTATACGGCCAAGTAGAATTGGCCGCAAAGTATTCCCAGCAGGACTGTAAATTAGACAGCCCGCTAGATGGTATTGAAGAGGAATACAATCAGTCAGAATGATTATGTAATTTAATTGACATTTATAATGCCTTCTAGCCGGATTGTAGATCGTTTGTCATGGCCGACCTTTTCGCTTCATCCTCGGGACCTGACGGTCCGGAGTGTGTCCGAATTCCCATGCAGTTATATAAGAACTGGGGAACGCATGGAGACCAGGCGTAGGGGTCATTAGTGCGTGAATAGACAAGTGCCCGACTAGTTATGTTGTATTACATGGTTAGTAAGAAACATCTTCCAGGGAGAATAGTTCCGTTAGGGGTTCCTTTCCCTGGGAGGCATGCCCTAAAGTGCATGCCCATTCTGCGAAAAAAGACGCGGGAAAAAGCATCTGGGGGCGCATAAATAAATAAGTGAAAAGATCATCTTTTAGGTCACCGACCGAATATTCCCTTAAGAACGCTAGCTTTCGGCTTCACCCAGTCTGAGGTACACATCCGGCTGATCCGGCAGTAACAATCGCAGAGGTGCTCCCTTTACCGCCTAGCCGAATAATCGGGAACGTAGGGGTAAGCACAGGAGCCAGGCAACCCAGCTTGGCCAAAACTTAAGTCATATCGATGCATATAATGGTGAAATAAAAGGTACATGCGGAAGCGTAACGCATGTGTTGGGCATGAAGCCCGTATAAATAAGCTTCTGTTAAAAGAAGCCCCCGGGTTTAATGAGTGCGAATAGCACGTCATGTGATGAGCCTTTAAGGGCTATAAGAGAAAGGAAGGGGGGAAGGAGAGAAATGTAAGACAGACAGTATATAAAAAATGGACAGAGGAAGGAGACGAACACAGAGTCCGGTGCTAGGCATAGAATCTTCGGAGACGGGCTGCGTTCCATGGGTTCGGCTTGAGTCGGTTATCCGATGCATCTCGCAGGTGGTACGCTCCACCAGTCAGGACTTGGTCAATTATGAAGGGACCTTCCCACTTGGGCTTGAGTTTGTCCTTTTTCTTGTCCGGCAGGCGTAGAACTAATTCGCCAACGTTGTAATTTTTGGCCCGTACTTCTCTGCTTTGGTATCTTCGAGCCTGCTGTTGATAGAATGCGGAACGGGCTTTTGCCATGTCACGCTCCTCCTCCAATGCGTCCAAACTGTCCTGCCGATCGAGCTTGGCTTCTCTTTCTTCGTACATGCGCACTCGAGGTGAGTCATGAATTATGTCGCAAGGAAAAACTGCCTCTGTGCCGTACACCATAAAGAATGGTGTGTATCCGGTGGTGCGATTCGGCGTGGTCCGCAGCCCCTAGAGTACGGAGTCGAGCTCCTCTACCTAGTGCGTGTTAGATTCCTTGAGGGACCGCACTAATCTGGGTTTGATGCCGCTCATGATAAGACCATTTGCACGTTTGACCTGGTCGTTAGTTTGTGGGTGATAGAGGGAAGCATAATCGAGCTTGATGCCCATGTTTTTGCACCAGAGTTTTACCTCGTCAGCCGTAAAGTTCGTGCCGTTATCAGTGATGATGCTGTGGGGGACACCGTAATGGTGTACAACCCCGGATATAAAGTCTATCACCGGTCCGGATTCGGCCGTCTTAACAGGCTTGGCTTCTATCCATTTGGTGAATTTATCCACCATGACCAGTAAGTATTTTTGCTTGTGGGTTCCTCCTTTAAGGGGTCCAACCATGTCAAGCCCCCAGACCGCGAAGGGACAAGTGATGGGGATAGTTCGGAGGGCGGTGGGTGGCATATGGCTTTGGTTTGCAAAGAGCTGGCAACCGACGCATCGTTGGACTAAGTCCTGGGCGTCTGCCCGGGCCGTCGGCCAGTAAAAGCCTGTACGAAAGGCCTTGCTTACAAGGGACCGAGCTGCAGCGTGATGACCGCCGAGTCCAGCATGAATTTCAGCCAGGAGGTTCCGCCCTTCCTCTTCGGAGATGCACCTTTGAAGGACTCCGGTAGTGCTTTCCTTATAAAGCTCTCCCTCGTGAACTTTGTAGGCTTTGGATCACCGTACTATGCAGCATGCCTCATTTTGGTCCTCGGGGAGTTCCTGCCTAGTAAGGTAGGCGAGGAATGGTTCTATCCACGGGGAGATGACGGCCATTATTACGTGGGCTGAAGGTGTTATTTCATTGGCAGAGCCTCCGATTGTGTCAGAATGTTCGGTACCGGGCAGTGCAGTTGGGTCCGGGCTGTTATTGTTCGGCTCCCCTTCCCATAATACGGATGGCTTGAAAAGCCTTTCCAAGAAGATGTTGGGGGGACTACATCGCGTTTTGCTCCGATGCGTGCCAGGACATCTGCCGCCTGATTATTTTCCCGGGCTATATGGTCAAATTCAAGCCCTTCGAACCGAGCTGACATTTTTAGGACGGCATTGCGGAAGCTTTTTGGATCCTTGGCATCGAAGTCTCCATTTATTGGGATATTGCGAGGTTCGAGTCCCCACGCACCTCTAGGCGTTGAATGCCCATGGATACTGCCATCCGGAGACCATGTAAAAGGGCCTCATATTCGGCTACATTGTTGGAGTCTGTGTACATAATCTGGAGTACGTATTGAACTGTGTCTCCTGTGGGGGACGTCAAAACAACGCCAGCCCCTAGTCCGGCCAACATCTTGGAGCCGTCAAAATGCATGATCCAATTTGAATATGTGTCGTACTCTTTAGGGAGTTCGGCCTCCGTCCATTCTGCGACGAAGTCGGTCAAAACTTGCGACTTGATGGCTCGTCGTGGCTTGTAAGTTATGTCGAATGGGAGGAGCTCAATGGCCCATTTTGCAATTCGACCCGTTGCGTCACGGTTGTTTATAATATCGTTAAGTGGTACTTCCGAGGCTACTGTTATTGAACACTCTTGAAAGTAGTGTCGTAGCTTCCGGGATCCCATGAATACCGCGTATGCAATCTTTTGATAATGCGGGTACCGTGATTTGCACGGAGTGAGGACAGTGGACACATAATAGATCGGCTTTTGAAGGGGGGATTTGTGTCCGTTCGTTTCTCGTTCGGCGACGAGCACTGCGCTTACAACCTGATGTGTTGCTACAATGTACAATGGCATTGGTTCTCCAATGTTTGGCGCGGCCAGGACTGGGTTTGTTGCCAATATGGCTTTTATTTTGTTGAGTCCGGCCGTGGCTACATCCGTCCATTCGAAGTGTTCGGTGCGCTGAAGGAGGCGGTAGAGGGGTAGGGCCTTTTCTCCCAAGCGAGAGATAAAGCGGCTTAGAGCCGCCACGCATCCGGTTAATTTTTGTATTTGTTTGAGGTCCTTTGGGATATCCAATTGTGACAGAGCTCGGATCTTGGCTGGATTTACTTCGATTCCTCTACCGGATACAATGAAGCCCAAGAGCTTTTCGGCTGGAGCGCTGAAAACGCATTTTTCCGGGTTGAGCTTGATGTCATATGTTCGGAGGTTATCAAATGTGAGCCTCAAGTCGTCTACTAGAGATTCGACATGTCTTGTTTTGACGACCACATCATCTACATATGCCTCCACTGTTTTGCCGATCTGGTTTGCTAGACATGTCTGAATCATGCGCTGATATGTTGCGCCGGCGTTTTTGAGCCCGAAGGGCATTGTGTTGAAGCAGAATGGGTCGTATGGTGTGATAAATGCCGTTGCGGCTTGGTCTGATTCTGCCATCTTGATTTGATGGTAGCCGAAATATGCGTCGAGGAAACACAACGAATCGTGTCCTGCGGTCGCATCGATAATCTGATCGATGCGGGGGAGGGGGAAGGGATCCTTTGGGCAAGCCTTGTTAAGGTCTTTAAAATCAACACACAGGCGCCAGGATTTGTCCTTCTTTGGTACCATCACCAGATTTGCTAGCCAGTCCGGATGTTTTATATCTCTGATGAATCCGGCCTCCAATAGCTTTGCTAGCTCCTCTCCCATGGCCTGTCTCTTAGGTTCGGAAAAACGTCGAAGAGCTTGTTTGACAGGTTTGAATCCTTTTAGTATATTTAAGCTGTGCTCGGCCAGCCTGCGTGGGATTCCTGGCATGTCTGAAGGGTGCCAGGCGAAAATGTCCCAGTTCTCTCATAGGAACTCTCGCAGTGCAGCGTCTACATCAGGGTTTAAATGTGCCCCGATGGAAGCTGTTTTATTGGGGTCCGTTGGATGGACCTGGAATTTGACTATTTCGTCGGCCGGTTTAAAGGAGGTGGACTTGGATCTTTTGTCGAGTACCACATCATCCCTATTCACCGTGGAGCGCAGCGCAGTCAGTTCCTCAGCCGCTAGGGCTTCGGATAGTGCCTCGAGGGCTAGTGCGGCTGTCTTGTTTTCGGCGTGGAGTGCTATGTTCAGATCACTAGCGAGAGTGATGATCCCGTTAGGCCTGTGCATCTTGAGCTTCATGTACCCGTAATGGGGTATTGCTTGGAAGATTGTAAACGCTTCCCGCCCTAGCAGAGCATGATAACCGCTGCTGAACAGAGCCACATGGAACATGACCTCTTCGGACCTGTAATTATCCGGCATGCCGAACACCACATCTAGTGTGATTTTTCTTGTACAGCGCGCTTCCCGACTGGGGATTATTCCTCTAAAGGTTGTGCTGCTCCGCTCAATGTGGTTCCAGTCTATTTCCATTTTTTGAAGGGTTTCCTCATAAATGAGGTTTAATCCGCTGCCGCCGTCCATGAGTACCTTGGTAAGACGAAAGCCGTCCACTATTGGACTGAGGAGCAATGCGGCTGGTGCTCGGGCTGTTCGGAATTTAGGTTCATCGCTGGCGTTAAAGGTAATAGCCGTGTCACTCCATGGGTTTATTGTTGCTACTTGGTAGACTTCGGCAAGGCTGTGGAGTGTCCTTTTTCGCATATTATTTGATGCGAAAGTCTCGAAGACTGTTAATACCATATTGGTGTCTCTGGGGTGGCTTTCTGTGGCCTCCGGAATTAGGAGATCTTCGCCAATTTTGGCCACCTGCCGGAGTATCCAACATGCTCTAATGCTGTGAGTTGGTGTGGCGTCCTCTGTACTGTGAATTTTACAGGTTCCATTAAGCCATCCTTCCAGTACGGTTCCATGCCCTGTAGAGGGTTTTTGCTTTTTGGTGTTTGACCCGGGTGTCTGGCGATGATGCACCCTTTTATTTCGGATTGGGTTTGTATTCAGGGCCGGATCGTCCCAAAATTTTATTTCGGTTTTCCAGGCGCTTTCCATCACACAGTATTTTCGTACAATGGATGCCAAGTCAGCGAAGCGTGTAATATCACGGCAACTTATGGCGTTGAGGATTCCCTTGTCCGTGCAATTATTGCAGAAGATTGAGATTGCATCTTCCTCGCGGCAGTCCCTTATCTTGTTCCTAACCACGAGGAATCTGGCCCAGTAATGATGTATTGTTTCTTCGGGCTCTTGCCTGATTTGGGATAGATCGCTTATGTTCGGGTGGGTGGGTGGAATTAAATCCGAAGCCTCACCCAATCTAAGGCTCAGGGGCCGAGGAATTTCCGTACTTGAAAATTTGGATTCCTGGATGTTGTCCAATGAATCCAGCCCATCGCCTGACTCTAGGTTCAGGTCTTGAGTGATATCCTCCCCTCCGCGGGTATCCGGCTTGGAGGGATCGGGAATCCGGACGTAGCTAGTCCTTAAGATAGATGAAAGGTCACCGCACTGTCCCTCTACCACGACAACGTGTTGGGTGACTTGGGGAGAGTTAATCTCTCTCAGATCGGGTTTAGGCCCAATCTGGTCGTAATCCGTAGTGACTCCTAGGGCGGCGATGCGATCCAAGAGCTCGTTTATGGAGGAGAGCTCCATTGCATCTAACTGCTCGGCGAGTTCCGAGCTAACATGAAGATTGTTTTCAATGGCTCGAGAGGTCATCGTCGGCGCAGAAGCCGAACAGGCGGTCATAAGAAAACCACCTAGCCGGAGGGTTTGGCCGACAGCCAAAGCTCCCTTAGCAACGGTGTCATCTTTAAAGACGGGGTGAGGCATCCTTCCTGATGGCAACGACACAGAGGAACTCTCAATGAAAGCACCAATGTCGGTGTCAAAACTGGCGGATCTCGGGTAGGGGGTCCCGAACTGTGCGTCTAGGCCGGATGGTAACAGGAGGCAAGGGACACGAAGTTTTACCCAGGTTCGGGCCCTCTTGATGGAGGTAAAACCCTACGTCCTGCTTGATTAATATTGATGATATGGGTAGTACAAGAGTAGATCTACCACGAGATCGGAGAGGCTAAACCCTAGAAGCTAGCCTATGGTATGATTGTTGTTCTGTATGTTGTCCTACGGACTAAAACCCTCCGGTTTATATAGACACCGGAGAGGGTTAGGGTTACACAAAGTCGGTTACAATGGTAGGAGATCTACATATCCGTATCGCCAAGCTTACCTTCCACGCCAAGGAAAGTCCCTTCCCGACACGGGACGAAGTCTTCAATCTTGTATCTTCATAGTCCAGGAGTCCGGCTGAATGTATAGTCCGGCCATCCGGACACCCCCTAATCCAGGACTCCCTCACACGGTACCAAAGAGGCTAGCAATGATGGAAGGGTGAGAGTGCGTATAATCCATGGACTCAATGCTACCTCTTGAGCACTGCGTTGGTTTTCCCCGAAGAGGAAGGGATGATGCAGCAAAGTAGCGTAAGTATTTCCCTTAGTTTTTGAGAACCAAGGTATCAATCCAGTAGGAGGCTACGCGCGAGTCCCTCGCACCTGCACAAAACAAATAAATCCTCTCAACCAACGCAAATAGGGGTTGTCAATCCCTATAGGGCCACTTACGAGAGTGAGATCTGATAGATATGATAAGATAATATTTTTGGTATTTTTATGATAAAAGATGCAAGGTAAAATAAAGGCAAAGTAAATAGCAAAGGAAATAACTAAGTAGTAGGAGATCAGTATGATAAAGATAGACCCAGGGGCCATAGGTTTCACTAGTGGCTTCTCTCAAGAGCATAAATATTCTACGGTGGGTGAACAAATTACTGTTGAGCAATTAACAGAATTGAGCATAGTTATGAGAATATCTAGGTATGATCATGTATATAGGCATCACATCTGAGACAAGTAGACTGACTCCTTCCTGCATCTACTACTTTTACTCCACTCATCGACCGCTATCCAGCATGCATCTAGAGTATTAAGTTAAAAACAGAGTAACGCCTTAAGCAAGATGACATGATGTAGAGGGATAGACTCATGCAATATGAAGAAAACCCCATCTTGTTATCCTCGGTGGCAACAATACTATACGTGCCTTGCTGCCCTTACTATCACCGGGAAAGGACACCGCAAGATTGAACCCAAAGCTAAGCACTTCTCCCATTGCAAGAAAGATCAATCTAGTAGGACAAACCAAACTGATAATTCAAAGAGACTTGCAAAGATAACCAATAATACATAAATAATTCAGAGAAGATTCAAATATTATTCATAGATAGACTTGATCATAAACCCACAATTCATCGATCTCAACAAACACACCGCAAAAAGAAGATTACATCGAATAGATCTCCACAAGAGAGGGGGAGAACATTGTATTGAGATCCAAAAAGAGAGAAGAAGCCATCTAGCTACTAACTATGGACCCGTAGGTCTGAGGTGAACTACTCACACTTCATCGGAGGGGCTATGGAGTTGATGTAGAAGCCCTCCGTGATCGATGCCCCCTCCGGCGGAGCTCCGAAACAGGCCCCAAGATGGGATCTCGTGGATACAGAAAGTTACAGCGGTGGAATTAGGGTTTTGGCTCCTGTTCTGATCATTTTGGGTACGTGGATATATATAGGAGGAAGGAGTACGTCGGTGGAGCAACAGGGGGCCCACGAGGGTGAAGGGCGCGCCTGGTGGGGGTGGGCACGCCCCCTACCTCGTGGCCTCCTCTTTTCTTTCTTGACGTAGGGTCCAAGTCTCCCGGGTCTTGTTCATTGAGAAAATCACGTTCCCGAAGGTTTCATTCCGTTTGGACTCCGTTTGATATTCCTTTTCTTCGAAACCCTAAAACAGGCAAAAAAAACAACAATTCTGGGCTAGGCCTTCGGTTAATAGGTTAGTCCCAAAAATAATAAAAAAGTGGATAATATAGCATGGAGCAATCAAAAATTATAGATACGTTGGAGACGTATCACTCAACATTAGTCATAAAGAACTCACAGAGTTATTGCAAAAGTTTATTAGCCCTCGAAGCAAAGTACTACTACGCATGCCCCTAGGGGGATAGATTGGTAGGAAAAGACCATCGCTCGTCCCCGACCGCCACTCATAAGGAAGACAATCAATAAATACCTCATGCTCCGACTTCGTTACATAACGGTTCACCATACGTGCATGCTACGGGAATCACAAACCTCAACACAAGTATTTCTACTAATCCACAACTACCCACTAGCATGACTCTAATATAACCATCTTTATATCACAAAACTATTGCAAGGAATCAAACATATCATATTCTGTGATCTACAAGTTTTATGTAGGATTTTATGACTAACCATGTGAATGACCAATTCTTGTCATCTCTATAAATAGATAAAAGTGAAGCAAGAGAGTTTAATTCTTTCTACAAAAGATATGCCCGTGCTCTAACAAATATAAGTGAAGCAAAAGAGCATTCTACAAATGACGGTTTTCTATGTAAAGAGAAACAGGCAATCCAAACTTCAAATGATATAAGTGAAGCACATGAAGCATTCTATAAAGCCATACTCAAAAGATATAAGTGAAGTGCATAGAGCATTCTATAAATAAACCAAGAAATATCTCATACCAGCATGGTGCATAAAATAAAAATGAAAACTAAATGCAAAAGACGCTCCAAGATCTGCACATATCACATGAATGAAACGAATCCGAAAACATACAGATACTTGTTGAAGAAAGAGTGGATGCCTTCCGGGGCATCCTCAAGCTTAGATGCTTGAGTCTCCTTTAATATTTACTTGGGGTGCCTCGGGTATCCCCAAGCTTGAGCTCTTGCCTCTCTTCCTTCTTCTCACATCGAGACCTTCTCGATCATCGAACACTTCATCCACACAAAACTTCAACAGAAAACTCGGTAAGATCCGTTAGTATAATAAAGCAAATCACTACTCTAAGTACTGTTGAAAACCAATTAATATTTTGTTTTTGTATCATGTCTACTGTGATATAACTTTTCCATGGCTTAATCCACTGATATAAATTGTTAGTTTCATCAAAACAAGCAAACTATGCATCAAAAACAGAATCTGTCTAAAACAGAACAGTCTGTAACAATCTGAACATTCACCATACTTATGATACTTGAAAATTTCTTCCAAAATTAGGAAAAATAAAAAATTTGTATAGAAAGACAGTGCAAAAAGAATCAGAATCATTTGACGTTCCAGTAAAAAATGTAAAATCGCGCACTACAGCCAAAGTTTCTGTCCTGCACCGCACAAACCAACAAGCTTTGTAAACATCCTAAAGGCAAACCTTGGCACATTATTTTTATAATACAATGGAATTTTACAAGGGGATAATTATTTGTATTGAAAAGTTTCTGTAATCAAGATTCACAAAGTTTCCGTGAGCATGAACAAAGTTCAAGGCTAGCTCCCACTTCAACAATGCTTGTCTCTCTCACTTTCACTTTCCTTTTTGAAAAGGTTTTGGGTTCCCCTCTTTATTTTTATTGTTTTTAAACTATATTAAAGCACTCAACAAAAATAAATGACTCCCTAAAACTTCCAGGTTGTCTCCCTGGCAGCGCTTTCTTTAAAGCCATTAAGCTAGGCATATAGTGCTCAAGTAGTGAATCCACCCGGATCCCAAGGTATATCAAAGACAATTTTAATTAAAAATGATTTATAATTTAGTAGTGAGCACAAGGAAACATATATCATGTAACAACAAAGTCTAACTCTCTTCCTATCCATCGGCATGTCATAAAAGAACAATTCATGCACACAAAGTAAAGTCCAATGCATAGTATAAACAGTTTCTTGCAATTTTATCGTGTGGGAAACATAGGGAGGTGGAGATATAGTTCCTCTCTCATAATAATTGCAAGTAGGAGAATCAAGCACATGCATATTATAGCTATCAAAATCATCATATGTAGTAGTAAAAGGCAACCCATCAATATAATCCTTAATAAGCACAAACTTCTCCGATATAGTGTAGTTTGGAGAATTCAAAAAGATAATAGGACTATCATGTGTGGGTGCAATAGCAACAATTTCATGTTTAACATAAGGAACTATAGCAAGTTCATCTCCATAAGCATAATTCATATTGGCATCTTGGCCACAAGCATAGCAAGCATCATCAAAAAGGGATATTTCAAAAGAATCAACGGGGTCATAACAATTATCATAGCATTCATCCTTCGGTAAGCACGAAGGGAAATTAAACAATGTATGAGTTGAAGAGTTACTCTCATTAGAAGGTGGGCATGGGTGATCAATCCGCTCTTCCTCCTTTTGTTCTTCGCTCTCCTCCTCATCTTTTTCATCCAATGAGCTCACAGTTTCAACAATTTCTTCTTCCATAGATTCCTGCAAAATATTAGTCTCTTCTGGGACAGCGAAGACTTTCTCAATAAACGCATCAATATCAGAATTGTATTCATAATTCTCATAACAATATTTAAGGATAGCTAAATTTTCAGGTCTGTAGACAACATCATAAAGATTTTCATATTCTTTGAACATAGATTCAATTTCATAAGCACCCATAAAAGCAACAAATTCTTCTATTTGTTCCACATCATAGTAGTCATATATACCTCTAGCATAAGAAGCCAAGGTTTCATTATCATTAAAATTGCATGAAAAGGGAAGGTGTGGAGACTTCATCCTAGAGCAACAAGTATAATCATATCTCAAGCATAGTTGCCTAGCATACCAATATAACATATAAATTTGATCCCATAATAGTTTCCCTTTTTGAGTCAAGCGATAATCCCTAAAGTATTCACGTTGATCCAACGTTTCTCCCATTACCAGATTAAATGGGGATTTTCTCTAGATTATCAAAGTAGTACATAATATCTGTCACATAATGAGCATCGAGGGTTTTAGGAGGTTCCCCGTCTCCATGAGTAGCAAGTACACCTAATTTTTTTGGTATTTTTTGTTCCATATCCATAACTAAAGATAAAGAACAACTAAGAACAACAAATAAAAATTAGTCATAAAGCAAACAAGCACACACAAGAATATTCACCCCACGCTATTGCTCCCTGGCAACGGGCGCCAGAAAAAGGTCTTCATAACCCACAAGTATAGGGGATCGCAATAGTTTTCGATAAGTAAGAGTGTCGAACCCAACGAGGAGCTAAAGGTAGAACAAATATTCCCTCAAGTTCTGTCGACCACCGATACAACTCTACGCACGCTTGACGTTCGCTATACCTAGAACAAGTATGAAACTAGAAGTACTTTGTAGGTGTTTTTGGATAGGTTTGCAAGATAATAAAGATTAGGTAACTAAAAAGTAGGGGCTGTTTAGGTAAAGACACAACTAAGTTAGTTTTAGTAAATAGCTTTTTTTTACGAGAAAGTTATTTGTCCCTAGGCAATCGATAACTAGACCGGTAATCATTATTGCAATTTTATTTGAGGGAGAGGCATAAGCTAACATACTTTCTCTACTTGGATCATATGCACTTATGATTGGAACTCTAGCAAGCATCCGCAACTACTAAAGATCATTAAGGTAAAACCCAACCATAGCATTAAAGTATCAAGTCCTCTTTATCCCATACGCAAACAACCTACTTACTCGGGTATGTGCTTATGTCACTCACGCCACCCACCATAAGCAAATCATGAACATATTGCAAACCTTACAGTGGGAATCCCTCACGCTAGTAGAGATTACAGTGGGTAAGAGAGAGGTTACACCGCTGCATAGAGGGGGTAAGAGTTGGTGATGATGGTGGTGAAGTTGTTGGTGAAGATGGCGGTGATGATGATGGCCCCCGGTGGCACTCCGGTGCCACCGGAAGCGAGGGGGAGAGAGAGCCCCCCCCCCTCCTTCTTCTTCTTCCTTGACCTTCTCACTAGATGGGAGAAAGGTTTCCCCTCTGGTCCTTGGTCTCCATGGCGTGGGAGGGGCGAGAGCCCCTCCGAGATTGGATCTGTCTCTCTGTCTATCTTTGTTTCTGCGTTCTCAGATTCTGCCCTTTCACCGTTTCTTATATTCCCGGAGATCCATAACTCCGATTGGGCTGAAATTTTAACATGATCTCTATCCGGATATTAGCTTTCTTGCGATGAAAGAAGGGCATCAACCGCCTTACGGGGTGGCCACGAGGGTCAGGGGTGTGCCCAGGGGGTGGGGCGCACCCCCCTGCCTCGTGCCTCCCTCGGGCACCGTCTCGCGTGGATTTTTCTTCCCAAAAATCATATATATTCCAAAAAAATCTCCGTCAGTTTTTATCCCGTTTGGACTCCGTTTGATATGGATATTCTACGAAATAAAAAACATGCAACAAACAGGAACTGGTACTGGGCACTGGATCAATATGTTAGTCCCAAAAATAGTATAAAAAGTTGCCAAAAGTATATGAAAGTTGTAGAATATTGGCATGGAACAATCAAAAATTATATATACGACAGAGACGTATCACTTATGCTTGTAGGAATTGCAATAATATCAAGTTTCCTCTCTATGTGTTGAAAATCTTGAAGTTGTGCTTGTTTTGCCTTCCTATGCTAGTTGATTCTTGTACCCATAAGTTGTTTGCTCACAAAATCCCTATGCATAGGAAGTGGGTTAGACTTAAATGTGTTTGCCATGTGCTTCATGATGCTCTCTTTGTGTTTCAGTTCTTAGCTTTTATGCAAGCATCATTGAAACCATCATGCCTAGCTTAAAAGGCATTAAAGAAAAGTGCTTGTTGGGAGACAACCCAACATTTATACCTGCTATTTTTGTGTGTTCAAATGATTAGGATAGTGTAGTAATCATTTTTATTGCTTTCGTTTCAATAAAGTGCCAAGCAAGACTTTTGGGATGGTCTATGGTGATAGTTGATTTGATCTTGCTGAAAAACAGAAACTTTTGCACTCAGGAAAACAATTCTCATTTTTAACAGAATCGTGATAAAATGCTGATTATTTTTGCAGAAGATTAATAGACAAATTTACCAGGCTTTCTTAATTTTTCAGAATTTTATGAGTAGCAGAAGTATGGTTGGATTACAGATTACAACAGACTGTTTTGTTTTTGACAGATTCTGTTTTCAATGCATAGTTTGCTTGTTTTCTAGTTTCCATGGCTTATATTTCTCAATGTAAATTGTGGAAATGATATGCTACAATAGGAATTGTGTGAGAACAATTATGAATCTTGTCTTTGACAGTACTAAAAGTGAAATGGTTTGCCCTTTATCATACTAACCTATCTCACAAAGTTCCGTTAAGTTTTGTGTGATTGAAGTTTTTCAAGTTTTGGTGAGATATCGATATGAGGAGAATAAGGAGTGACAAGACCCTAAGCTCGGGGATTCCCAGGGCACCCCAAGGTAATATTCAAGAAAGATCCAAGCAACTAAACTAGGGGATGCCCCAGAAGGCATCCCCTCTTCCCTCTCCAACATTATTGGTAACCTCACTTGGAGCTAGGTTTTCATTCATCACATGATATGTGTTTTGCTTGGAGCATCATTTTATTTTGTTAGGATTTTCTTGATGTTATTTAGAATAATGTTTTTCATCTTTTATTTCAATAACAGTGGCAATGGTAGCCTTTACTATGCTTATTTTGCAAGCCTACATGTTGCTGTTTGAAAACAGAAAGTTTACCACTATTGCAAAAATTCCCTAGAAAAGTCAGAATGTGATAAAATGTTGAAACTTTTTGCAAAATCAGATCTGATAAATTTTCTACTGTTATGGTTGTGTTTTTGTGTGTCAAATTAGTGTTTGTGCCAAGCAAAGCTTTGGGATGATTTGGATGATAGTTGCTTTGATTCTATGAAAAAGCAGAATCTTTTTCGCCCAGTAACAGAATTGTTTAAATTCATTGGTACGTTATAGAATTCTAGAATTTTTACACATGATTGATATACAAATTACCCACATTTTCCTAATTTCTCAGAAGTTTTGTAGTTACAAAAGTATGGTCATTGTTCGAATTACTACAAACTATTTTGTTTTGACAGATTCTGTTTTCATTGCGTTGTTTGCTTGTTTAGATGAATTTGTGGATTGTATCGGGGGGTATAAGCCATGGTGAAGTTATAATAGAATAGGTATTATGCAATGTTAAAATATGAGTGGGTTTACAACAGTACCTAAAGTGGTGATTTGCTTTGTTATACTAACGGATCTCACGAGTTTTCTGTTGAGTTTTGTGAGTTGAAGTTTCCAAGTTTTGAGTGAGACCACGATGGATGAAGGAATAAGGAGTGGCAAGAGCCTAAGCTTTGGGATGATCGAGGCACCCCAAGGTAATATTCAAGGACTCAAGCATCTAAGCTTGGGGATGCCCCGGAAGGCATCCCCTCTTTCTTCTACCAACTATCAGCAATATTACTTGGAGCTATATTTTTATTCATCACATGATATGAGTTTTGCTAGGAGCGTCGTGTATTATATGAGTCTTTACTTTGTTTTATTTTTAGTTTTCCACAATCATCTTTGTTGAACACACCTTTTTGAGAGGGACACACATTATTCGTGAGTTGTTAGAATACTCTATGTACTTCACTTATATCTTTTGAGCTAGGCAATTGCTCCATGTGCTTAACTTATATCTTTTATGTAACATCCCAAATTTTCAATTTGGAATGTTATACATAGGTCGTTCATGCATATCATATTTTATTGCATTTCATTTCGCGATCCTCGAAACTCTAAGCAACTCAAGGACCCACGGAGAGAGTTGGGGATTTCACGTTTTTCATATTTGAATTTTATCAAATATTGAAACAAGGATCTTTTTGGTTTTAAATAATTTTTCTCTCCGAAAATATTTCGTATTAAAATATATGAGAGGAGATAATATGATTTCTCCAAAATAAACGAAATATTGAAGGAAAATATTAAAATCAATAAATAACCTTTATTTGGAGTTTATTGCAATTTTATTTAAATTAGGAAATATATGTGTTTTTCAAAATTGCATTAGAGGCCCAAATAAATGTTCACTTTGTCCGCTATATTTTTAGAGGACGGGGAAAATTTATATCAGGATTTTTGGAGTCCATTTAGTATTTCTTTTAATCGTTTTTCTATGTGTCAGAATATTTTTTTTTTAAGTTACCAACCTTACCGGGTCGTGTCCGCCTGGGACACTGACCAGACCGGCCCTTTAAGAGCCGTAGCCCCGAGCTGCCAGCCTACCCCACCGCACCCCAAACCCTAGCCCGATCCGCACCGCCGCCGCCGCGTCCCACGCCGCCGCAGCACCGTCTCGCCGTCGCCTCGCGTCGCCCGCCACCGCACCAGCCCGCCGCCGACCCC
>NC_041390.1:484182158-484192629 GCF_002162155.2 Triticum dicoccoides | reverse complement strand
CCCGCCGGAGTTGCCTGGAGCCGCACCGCCGTCCCGCCGCCGCCTCGCCGATCGTCGCCAGAGGTACCCGCCGTCGCCGCCAGTTTTCACGAGAAAACCAATCGATTTTATTTCAAAAACCCTAGATCTCGTTTTTTATTTTAGATCGGTTTTGTTTTGGTTTTTCCCGGTTTAGTTAAGTAGCGGAAGTTCGTCCGTACATTCGTTTTAACGAACGGTATTCATCTGTTAGTCACAGACAGCGAACGTTCGTTCATTAGCCTGTTCGTCAGTTTTTCTTTTTTCAGAGTTTTTCCGTGATTATTTTCGATCGCGATTTCTGCCCTAATCTTCGTTTTAGTTTATCTTTTCGCTCGTTTATCGGAATCAGGCAATTCAAGCGCCTAGATCTTCGTCTCGAAGCCCTCTTTCTGTTTAAACAACTCGAACAAGAGTTTGGTACTGTAAAATTTATCTTTAGTCCAGATTAGTAATCGGATCTTGTTTCTTTCACAGTTTGAGTTTCGTTGCTCCGTTTGATTTGATTCTTTTTGCAAACCGGAGTTCTTCAGATGAACTTTCTGGTTAGATATTCTTATTTGAGTTTGACCTTTGCATCTTTGCTTGATTTCTTATGTATGCTATTGTTTGCTTGCGATAGAATACCCGGAGTGCGAAGCATGCTAGTATGAGTCACTAGGTTTTGTAGATCTCCAGCAAGGCAAGTAACACATTGATCATACTCTTTTCATACCTAGTTGAGGGAGTCCTGGATTAGGGGGTGTCTGGATAGCCGGACTATACCTTTGGCCGGACTCCTGGACTACGAAGACACAAGATTGAAGACTTCGTCCCGTGTCCGAAAGGGACTTTCCTTGGCGTGGAAGGCAAGCTTGGCGATACGGATATGTACATCTCCTACCATTGTAACCGACTCTGTGTAACCCTAGCCCTCTCTGGTGTCTATATAAACCAGAGGGTTTTAGTCCGTAGGACGAACAATAATCATACCATAGGCTAGCTTCTAGGGTTTAGCCTCTCTGATCTCGTGGTAGATCTACTATTGTACTACCCATATCATCAATATTAATCAAGCAGGACGTAGGGTTTTACCTCCATCAAGAGGGCCTGAACCTGGGTAAAACATCATGTCCCCTGCCTCCTGTTACCATCCGCCTAGACGCACAGTTCGGGACCCCCTACCCGAGATCCTCCGGTTTTGACACCGACATTGGTGCTTTCATTGAGAGTTCCTCTGTGTCGTCACTTTTAGGCCTGATGGATCCTCCGATCATCAACGACGATGCGATCCAGGGTGAGACTTTTCTCCCCGGACAGATCTTCGTATTTGGCGGCTTTGCACTGCGGGCCAATTCGCTTGGCCATCTGGAGCAGATAGAAAGCTACGCCCCTGGCCGTCAGGTCAGATTTGGAAGTTTAAACTACACAGCGGACCTCCACGAAGACTTGATCTTCGACGGATTCGAGCCGCGGCCGAGTGCGCCGCACTGTCACGATGGGCATGATCTAGCTCTGCCGCCGAACAGTGCCCTGGAGGCCGCACCCGCATCAGCTCTGACCCTTAATTCGGAGCCAACTGCGCCAATCGAGGATGGGTGGTTGGACACCGCCTCGGGGGCTGCAATCTCTACGGCGATCGAGCCGAACACCAGCCCTATTCTCTGCGAAGCCCGTGACTCCAAGGAGCCGGACTCCTCTCCAGACTCCGAGCCCTCCGCGCCCCTACCGATCGAACCTGATTGGGCGCCAATCATGGAGTTCACCACCGCGGACATCTTTCAGCACTCTCCCTTCGGCGATATTCTGAATTCACTAAAGTCTCTCTCTTTATTAGGAGAGCCCTGGCCGAACTATGGTCAACAAGGTTGGGATGCGGATGATGAAGAAATTCAAAGCCCACCCACCACCCACTTCGTAGCCACTGTCGATAATTTAAACGACGTGCTCGACATCGACGGTATGGACGACGATGTAGGAGATGAACATGAACCAACGCCTATAAGGCACTGGACAGCCACCTCATCTCATGATGTATACATGGTGGACACACCCAAAGGAAGCGACAACGAGGAACGCAGGGATGCAACGAGGGGTCGTTCACTCGAAAAGCAATCAAAGCGGCGACGTAAGCACCGCTCCAAGCCCCGCCTCGACAAAGACAGCAGCCATACAGACCCAGCCATAGAGCAGGACGAGCCGGCGGATGACGAACATGCCTTCGAGCAACGTCCGAACAGGGCAACTCGGATAAACAAACCGAACACCCCGTCCCCGGCGAAAACAATTGTCCGGACGACCTTATGCCGGAAAGGCTCATGGAGCAGAAGAACCTCCATGAAGGGCTCGTCGCTACTGTGCGTAGCCTGAAAAAGCAGAAGCGGAAGCTCAAAACTGTGGAAGATGCACTCAGAATCAGATGGAGCAAAGTACGCAACACGGCAGACAAATATGGCGGCAGTCGCCACACAAAAAGCTATCCAAAGCGAAAGCTACTGCCTGAATTTGACGAGGAGGCCTTAGAGCCCCCGCAGTCAAAAAATAGGAAAGCCACCCGGTCGGATAGATGACCGCATGGCCAGCATGGAGCGGCAAGCGGCGACGCACACAAGCCGGCACGCGATCCACCAAAGGATCCGCATCAAAAAGATGGCCCAGCCAGATCTATCTACGGGCCAAGAAAGCAAGCTCTAGTAAGCAATGCAACACAACAAATATCCGAACATCATGGCACACCCAAATATAGGGGTGCCGCACACCCCCTATGTTTCATCGATGAGGTGCTGGACCATGAATTTCCAGCGGGATTCAAGCCCGTAAACATAGAGGCGTACGACGGAACAACAGACCCTGGGGTCTAGATCGAGGATTATATCCTCCACATACACATGGCCAGAGGAGATGACCTCCACGCCATAAAATACTTACCCCTCAAGCTTAAAGGGCCAGCCCAGCATTGGCTCAAAAGCCTTCCCGAAAACACCATTGGAAGTTGGGAAGAGCTTGAGGATGCTTTCCGGGAAAATTTTCAAGGGACCTATGTCCCCCTCCGGATGCAGACGATCTCAGTCACATAACTCAACATCCCGGAGAGTCAGCCCGGAAATTCTGGAACAGATTTCTTACTAAAAAGAATCAGATAGTCGACTGTCCGGACGCCGAAGCCCTAGCAGCTTTTAAGCATAACGTTCGAGACGAATGGCTCGCCAGACACCTCGGCCAAGAAAAGCCAAGAACAATGGCCGCATTAACAAGCCTCATGACCCGCTTTTGCGCAGGAGAGGGCAGCTGGTTAGCAAGATGTAGCACAAGCGACCCAAGTACATCCGAAGTTAGGGATGGAAACGGAAAACCCCGACGCAACAAGGACCAGCGCCAGAATAAGAGAAACAGCCCAAAGAGCACGGCGGTCAACGCCGGATTCAAAATCTCGTGGCAGAATCAGAGAAAGCCACCCCTCAAGGATAATAGGGACGAGCTATCCAACTTAAACAAAATCCTGGACAAGATATGTCAAATACACAGTACTCCCGGGAAGCCTATGAACCATACCCACAGAGATTGTTGGGTTTTCAAGCAATCCGGCAAACTCAACGCCGAACACAAGGGGCTCGACACACCAAGTGAGGACGACGACGAACCCCACAAGCTAAGCACCAGGAAACAAAAGGATTTCCCACAAGAAGTAAAAATAGTAAACTTACTTCACGTGACGAATAGAATGGCGCCAACAAAGATACACGCCACATGGCCTATCCCAGAGGAGTCTCGCCAATGGTTGTTAAAACCGATCACCTTTGACCATCATGATTACTCTAGAAGTATCCGGAACGCAGGCTGGACTGCCTTGGTATTAGATCCAATAATCCGCAGACTCCACTTTACAAATGTCCTAATGGACGGCGGCAGTGGTCTAAACCTGTTATACCAGGACACAATCCGCAACATGGGGATAGACCCAACAAAAATTCGCCATAGCAAAACCTCCTTTCAAGGGGTAACGCCAGGCCCGGACGCCTATTGCATGGGTTCTCTCCGGCTAGAAGTTATGTTTGGCTCCCCCGATAACTTCCGTCGCGAACAGCTAACTTTCCACATCGCCCCATTCTCAAGTAGCTATCAAGCACTGCTGGGACGCGAAGCTTTCGCCCGCTTTAACGCAATACCGCATTATGCATCTCTTACGCTTAAGATTCCCGGTCCACGAGGCATCATCTCATTAAAGGGAAAACATTGAGTGTTCCTCCCGCGCAGAAGACAGTGCGGCTGCCTTGGCAGCCCCACAGTAAAGCGGCTTCACCAGCCAAAGCACCTAAATAGGTCGTCAAGACCACGGACATGGCTAGACGAGTCCGGCATAAACATACAATTGATAAAGGCTTAATAGTCGTATACCCCTGTACTAGGGGCTCCACGCATATAAAACAAGAGACAATAAAGCTCAATTTTACCCATTTCGATTTATACTTTGTTTATTTAGTATAACTCATGTTCGGCATGATCTTTCCTAAACTAAGTTCCTCTCTTTTATAGGTGAACATCGTGTTACGCCCGTCCAGGATACGGCACAACGGAGACACAGGCGCAGACGTGCAGCAGGGACCCGTTCCAAGGATTCTTTTCAGATTAAGACCCTGCGTAAAGCTTTTTTACTGTCTCTTGTTGATACATATCCCCTGGTTTCTTGGTATAACCAAGGAGGAGGCTGGCGTTTTGGCATGTGGCCACGTCAGAGTTTAGCGCGTACCTGGACACTAGGGGCTTATTACTAAGGGTGTTATCCCGCCCGCCCTCATAAAGACCGAATACCTTAGGGAGTGTTCGGCGTGGCGAGTTTGGCCCTATATGCATCAGCTCTGAATCATCTCTTTGGTAAAATGTTGGGTTTGCCCGGCTCCTATGTTTTGCCACCTTACGTTCCGCTCTATCGGCTAAGGCGGCACCAGGAGAACTACTGCGATTGTGCCCTGGTTCGTCCAGGCGAGCACCTCAGTAGAGAAAGCCGAAAACTGACTGTCATGATATAGCGTGAGACTGGTCAACCACTCGATGACTTACTAGAATCTTTAGGATTCCTCCGCATTAACGAAGGGCCGCTTCCCGGCCAGGCACATACGCGCCCCGAGTTCGGGCGAGCGCAGGCGCCACCAGGGGCTATATAAGTAGCCTCACTGTCAAACTCCTATGGCTAAGTGAAAGTGATAAAGCATCATAGTCTGATTGCCTAGTTCACTGCGCTATCACCTCCTTTGTAGGACCAAGACGTTGGATCAAGTGTGAAAATGCGCCTTCTGCGAACACCCCCGCATTATGTGCGTGGGGGCTGAAGCCGGCGACTGCCATCTTTCAGATTATATCTACATATATGCTAAACGGCCGTGCAGGAGGTATTATAATACTTCCAGGCACAAGTATAAAAAGCTTCTACAATTTATCAAAATATTGTTTTACAATAATATATGCTATTCGAATATAGTATCCTTCGAGCACTGCATCTCTATTAAACGAGCGCCTTGCAGAACTTCCTGGAAATAGTGATCGGCAGGCACTCGGCTTCCATCCGAGTCTGGGGATGCAACAGCGGTGGCCTCCATTTCCGCCCAGTATGTTTTCACACGGGCAAGAGCCATCCACGCACCCTCTATGCACGTTGACCTCTTCATCGCATTGATATGCGGCGCCGCACCAAGGAACTGCTGCACCAAGTTGAAATAACTTTTCGGCTCTGGCCTCTCTGGCCACAGATGACTCATGACATACTTCATGGTGAGTCCGGACAACCTATTTAGCTCGGCCCATTCAGCCAAACGATCGGCTAATGACAGCGGACGCTCCGGATTGTGGAACTGCGACCAAAAGAGCTTTTCCACTTTGCGATCTTCTTGATCTCGGAAGTGTTCGGCCGCATCCGCGGCACTCGCTGCCAAATCCAGATAGGTGTCCGCTGTACTCCACATCCGGTCTAACGGAGCATGTTTAGGATCACAGAACTTCCTCCACAGCATAAAGGGCTTTCCAGCCGCAATCTCTCCGGCCTGACGCAACTCCTCCTTCATAGCTCTCATTGCAGAATGAGCATCCTTGGCATCGGAAACGGCCTTCTCCAGGTCCATCTGTTCTGCCCGATCTTCTTTTTCAAGAAGCTTGCAACGGTCAGCAGCATTCTTCAGCTTCACGGCCATCTCAGCCATTTCCTTCTTGCTTCGGCAGTGAGCAGCCTGTTCGACTTTCAGCTCTTCAATTGCCTTTCCGGCAGCCGCATCACTTTTCTTGGCTTGCTCCTTGGCTCGGGCAAGTTCCGCCCGAAGATTCTCCATGGCAGCAGCACCATCTGCATCAAGCGCACACATTGTAACATACTGGCATAAAGCTCCTCTTACCAGGTGCCGCCGGAGGAATTACATACCTTGGGCCTCGTCAAGCCGCTTGTTGACAAGCGCGATGTCGGCACCTGCCACGTCAAGTTGCCGCTTTAGCTCGGCAAATTCATCAGTCCGGCTTGACACCGGACACTTTGCCACCTACGTATGAAGGCAGCATATTAGACATGGGATTATGATCCTCTGCGCGCCGTCACTTTTGACAACGCACAGAGTCTCAGGGGCTACTATCTACACAGGGCGCATCTTATTTATGCGCAACTGACCAAAAAGGGTACATTATTTTGCGTACCTCAAAACCTGTCAGTAAACTCCTCACGGCCTCGTGCAATCCGCTCTCCGCGGACGAATCCTCTCAATCACCGTACCCATCAATGCACGGTGCTCCTTTGAGATAGATGCTCGCCCTAGCAGATCCTTCAGCTCCTCCGACCGCGCACCAGACGGCGCCAGACTCGTCCGATGGCCCTTTTCGTAGGCTGGACGCGGAGGGCTTTGGGGGGCCATATGACTACCTTCCGGCCCTGCCGGATTCAGAGAAACCCTCCGCGACGATACCTCAGGGTCGCCCGCCTCGCAAGGTGGTATGGCAGGGGGAGCCGTTCCGCTCTCCATCATCTCCGGAAGAAGATCCCCCAAAGATGAGCTCTGCTGAGAAGGGCTAAGGTCCGAGCTACAAGGTAAATTTTTGATTACTTTTCTTAGATATAAAGCAAGGATTTCTCTTGTTTCTTAAAAAGAAAACTCCTCTCTACTTACGGCTCGGTGGAGGGCTGATCCCCTTGAGGGCATAATTCGGTCGAAGTATCCCCCAGCACAGGACCCTCTGGCGAAGATTTCATCCCCCGCTTTGAGGCCATGGTCTCCGGGTCTTCAGAGGCGGTCCTCTTCTTCCCCTGAGGAGAGGAATTTTCGATTCCTCCCTTCCAGACAACCTCCTTCGAGGAGGCTGTAGCTTCCTTGTCCCCTCCCTCACTTTCCTTTGAAGGCACAACCTCCAACATCCTGACTAGCACGGGACCCGGCATGGTCTCGGGGAGGGGGGTCGGACACCTGATTAGCTTTGCTTTCGCTATCCACTCCTGTTTAAAGGATAGCTCTTTTAGGGGCAATTTTATGATAAATATATGGATAGCGAGTCCGGGCACAAGGCTACTTACTTGAGTATCCGGACGATTGCAGCTCAGACCTGCGTCCTCCGTAGAATCCGGACACACTACTTGTGGTCCGAAGATCAATTTGTACATATCCACGGGCGTCATGCCAAGAAAATGTTGGAAAACTCGTGGTCCCTCCGGGTTGAACTCCCATGGGCGAAGGGGGCGACGTTTGTAGGGCAGAACTCGACAAATTAACATAACCTGCGTCACCACGACCAGACTGATGTCTCTTTCTAGGAGATCTCGGATGCAGCCCTGCAACAGGGGCACGTCCTTTGCCGACCCCCGGTCCAGCCCCTTATTGACCCATGACGCCAGTCGTGGCGGGGGACCCGAGCGGAAAGCAGGCAGCGCCACCCACTTGGTGCTCCTGGGAGCTATGATGTAAAACCACTCTCGTTGCCATAAGCTGGACTCCCCTTGAAAAGAGCCCTCGGGCCATGGAGCACCAGCATTCTTGCTTATAAAAGCACCTCCGCACTCTGCGTGCCGTCCCTCGATCATCTTCGGCTCTACTTTGAAGGTCTTGAGCCATAGTCCAAAGTGAGGAGTAATACGGAGGAAGGCTTCACACACGACGATGAATGAGGAAATATGGAGGATGGACTCCGGAGCTAAGTCGTGAAATTCCAGCCCATAATAAAACATGAGCCCCCTCACGAAGGGATCCATCGGGAAGCCTAACCCCCGAAGGAAGTGAGACATGAACACCACACTCTCACCAGGCTTGGGAGTGGGAATGACCTGCCCTCGAGCAGGCAGCCTATGCGAGATTTCGCCGGTCAAGAACCTGGCCTCTCTCAACTTCAGCACGTCCTCCTCCGTGACCGAGGAGGGCATCCATCGGCCTCGAAGGTCGGAACCGGACATTGTCGAAGGTCCGAAGCGCCTGATATTTGGAGCCTTGGGTGTTGGAACTCGAGGCGAAGGGCAAACTTGTTTGAGATTGAAAGAAAGGAGTAAGGCCTTGGTCTCTTTATAAGAGGTTGAATACCAAGGGCCCTCCCCGTGACCGTTTGGGACTCGCCTTTGATCGAGAAAACATACCAACGGGAACGGTTGGGTTACCCACGCCCATATTGATGAGAATCCCGGAATAAGGGGACACGATCTCTGCTTTGACAAGACGTGCCAAGGAAACCACCTCGCTAAACACGCTGAGGTGGGACAGTAAAACGATTTGAATAAAGACTTGGCCGTGGTGTGATGTCATGCTACGGAATACGTCAGCAGATTAGATTTGTGTAAATGTTATTCTCTCTATGGCAATATGTGGAAACTTATTTTGTAGAGCCGGACACTACCTTTGTGTTCAAAATCTTCTATGAAGTACTTGGAGGAGGAACCTGCCTTGCAATGCCGAAGACAATCTGCGCGCCGGACTCGTCGTAATTGAAGCCTGGTTCAGGGGCTACTGAGGGAGTCCCGAATTAGGGGGTGTCCGGATAGCTGGACTATACCTTCGGTCAGACTCCTGGACTACGAAGACACAAGATTGAAGACTTCGTCCCGTGTCCGGAAGGGACTTTCCTTGGCGTGGAAGGCAAGCTTGGCGATACGGATATGTAGATCTCCTACCATTGTAACCGACTCTATGTAACCCTAGCCCTCTCCGGTGTCTATATAAACCAAAGGGTTTTAGTCCGTAGGACGAACAACAATCATACCATAGGCTAGCTTCTAGGGTTTAGCCTCTCTGATCTCGTGGTAGATCTACTCTTGTACTACCCATATCATCAATATTAATCAAGCAGAGCATAGGATTTTACCTCCATCAAGAGGGCCCGAACCTGGGTAAAACATCGTGTCCCCTGCCTCCTGTTACCATCCGCCTAGACGCACAGTTCGGGACCCCCTACCCGAGATCCGCCGGTTTTGACACCGACACCAGTTTTTATGCATTAGTTTCTGAAGGAAATATGCCCTAGAGGCAAAAATAAAGTTATTATTTATTTCCTTATATCATGATAAATGTTTATTATTCATGCTAGAATTGTATTAACCGGAAACATAATACATGTGTGAATACATAGACAAACAGAGTGTCACTAGTATGCCTCTACTTGACTAGCTCGTTAATCAAAGATGGTTATGTTTCCTAACCATGGACAAAGAGTTGTTATTTGATTAACGGGATCACATCATTAGGTGAATGATCTGATTGACATGACCCATTCCATTAGCTTAGCACCCGATCGTTTAGTATGTTGCTATTGCTTTCTTCATGACTTATACATGTTCCTATGACTATGAGATTATGCAACTCCCGTTTGCCGGAGGAACACTTTGTGTGCTACCAAACGTCACAACATAACTGGGTGATTATAAAGGTGCTCTATAGGTGTCTCCAAAGGTACATGTTGGGTTGGCGTATTTCGAGATTAGGATTTGTCACTCCGATTGTCAGAGAGGTATCTCTGGGCCCTCTCGATAATGCACATCACATAAGCCTTGCAAGCATTGCAACTAATGAGTTAGTTGTGAGATGATGTATTACGGAACGAGTAAAGAGACTTGCCGGTAACGAGATTGAACTAGGTATTGAGATACCGACGATCGAATCTCGGGCAAGTAACATACCAATGACAAAGGGAACAACGTATGTTGTTATGCGGTCTGACCGATAAAGATCTTCGTAGAATATGTAGGAACCAATATGAGCATCCAGGTTCCGCTATTGGTTATTGACCGGAGACGTGTCTCGGTCATGTCTACATTGTTCTCGAACTGTAGGGTCCGCACGCTTAATGTTACGATGACAGTTTCATTATGAGTTTATGTATTTTGATGTACCGAAGGTTGTTCAGAGTCCCGGATGTGATCATGGACATGACGAGGAGTCTCGAAATGGTCGAGACATAAAGATCGATATATTGGAAGCCTATATTTGGATATCGGAACCGTTCCGGGTGAAATCGGGATTTTACCGGAGTA
>NC_041390.1:484147010-484181959 GCF_002162155.2 Triticum dicoccoides | reverse complement strand
GGGCCTACATGGGCCCTAAGGGAGAAGAGGAAAGGAGACAAGAGGTGGCCACGCGCCCCTCCCCTCCCTAGTCCAAATAGGACAAGGAGAGGGGGGGCGGCGCCCCCCCTTTCCTTTCCCTCTTCCTCCTCTTTCCCACTTCTCCTTCTCCAACTAGGAAAGAAGGGAGTCCTACTCCCGGTGGGAGTACGACTCCCCCTTGGCGCGCCCTCCTTGGCCGGTCGCCCCCTCCCCTTGGCTTCTTTATATACGGGGGTAGGGGGCACCCTAGAACACACAAGTTGATCTTCGTGATCGTTCCTTAGCCGTGTGCGGTGCCCCCCTCCACCATATTCCACCTCGGTCATATTGTAGCGGTGCTTAGGCGAAGCCCTGTGATGGTTGAACATCAAGATCATCACCACGCCGTCGTGCTGACGGAACTCCTCCCCGAATCTTTGCTGGATCGGAGCCCGGGGAGCGTCATCGAGCTAAACGTGTGCCAAGAACTCAGAGGTGCCGGAGTAACGGTGCTTGGATCGGTTGGATCGGGAAGACGTACGACTACTTCCTCTATGTTGCATCAACGCTTCCGCTTCGGTCTACGAGGGTACGTAGACAACACTCTCCCCTCTTGTTGCTATGCATCACCATGATCTTGCGTGTGCGTAGGAATTTTTTTGAAATTACTACGTTCCCCAACAGTGGCATCCGAGCCTAGGTTTTATGGTTGATGTTATATGCACGAGTAGAACACAAGTGAGTTGTGGGCGATATAAGTCATACTGCTTACCAGCATGTCATACTTTGGTTCGGCGGTATTGTTGGATGAAGCGGCCCGGACCGACATTACGCGTACGCTTACGCGAGACTGGTTCTACCGCCGTGCTTTGCACACAGGTGGCTGGCGGGTGTCAGTTTCTCCAACTTTAGTTGAACCGAGTGTGGCTACGCCCGGTCCTTGCGAAGGTTAAAACAGCACCAACTTGACAAACTATCGTTGTGGTTTTGATGCGTAGGTAAGATTGGTTCTTGCTTAAGCCCATAGCAGCCACGTAAAACTTGCAACAAACAAAGTAGAGGATGTCTAACTTGTTTTTGCAGGGCATGTTGTGATGTGATATGGTCAAGGCATGATGCTAAATTTTATTGTATGAGATGATCATGTTTTGTAACCAAGTTATCGGCAACTGGCAGGAGCCATATGGTTGTCGCTTTATTGTATGCAATGCAATCGCCCTGTAACGCTTTACTTTATCACTAAGATTGGCGAGACGACAACGATGCTACGATGGAGATCAAGGTGTCGCGCCGGTGACGATGGTGATCATGACGGTGCTTCGGAGATGGAGATCACAAGCACAAGATGATGATGGCCATATCATATCACTTATATTGATTGCATGTGATGTTTATCTTTCATGCATCTTATCTTGCTTTGATTGACGATAGCATTATAAGATGATCTCTCACTAAAATTTCAAGATAAAAAGTGTTCTCCCTGAGTATGCACGGGTGCCAAAGTTCGTCGTGCCCAGACACCACGTGATGATCGGGTGTGATAAGCTCTACGTCCATCTACAACGGGTGCAAGCCAGTTTTGCACACGCAGAATACTTAGGTTAAACTTGACGAGCCTAGCATATGCAGATATGGCCTCGGAACACTGAGACCAAAAGGTCGAGCATGAATCATATAGTAGATATGATCAACATAGCGATGTTCACCATTGAAAACTACTCCATTTCACGTGATGATCGGTTATGGTTTAGTTGATTTGGATCACGTGATCACTTAGATGATTAGAGGGATGTCTATCTAAGTGGGAGTTCTTAAGTAATATGATTAATTGAACTTAAATTTATCATGAACTTAGTCCCTGATAGTATCTTGCTTGTTTATGTTGATTGTAGATAGATGGCCCGTGCTGTTGTTCCGTTGAATTTTAATGCGTTCCTTGAGAAAGCAAAGTTGAAAAATGATGGTAGCAATTACACGGACTGGGTCCGTAACTTGAGGATTATCCTCATTGCTGCATAGAAGAGTTACATCCTGGAAGCACCGCTGGGTGCCAGGCCTGCTGCTGATGCAACTGACGATGTTAAGAACGTCTGGTAGAGCAAAGATGATGACTACTCAATAGTTCAATGTGCCATGCTTTACAGCTTAGAACCGGAACTTCAACGACGTTTTGAACGTCATGGGGCATATGAGATGTTCCAGGAGTTGAAGTTAATATTCCAGCAGAATGCCCGGATTGAGAGATATGAAGTCTCCAATAAATTCTATAGCTGCAAGATGGAGGAGAATAGTTCTGTCGGTGAGCATATACTCAAGATGTCTGGGTATTGTAATCACTTGATTCAACTGGGATTTAATCTTCCAGATGATAGCGTCATTGACAGAATTCTCCGATCACTTCCACCAAGCTACAAGAGCTTCGTGATGAACTATATATGCAAGGGATGGATAAGACAATTCCCGAGCTCTTCGCAATGCTAAAGGCTGCAGAGGTAGAAATCAAGAAGGAGCATCAAGTGTTGATGGTCAACAAGACCACTAGTTTCAAGAAAAAGGGCAAAGGGAAGAAGAAAGGGGACTTCAAGAAGAACAGCAAGCAAGTTGCTGCTCAGGAGAAGAAACCCAAGTCTGGACCTAAGCCTGAAACTGAGTGCTTCTACTGCAAGCAGACTGGTCACTGGAAGCGGAACTGCCCCAAGTATTTGGCGGATAAGAAGGATGGCAAGGTGAACAAAGGTATATGTGATATACATGTTATTGATGTGTACCTTACTAGAGCTCGCAGTAGCACCTAGGTATTTGATACTGGTTCTGTTGCTAATATTTGCAACTCGAAACAGGGACTACGGATTAAGCGAACACTGGCAAAGGACGAGGTGATGATGCGCGTGGGAAATGGTTCCAAAGTCGATGTGATCGCGGTCGGCACGCTACCTCTACATCTACCTTCGGGATTAGTATTAGACCTAAATAATTGTTATTTGGTGCCAGCGTTGAGCATGAACATTATATCTGGATCTTGTTTGATGCGAGACGGTTATTCATTTAATCAGAGAATAATGGTTGTTCTATTTATATGAGTAATATCTTTTATGGTCATGCACCCTTGAAGTGTGGTCTATTTTTGATGAATCTCGATAGTAGTGATACACATATTCATAATGTTGAAGCCAAAAGATGCAGAGTTGATAATGATAGTGCAACTTATTTGTGGCACTGCCGTTTAGGTCATATCGGTGTAAAGTGCATGAAGAAACTCCATACTGATGGACTTTTGGAACCACTTGATTATGAATCACTTGGTACTCGCGAACCATGCCTCATGGGCAAGATGACTAAAACGCCGTTCTCCGGTACTATGGAGAGAGCAACAGATTTGTTGGAAATCATACATACAGATGTATGTGGTCCGATGAATGTTGAGGCTCGTGGCGGATATCGTTATTTTCTCACCTTCACAGATGATTTAAGTAGATATGGGTATATCTACTTAATGAAGCATAAGTCTGAAACATTTGGAAAGTTCAAAGAATTTCAGAGTGAAGTTGAAAATCATCGTAACAAGAAAATAAAGTTTCTACGATCTGATTGTGGAGGAGAATATTTGAGTTACGAGTTTGTTCTACATTTGAAACAATGCGGAATAGTTTCGCAGCTCACGCCACCCGGAACACCACAACGTAATGGTGTATCCGAACGTCGTAATCATACTTTACTTGATATGGTGCGATCTATGATGTCTCTTACAGATTTACCGCTATCGTTTCGGGGTTATGCTTTAGAGACGGCCGCATTCACGTTAAATAGGGCACCATCAAAATCCGTTGAGACGACGCCTTATGAACTATGGTTTGGCAAGAAACCAAAGTTGTCATTTCTTAAAGTTTGGGGCTGTGATGCTTATGTGAAAAAGCTTCAACCTGATAAGCTCGAATCCAAATCGGAGAAATGTGTCTTCATAGGATACCCAAAGGAGACTGTTGGGTACACCTTCTATCACAGATCCAAAGGCAAGACATTCGTTGCTAAAAATGGATCCTTTCTAGAGAAGGAGTTTCTCTCGAAAGAAGTGAGTGGGAGGAAAGTAGAACTTGATGAGGTAACTGTACCTGCTCCCTTAATGGAAAGTAGTACATCACAGAAACCGGTTTCTGTGACACCTAAACCAATTAGTGAGGAAGTTAATGATGATGATCATAGAACTTCAGATCAAGTTGCTACTGAACCTCGTAGATCAAACAGAGTAAGATCCGCACCAGAGTGGTACGGTAATCCTGTTCTGGAAGTCATGCTACTAGATCATGATGAACCTACGAACTACGAAGAAGCAATGGTGAGACCAGATTCTGCGAAATGGCTTGAAGCCATGAAATCTGAGATGGGATCCATGTATGAGAACAAAGTGTGGACTTTGGTTGACTTGCCCGATGATCGGCAAGCAATTGAGAATAAATGGATCTTCAAGAAGAAGACTGACGCTGACGGTAATGTTACTGTCTACAAAGCTCGACTTGTTGCAAAAGGTTTTCGACAAGTTCAAGGGATTGACTACGATGAGACCTTCTCACCCGTAGCGATGCTTAAGTCTGTCCGAATCATGTTAGCAATTACCGCATTTTATGATTATGAAATTTTGCAAATGGATGTCAAAACTGCATTCCTGAATGGATTTCTGGAAGAAGAGTTGTATATGATGCAACCAGAAGGTTTTGTCGATCCAAAAGGAGCTAACAAAGTGTGCAAGCTCCAGCGATCCATTTATGGACTGGTGCAAGCCTCTCGGAGTTGGAATAAACGCTTTGATAGTGTGATCAAAGCATTTGGTTTTATACAGACTTTTGGAGAAGCCTGTATTTACAAGAAAGTGAGTGGGAGCTCTGTAGCATTTCTGATATTATATGTGGATGACATATTACTAATTGGAAATGATATAGAATTTCTGGATAGCATAAAGGGATGCTTGAATAAGAGTTTTTCAATGAAAGACCTCGGTGAAGCTGCTTACATATTAGGCATTAAGATCTATAGAGATAGATCAAGACGCTTAATTGGACTTTCACAAAGCACATACCTTGACAAAGTTTTGAAGAAGTTCAAAATGGACCAAGCAAAGAAAGGGTTCTTGCCTGTGTTACAAGGTGTGAAGTTGAGTAAGACTCAATGCCCGACCACTGCAGAAGATAGAGAGAAAATGAAAGATGTTCCCTATGCTTCAGCCATAGGCTCTATCATGTATGCAATGTTGTGTACCAGACCTGATGTGTGCCTTGCTATAAGTCTAGCAGGGAGGTACCAAAGTAATCCAGGAGTGGATCACTGGACAGCGGTCAAGAACATCCTGAAATACCTGAAAAAGACTAAGGATATGTTTCTCGTTTATGGAGGTGACAAAGAGCTCATCGTAAATGGTTACGTTGATGCAAGCTTTGACACTGATCCGGACGATTCTAAATCGCAAACCGGATACGTGTTTACATTAAACGGTGGAGCTGTCAGTTGGTGCAGTTCTAAACAAAGTGTTGTGGCGGGATCTACGTGTGAAGCGGAATACATAGCTGCTTCGGAAGCAGCAAATGAAGGAGTCTAGATGAAGGAGTTCATATCCGATCTAGGTGTCATACCTAGTGCATCGGGTCCAATGAAAATCTTTTGTGACAATACGGGTGCAATTGCCTTGGCAAAGGAATCCAGATTTCACAAGAGAACCAAGCACATCAAGAGACACTTTAATTCCATCCAGGATCTAGTCCAGGTGGGAGACATAGAGATTTGCAAGATACATACGGATCTAAATGTAGCAGACCCATTGACTAAGCCTCTTCCACGAGCAAAACATGATCAGCACCAAGGCTCCATGGGTGTTAGAATCATTACTGTGTAATCTAGATTATTGACTCTAGTGCAAGTGGGAGACTGAAGGAAATATGCCCTAGAGGCAATAATAAAGTTATTATTTATTTCCTTATATCATGATAAATGTTTATTATTCATGCTAGAATTGTATTATCTGGAAACATAATACATGTGTGAATACATAGACAAACAGGGTGTCACTAGTATGCCTCTACTTGACTAGCTCATTAATCAAAGATGGTTATGTTTCCTAACCATGGACAAAGAGTTGTTATTTGATTAACGGGATCACATCATTAGGTGAATGATCTGATTGACATGACCCATACCATTAGGTTAGCACCCGATCGTTTAGTATGTTGCTATTGCTTTCTTCATGACTTATACATGTTCCTATGACTATGAGATTATGCAACTCCCATTTGCTGGAGGAACACTTTGTATGCTACCAAACGTCACAACGTAACTGGGTGATTATAAAGGTGCTCTACAGGTGTCTCCAAAGGTACATGTTGGGTTGGCGTATTTCGAGATTAGGATTTGTCACTCCGATTGTCGGAGAGGTATCTCTGGGCCCTCTCGGTAATGCACATCACATAAGCCTTGCAAGCATTGCAACTAACGAGTTAGTTGTGAGATGATGTATTACGGAACGAGTAAAGAGACTTGCCGGTAACGAGATTGAACTAGGTATTGAGATACCGACGATCGAATCTCGGGCAAGTAACATACCGATGACAAAGGGAACAACGTATGTTGTTATGCGGTCTGACCGATAAAGATGTTCGTAGAATATGTAGGAACCAATATGAGCATCCAGGTTCCGCTATTGGTTATTGACCGGAGACGTGTCTCGGTCATGTCTACATTGTTCTCGAACCGTAGGGTCCGCACGCTTAATGTTACGATGACAGTTTCATTATGAGTTTATGTATTTTGATGTACCGAAGGTTGTTCGGAGTCCCGGATGTGATCATGGACATGACGAGGAGTCTCGAAATGGTTGAGACATAAAGATCGATATATTGGAAGCCTATATTTGGATATCGGAATCATTCCGGGTGAAATCGGAATTTTACCGGAGTACCGGGGGGTTACCGGAACCCCCCCGGGGGTTATTGGGCCTACATGGGCCCTAAGGGAGAAGAGGAAAGGAGACAAGAGGTGGCCACGCGCCCCTCCCCTCCCTAGTCCGAATAGGACAAGGAGAGGGGGGCGCCCCCCCCCCCCTTTCCTTTCCCTCTTCCTCCTCTTTCCCACTTCTCCTTCTCCAAGTAGGAAAGAAGGGAGTCCTACTCCCGGTGGGAGTAGGACTCCCCCTTGGCGCGCCCTCCTTGGCCGGCCGCCCCCTCCCCTTGGCTCCTTTATATACGGGGGCAGGGGGCACCCTAGAACACACCAGTTGATCTTCGTGATCGTTCCTTAGCCGTGTGCGGTGCCCCCTCCACCATATTCCACCTTGGTCATATTGTAGTGGTGCTTACGCGAAGCCCTGCGACGGTTGAACATCAAGATCGTCACCACGCCGTCGTGCTGACGGAACTCCTCCCCGAAGCTTTGTTGGATCGGAGCCCGGGGAACGTCATCGAGCTGAACGTGTGCCAAGAACTCGGAGGTGCCGGAGTAACGGTGCTTGGATCGGTTGGATTGGTAAGACGTATGACTACTTCCTCTACGTTGCGTCAACACTTCTGCTTCGGTCTACGAGGGTACGTAGACAACACTCTCCCCTCTCGTTGCTATGCATCACCATGATCTTGCGTGTGCGTAGGAATTTTTTTGAAATTACTACGTTCCCCAACAGTTTCAACCCTTACACATTGCATGAGTAGGATCTCTTAACATGTGGGTTTGGGAAGTAGATGATGAGGTAGAAACTATTTCTCTTTTATTATCAAACCCTGGGAGTTACTTCTACATTATGCCTATATTGCTATGCTATGCTCGTAGACGTGGATTGGGTTTGAGTGTATCCATGATAGATGTGAGTTGTTAATTAATGGTTCAACTTAAGGTGGCAACTTTAATACACATCTGGGTGGATTGCTTGTGGGCACCTGAAGAATCCAGTGTTGTCCTAGGATATCCCAGAGGACCCATGTGATCATCCTACGGTTCGCCACCCAGGCTCAAAGGGATCATAAGATTATTCATGCTAGAAACTTATGTGTGCAGCCACAAGCCATTATGCGCTCTGGCATAGTTGAGTATGTTGCATGACCTCTTGCAGTGGTAGGCTAGTAGATGTAGGGGATGTAGGTTGGTACTATCTACCCGGGGTTAGAGTTAATGCTTCTGAAAGACTGTGTCTCGGTCATCCGTTTCTCAAACACCATGCAGTGCGAGAAATCCAACGGAGGATATCGAGTCTTGTGGGGAAAATGTGCAAACCTCTGCAGAGTGTATAAACTAATCATGGTTAGCCGTGTCCCCGGTTATGGACATCTTGAGTATCTGGTCCTTGAATTATTGATTTGATCTCATCACTCTAAATTAATTTATTTGGGTTGTTAATGATTACTTTAATGGGGATTGAGTTGGGGAACCTTCTCAATGATGTTTCAACTACCATGGTAGTTAAATAAAATTTATTCCTTTGATGTAGGGAAAAATTGGCTTTTCGCAAAAACAATATAACCATAGAGCCTCCACCAGCCATATATGCATGTAGTGATAGCATTTATCTGTTCATTGCTCTACTGTGTTATATTGCCAGCATACTCCATGGGCTGACCCGTTTTCGGGCTGCAACGTATCATGTTGCAGACTTTTCAGACGACGAGTAAGGTGCCATAGGTCGTTTGTCATGCACTCAGCTATGCCGTTGGAGTTGATGGACTCACTTTATCTTCCAAGCCTTCCGCTGTTATCGGCCTTAAGCCATATTTATTGTAATAAGTTCTTTTTTGAGACATTCGACATAATAAGTGTGTGATTGCTACTCTGTTATAAATCCTTCGAGTACTATATATGTGTGTCAGCATTACCGATCCAGGGATGACACTGAACACATAGACTTGACCGTCTGAGGTCGGGTCGCTACATTTTAGAGCACGACGGTGGTTATATTTTAAAGAAATAGTTGCACTCTCATGCTTCACTTAGATCATTTTGAGAGTTGATAATAGTAATGGCAATATGCACAAGTTGTGAATTTGGTCCTAATATGATAGGTATTCAAGAGGGATATAATAAAAACTTTCTTGTAGATCACTGAATATGCTAAGTTTGATTCCTTGTGATATTTTGCGATATAAAGGTGGTAATATGTGGGTTGTTCTAGTGAGTAATTATGGTTTAGTAAGAATGTTTGTGTTAAGGTTTGTGATTCTCGAAGCATGCATGTATAGTCTCTCATTATGCTAAGAAGTTGGAGCATGATTTATTATTGATTGTCTTCCTTATGAGTGACGGTCGGGGACGAGCGATGGTCTTTGCCTACCAATTTATCCCTCTAGGAGCATGCGTAGTAGTACTCTGCTTTGAGGGCTAATAAACTTTTGTAATAAGTATATGAGTTCTTTATGACTAATGTGTCCATGAATTATATGCACTTTCACCTTTCCGCAATTGCTAGCCTCTTTGGTACCATGCATTGCCCTGTCTCACCTTGAGATGTGATGTAAACTTCACTGGTACACCCAAACCCCATGATATGATACGCTTTATCACATATAAACATCCTTATATCTTACTCAAAACAGCCACCATACCTACCTATTATGGCATTTCCATAGCCATTCCGAGATACTTCCACTGTTCCATTTTTATGACACACATCATTATTGTCATATTGCTTTGCATGATCATATAGCTAACATAGTATTTGTGGCTCAGCCACTGTTCATCGTTTTTATACATCTTACACTAGATCATTTCACATCCTGGTACACCGCTAGAGGCATTCATATAGAGTCATATTTTGTTCTAGTATCGAGTTGTAATTTTGAGTTGTGAGTAAATATAAGTGTGATGATCATCATTATTCATTATTAGAGCATTGTCCCAAGTGATGAAATAAAAATGGAAAAAAGAGGCCAAAAAGATCCCAAGAAAAGAAAAGGAAAAAGTGAGAGAAAAAGAAAGAAGGGGCAATGTTACTATCCGTTCCACACTTGTGCTTCAAAGTAGCAACATGTTTTTCATATAGAGAGTCTCCTATGCTTTCATTTTTATATAACTAGTGGGAATTTTTCATTGTAGAACTTGGCTTGTATATTCCAATGATGGGTTTCCTTAGATGCCCGAGGTCTTCATGAGCAAGCAAGTTGGATGTACACCCACTTAGTTTTCTTTTTGAGCTTTCATACACTTATAGCTCTTAGTGCATCTGTTGCATGGCAATCCATACTCATTGCATTGACATCAATTGAGGGGCATCTCCATAACCCATTGATTAGCCTCGTCGATGTGAGACTTTCTCCTTTTTTGTCTTCTCCATATTATCTCTATCGCCATACTCTATTCCACCCATATTGCTATATTCGTGGCTTGCTCTCATGTATTGCGTGAGGGTTGAAAAAACTAAAGCGCGTTAAAAAGTATGAACCAATTGCTCGGCTTGTCATCGGGGTTGTGCATGATAAATACTTTGTGTTAAGAAGATGGAGCATGACAAGGCTATATGATTTTGTAGGGATAACGTTCTTTAGCATTGATATCTTGAAAGACATGATTGCTTGTTAGTATGCCTTATTATTATTATTATTATTATTATTATTGTTGTTGTTGTTGTTGTTGTTGTTGTTGTTGTTGTTGTTGTTGTTGTTGTTGTTGTTGTTGTTGTTGTTGTTGTTGTTGTTGTTGTTTTTATGTCAAATTGGAGACTATTGTTTTGAATCATTCGAATCTTAATATTCATGCCACAAAATAGAGATTACATGATGAACATGTTAGGTAGCATTCCACATCAAATAATCTGTTTTATCATTTACCTACTTGAGGATGAGCAGGAATTAAGCTTGGGGATGCTTGATACGTCTCCAGCGTATCTATAAGTTTTTATTGTTCCATTCTATTATAGTATCAATCTTGGATGTTTTATATGCAATTATATATCATTTTTTTGGACTAACCTATTAACTTAATGCTAAGTGCCAGTTGATTTTTTTGGCTGTTTTTGGTTTTCCAGAAAATCAGTACCAAACGAAGTCCAAATGCCATGAAACTTTTTGATGATTTTTTCTGGATATAAGAGACACTAAGGTTCGGGAGGAAGTCAAAAGACGAAGGGGGTGGCCACGAGCCCACCAGGGCATGCCTCATGGGCCCCTCATTGCTCCATTTGACCTAATTTTGTCTTTATAAATTCTCTAAAATCGGGAAAGCAACAAAGAGCCATCCAAAACACTTTTTCCGCCCCCATAAACTTCTGTTCTCGCGAGATCCCATCTGTAGGCCTTTTTTGATACTCTGTCGGAGGGGGAATCGATCACGGAGGGGCTTTACATCAACCTTGCTGCCCTTCTGATGATGTGTGAGTAGTTTACCACACACCCACGGGTCCATAGCTAGTAGCTAGATGACTTCTTTTGTCTGTTTGATCTTCAATACAATGTTTTCCTCGATGTTCTTGGAGATCTATTCGATGTAATCTTTTTTTCAGTGTGTTTGTTGGGATTTGATGAATAGTGGATTTATGATCAGAACTATCCATGAATATTATTCGAGTCTTCTCTGAATTCTTTTATGCATGATTATTATAGCTTTGTATTTATCTCAGATCTATTGATTTGGTTTGGCTAACTAGATTGATCTATCTTGCATTGGGAGAGGTGCCTTGTGATGGGTTCGATCTTCCGGTGCTCAATCCAGTGACAGAAGGGGACATGACATGTATTTGTATCGTTTCCATTAAGGATAAAACGATGGGGTTTATTCATATTGATTGGATTTACTTTGTCTATATCATGTCATCTTGCTTAAGGCGTTACTCCGTTCTTTATGAACTTAATACTCTAGATGCATGTTGGATAGCGGTCGATATGTGGAGTAATAGTAGTAGATGCAGGCAGGAGTCGTTCTACTTGTCTCAGACATGATGCCTATATACATGATCATTGCTTTTGATATCGTCATGATTATTCGCTTTTCTATCAATTGCCCAACAGTAATTTGTTTACCCACAATATGCTATGTTCAAGAGACAAATCTCTAGTAAAAACTATGGCCCTTGGGTTCTTATCTTTATCATATATTAAAATTCAAAAATACCTTGCTACAATTGTATTTACTTTATTTTATTTTGTGTTTTTGTTTATCTATCTATCACTACGAGATTTGATCCTTACAATTAACCGCCAAGGGATTGACAACCCCTTGTTTGCGTTGGGTGCAAGTATTTGTTATGTTGTGTGTAGGTACTGCTAATGAGGTGTTGTGTGGTTCTTCTACTGGATTGATAACCTTGCTTCTTGACGAAGAGAAATATTTATCTCTATTATATTGCATCATCCTTTTCTTTTCGGAAAAATCACAACGTAGCTCACAAATAGCACAAGCGGGCGTGCCAACCATGCTTCGAGGTTGTTCGTCTTGCTCGTGCATGGCGGTGTGATGGGAACTTCTTTTGCGAGCGCACGCGGCAGTGCATCGAAAGCGTCATGGAGATGGTGCAGGTCTGCGTCTTTTAATCCTACGATGCATGTGTGATTGGTCGAAAGTTGGGCCGGTCGACCGACAATTAGTACTGTCCTTTTGAGATGCATACGTTCCAGATACAATAGTTCGTTGGACATTACCTTGGGAGCTATATCTTGTATACTATGAGTGTGTACTCCGTCTCGCAATAGGCGAGCGCGAGATGGGTCGACCAGTAGGGGTTTCTGGGAGCAGGTTTCTACAGGGTTTTTCGTTTCTCTTGTGTCGGTTTCTCCTTTTTTTTCCTTTTTTTTTCTAATTTGGTATTTTTATCGTTTTTTCTTTTTGGTTTCAATTTTTTACTTCAATTTCATTTTTCCTTATTTTCAACACGTGTCCACTTTCTGTCATGCATGATGTACATTTTTTCGTATGTATCATGGACACTTTTTGTACATGTTTAACATTTTTTAAATACAGGATTAATATTTTAAATATTAGTTTTATTGTATAATTTTTTCGTACAGGTTGATCATTTTTTATACATTTTTAAAATACATAATTAACATTCTTTATGTCTATTTTTTCTTGCATGTCCTATATTTTTCGTATACATCAATAATATTGTTTATACTTGTTTAACAGTTTTAAAATATACTCCCTCCAGTCTTTTTTACTCTGCACATTGGATTTGCCGAAAGTCAAACTTTGCTAAGTTTGACCAAATTTATATTAGAAATTATTAGCATCTATAATATCTAATAAATATAATACGAAAATACATTCCAAGATGAATCTAATGATATTGGTGTTGTTATGTGAATGTCTATAATTTTTTATATAAACTTGGTCAAAGTTGGATGAGATTGACTTCGGACAAATGTAATATGCAGAGTAAAAAGAATCGGAGGGAGTATGATTAACGTTTTTTAATACATGTATTTAATGTCTACTTATTCCATACATGTTTTTACGGTCGTATACATCAGGAATATATTTTTATATGTGTGTAACAATTTTTGAATTACATGATTACCTTTTGTAAATTTTAGTACATTTTTTGAAGCACGTGAATGTATTTTTTTACAAACTTTTTTTGAATGCTTTCAACATTTCTTTTAAACTATGGTAATAAATTTTGTTCACTATGTTACAATTTTTAAAGTCATGGACCTTAAAAATGTACTCAAATTTTAGTTTGTGATTTATATATACAAAAAATGTTGGCATTTGTGAAATTTAATCAGTAAGATTTAATAAAAAATATCAAAATTATAACAAAAGAAAATAATAATTATGATGTCAACCTGACGAAAGCCTACTGGGTCGGTGCACTAACCGGTTCCTTGGCGAGCCGAGCCCGGACAGTACAATTTACAAGGGATTTATCTGTAGGTCCAGTGCCATTCTCATGGGCCAAATCATTTTGGTCAGAATGACAAATGCGAACAGCCGCCGGCCTTGCAAATATGAAATCTTTCTTGTTTGTGTCTGTCAAAGGAACAAAATCACTAGGTGAGGAGTACTCGTTACAAAGATCACTTCAACTTCCTAGATTGGGACAAGTGACGCACATGCAAAGCGCCACTTGTTGCAACCTGAGAGTTTCCTTTTTTTCGTAGATCCGTTTATTTAAAATGTTTTATCTCTCAAATCGTGCGTCCAAATCTCAAACCGCTTTCACCGTTGAATTCCTCGCGTCGAGACCTTCAAAACTAAATCCCATGTCGATAGGTTTTGACGAACTTTTTTTCACGAAAAAACCGGCCGAAAAAACCGGATGAAAAAACCGAACCGGGAGCACGGGGTTTTTCCTTTGCCGAAAGAGGCACGCCCGTGCCTCTCACGAAATCACCAACGTGCCTCTCGCGGAAGCAAAACCGTGACTCTCGCGGAAGGAAAAAAAAGAGAAACGCATTTTTTTCCATCTCCGAGGAGGCACGGCTGTGACTCGCGAAAGCACACGTGTCTCTTACAGAAGCAAAACCGTGACTCTCGCGAAAGGAAAAAAAAATAGAAAACACGTTTTTTTCGTTTCCGAAAGACACGGCCGTGACTCTCGCGAAAGCACAACTATGCCTCTCGCGGAAGCAAAACCGAGACTCTCGCAAAAGAATAAAAACAGAAAATGCGTTTTTTTCGTTTCCGAGAGGCACGGTCGCGACTCTCGCGCCGTGCCTCTCGCGGAAGAAAAAACATGACTCTCGGGAAAGAAAAAAATAATAAAAAACACGTTTTTTTCATTTCCGAGAGGCACGACCGTGACTTTTGTGAAAACAAAACCGTGCCTCTCGCGGAAGGAAAACCGTGACTCTACCGAAAGGAAAGAAAAAAGAAAACGTGTTTTTTCACGCAAATTTTTTTTTCAAATTTTTTTGTCGAAAAGCTAAGAAAGACCGGTGGAAAACCAAAGCGTTGAAAAAGCCCGAAGAAAAAACCGTTTAAATAGCCGAAAACGCGTGCGGAAAAAAAATCCGAAGGGAGTGCCCAGAGCGTGACACGTGATGAATGGCTGAGAACGCGCCAAATGACGTTGATCGTTGCGAGACTTCCGAAGGAGCGCTCGTTAACTAGTGCCTCCCAGGAGCGAAATAGAGAAACGTTCACCTAAAGAGGCAAATAAATGGATGGGGTTCATCTAAATAAAGATGGGGTGCAACAACATTCTTGAAGTTGAGCACGTCCTTGAATTTTTTTATTGGAAGTGTCAGCCAAGGCCTCAGCCTTGTGTGAAGGTCTGAAGCTGCCAAGCTGGCTAACCGGATGGGGTGAAACAACATTCTTCCACGCATGGATAATATCACAGTGGTTCAAGCTCTTAATCAGGATGAATGTTATTCTATGATGGTAGCCCCTATATTAAATGATTGTCGTCGAGAGTTAGTGAGTTTGACAAGGCTTGTATCAATTTATGTAATAGCGTATGTGTTGGCTGAATGGGGTCACGAGAACTTGCCTTTGGTTTGGTTTGATTTGTCCTTTGATTTTATCATTAAGCTCTTAACGGACCATAAGTGTGATTTGATTTTTAATAAAGCTAGTCATAAAGGTCTTCTCATATAGTATGATAGTAGTCTACAAATACACCAATTAGCTCCACGCACACGATTCCTGGGGAGACGTCCAGACTCGCTCATGTCACCTCCAAGGGGGCGGCTTGGGCGAATCCTAGCAGCCGCCCCCGACCCTCCCTCCCTCGCTAGCTGCTTCCCCGCCGCTGCCAGAGGAGGTCGGCGAGCAAAGCTCGCCTGGCAGACGACGGGCTTTCCTCCTCTCTCCACGAGGGGATCTCTGGCCCAAACGCGATGGCGACCCTAGGCGCCCGGCGTGGAGGCGGAGTTGGCACGTTTTGGCAGCGGTCCGATAGGATTCCGACGGCGGCTGGGCCACCACAGCTGCCGGGGTAGCATGGGGCCGGCCATGGCTGCTGGCTGCGGTGCATTTGGAGTTTCCCTCCCCGGATCGGTTCTCCTCCATCATCATGTGGACGCCTGGGGCGGCGACCCTAGGCTTGACGGTGGTGGTCATCTCCTTCGTCAGGGGTGTTCGGCCTGAAGGCTGGGTAGTCGGATCTTAGATCCGTCATCTAGCCCCTGCTGCGAGTCGGGGTGACATAGTTGCTGATGAAAACCGAGCCGATGACGAGCGATGGTGGCGTTCTGCGTCGTTGCCTTGATGAAGGCATCGTTGTGTAACTACTATCGACCCACTCATGCTACTCCGGGGGATACCCTAGGATCTGGTCTTCCATATCGGATGATGGCGGCACTGCGGTGTCGTTTCTCTCTTGAAACCATCGTTTGTGGAGTAGCGCTGAACGATAAAGGCGGGGGTGGAGCGGTTTCGTCTTGCATTGAGCTTCGGTGGAGATGTCAAGTCATGCTTGACCGACAAGTGCTACGTCGTGTCATGCCTGTTCGGCAGGTGCTACACACGACATATCTTCCAGAGACTTCAAGCTACGCCGGGTGGTCGTACTTGGCGGCATGGTGCTGCGGTGTACCGGCAGCAACCGCGATGTGCTCATCAGTTTGCGCGCAGGGAAGTGGTGTCGTTGGGCGTCGTGGTGGCGTCAACAGATGGCCGGACTAGCAAGGGTGATGCGGATCTCTGTCCTGAAGATGGGTCAGTGGTTCGATGATGATGATGGCGACTTCTAAAACGTGCGCACATGGTATACGCTTTAGGTTTGCTGCACAAGCTGTAGATTACGATACGTTATGTGAATGTATCGGCAACGACATCGGTTTTAGATATGAGGAGTGAGAGTACTCCATATTATGGAGTTTATAGGTGTGAACGATGGCTTGGGTAGCTTGATGTACTCCCTCTGTTTTTATTTACTCCGCATATTAGAGTTGACTGAAGTCAAACTTTGTAAAGTTTGACCAAATTTATAAAAAAGAATATAAATATTTAGCATAACAAATCTATATGATGTGGAAGTACATTCAACAACGAATCTAATGATATTGATTTGTTATTGTATATGTTAATATTTTTGTCTATAAATTTTGTTAAAGTTTGTATAGCTTGACTTTGATAAAACTAATATGCGAAGTAAATAAAAACGGAGGGAGTATTTTCTTGTCAGATTTTTCTTGAATAATTAATTAATATGATTGCATGCGTTGACCAAAAGAAATGAAGGTCATCTCATCGAAAAAAGAAGAAGACGAGGAAGGAAATAAAAGGAGAAAAAACAAGTGAAGACGCACTTTGTCTCCCGATAATCAAACCCGCACCAAAAATAAAAAAAGAAGTCACGCCGTACGGGCAGATCCACGTTGCGGTCTCACTTTTACAGAGTGCACATAGAAATATAGAAATAATAGTCGCGCATCTGCAGGCGCTTTCCTCGATGCCAGAAAAGGAAAAGACCCGCGCAGATACGGACTACAAAAGGGATCCGGCTTGTTTGTTCTCTCTCCATGCTCCCATCCGTGTTTTCACTTCATCCTACGGCTGTTCTTTTCTCTTTTTCTTTTTTAATCTAATCATCTTCCTTCCTGATTTTCAGAGGGTGAGACCGAACATTAATTTTTCCAATCAAATTAAGTCACGTATGCGGGAGCGGGAGCATGAAAAAGAAGCAGGCAAGTCTCGTTGGCCCGAACAGACACGTCGGCGCCCCACCCGGACCGCACGGACTAGAGCGAGCGATCCTGCCCGCTTGAGCTTGAGCTTGACTTTATTCCATCCACGAGCACGGCATATTCTCCATCAGGGCTGGCTGATCAGGGCTGGCTGATGAGGATGTGCTCGGTCGCTTTCTAGTCTGGTTTACAGCCATTGTTGCCCCCGTCGCCATTGCCGGAAGCGGGCCTCCTTTCTTGGCCCTTGTGGCGTGTGACGGGGCGCTTTCTTGTAAACTACGAAGAAATGAAGATAGTACTCCATCCATCCGTTGCATCGTTATCCCAGAGGAGGATAGGCACCACTTGCTAATAAAATTGGTATCGGGTTATCAGCCCCACGACGACCAATAATTAGCGGCCCCGAGGAGCGAGACCAGTGGCAGCGCACATGAACCATCAGCTAGTGATCAGTCGACCCAATTCCAGCATATACAAGTGCAACTGTGACATAGTCGGAACCACCCCAGCGAGACGCTGACATGTAGAACCCTAAGTTTCAAGTCCGCGGCTGTCACTGTCACATAGTACACGCCAGCGAGGAGCGCACGAGCCAATTAAGCCCCGACCGGGCCGAGCTAGGCCGATTTGTTAAGCCGCAAGTGCCAGGTTAAGCAAGCAATGGCCAATGAGGGCGATCGCCGTCCTGTTGGCCCCCTCGTGCGCTAGCTAGCTAGCTGCGCCTCACCATCGCTCGCCAGCAGCGACTGGCGATGGCTCTACGTGCGGTATCGCATCAGCCGCCACATTGCGCGACTCGGCTGCCTTCTCTTCTGTCTGCGCGCCAAGGAGACCAGTGAGTGAGAGGGACGTACAGCAGGCGCCCACCCACCAGCAAATACAAATGCTATCTATCTAACTATCTATAAGAATTATTAACAACACCAACACCAACACCCACATCTCCCTCTTCACGTCTCCCTCCTCCAACTCCAATCTCGTTTCATTGTCCGCTGCGGATTTGGGACCGATCTGCCTGCCAATGCTGGCGGCGGCCGGCCTGCCGGGATCTTTCGAGCGAGGGGCGGCGCGGCGCAGCTTTGACGGCGGAACACACCGCGACGATGGCCTCCCGGACGGACAACGGGTACTCCCCCCATGATCAAGGTATGGATATGCTTCGCATTTTATTTCCTGCACATGGTTTTGCTCAGGTTGGCAGCTATATTAATTATGTAGTAGTGCAAATGGACGACGGGTACGGTTCGGATGATCAAGTAGTATTTGCTGCTTCCTCCGTCTATCCGTTTCTTGACGCTTGTAAAACTGTCCGCGTCGTTTTCGCTCGACGAGTATCTACGAGATTGTCCGGGTGCTGCTGTTCTTGCTCCGTCTTCTGACGGATGGTCAGACTGTCAGAGGTTGCAAACAATACGTGGACGCTGTTGATCTCCTGTCTCTTCAAGTAGTAGCTGATTTGCGAATGTTGTCTTTTATCCGATCCTGAGATGAATGACGTGCGAGATGGATTAGGTAATCAGTTAGAGCATCTTCAATGGATGGTTCAAATTTTGACGATTCAAAACCGAAGATATAAAATTTAAACCGTCAAAAGTGCGTTTTGGAGCTTTGGAAAAAGGCCAACTCCAACAGATGGCCCAAAATCATGGTCCACAAGAGCAATTCCAATAGATGGTCCAAATTCATGGTCCAAAATCAGCCAGCAGCTGCAGGTTGGATCGGCTGCTGCTGACGGCAGCGGTCGGCTCCGGACGGCGGCGGTGATAAGAAATGAGCTTGGAGACCGACCAAGAAGAGCTCAGCGGGCGGCGAAGAATAGTTCGACAGCCGGGTGGAGGGCTTGGTGCGGCGTCGTGCGGCCGGGGCAACAGCCGTGGACAAGCTCACGGCCGGCGGGGAGGAGGTCGGCGGCAGCCTAAGACCCAACGAAGGCCTACCGCGGCAGCTGGACCGCCGGAGGCGCCGAATCCCGCGTCAGCTGCCTCCCGATTCGGCGGCGTCCGGGCGGCTGCGAGCCGGCTACCGGCGAGGGAGGCGACGGGGGCGACAGCGGCGAGTATGTAGGGTGGTGGCGGCGCCGACGGCGAGGTTTTGCGCGGTCACGACGGCGGATTCTGTCTGGCTGGTCTTCGGACGGGCGGACAGGCGCGGGCGAGAAAGGAAAGGAAGTGGCGGTTGGGTGTTCGCAGGCGGCGGTTGGTTTTGGACCAGATGCACCATGTAATGTAAATTTACACCGCAAGGTGTTATATTTTACATCATGAAACCGCGATCTAATTTTTTTTCATATAAACTGTCTATTAGAGCAGTGTTTTTTGCTTCAGACGATTCAAAAATTAGGTATTTTTACGTTTGAACCATTTATTGAAAATGGTCTTAGTACTGGCTGTTTTTGACCGCTGCAGCGCGTCGAATGTTTCCATCGGTGTTAATGTTATCGTCTACTCGCCGAAGACGTAACAGATCACGCACCAGAGAGTTACGGCTGAAAACAAGTTTAACTAATCCCAGGTCAAAATGAATTATGGTGCTGGTGCTCCATCCATGTCACTATCTCCTGTTTAGTGGGAAAAGTATTGAAGAATACACATAACTTTTTTTTTGCAGGAGAACTTCTAATTTATCCATCTTCAATCATGACAGTACAACGAACATTAGAAATAAAAATTACATTCAGAACCATAAACCACCTAGCGACTACTATAAGCACCGAAGCGAGCGGAAGGCGCGCCGTCGTCATCGCCCCTCCATCGCTAGAGCTGGGCATAACTTGTTGTAGTAGACAGTCAGAAAATCGCCGTGCTAAGACCCCATAGGATCAGCACCCCAGAACAGCAACCGCCGCCGATGAAAAATAACGTAGATCGAAAGGATCCAAACCGAAGACACACGGACATAAACGAACAACAATGAGATCCGAGCAAATTCACCAAAGATAGATCTGTCAAAGACATACCTCTACACGCCCACCAACGATGCTAAACGCACCACCGGAACGGGGGCTAGGCGGGGAGACCTTTATTCCATCTTCAGCGAGCCGCCGTCGTCTTCCATTCCTGAGTAGGACACAAACCCTAGCAAGATTGAAAGAACGACTAAAAACGGAGCCCTCCCGCCGGCCCTTGTCAGGATCCACCGCGCCTCCATGGCCCTAGGACCACCGGAGACGAGGCGGACCTGTGCCGACGCCGGCGAGAGGCACGAACCCTAACTTTCTTTCTTGGAGGAGGAAGAGGAGGCGGAGCCCTGGCATAGAACTTTTGCATAACACCCATACCAATAAATTGTCAGCGCACATCATCGATTTTATAGGCAGGGCAACAGTTTTTGTCAGAAATGTGGCTTTGGGTTGATTTATGTATTTATTTTGTTAGACCTTATTGAATGATGCAATAAATATGGTTATATGTATCGCTCGATGCTGAGGTCGGGGTAATCCCTCCTTTCTTAAAAAAATAACACCCCTACCAATTGCTCATGCTTTCACCTGTGCCGAAACCACCAAAGACATGGGTGATCTTCAACTATTCATCCTTTTGCACTTTGACAATTTGCCCTCAATACATTACAATGGATAATCTGCCCAACTTTACTTCGGCATTTTTCCCCATAACAGGTTAGCCTCACCCAAAATGTCGATATACCACTAACACCATTTACTTGACTACACCCTTCCCTTTTCTTGTTCGTTTCCCTTCCCACCACTCCTGAATAATTTATGATGATGATGAATAACTGACACACTGAGATGGAGCAGTGGGACGGCGAGCTAGGCAGCGACGTTCATGGGTGCCGCGACCGGGCAACTGTGAATTGTATAGAGGCAGTGTGATGGGTATCTATGTGGCTTGGAGCGGCGAGGCGGCAACATTCATTGAGGTGGTGAATGGGCAGACACAAACTACATGGAGACAACGACTTGCAGAACAATGCCTGGTGAGGTGGCGACTTAGGCGAGGACTGATAGAGCAATAACAACTGGGATGCACAGACCAAGCCACTTCGATGGAGACAACTACGTGCGACATGTTTCGTTGAATCAGGGATGTCTACTTCATGAAAGAGCTTAACCATAAGGAGCGGGTGACTGTGCACAAGTCATTTGCTTTCTCCGTTGCGGAGAAAAGGGACATCAAAATAAAGAGGAGGAGAATTAGCTACCTCCACAAAACCTACATAGGGGTATTTGGTCATCGAATTTTGATCCAAAATGCTCACATAATGTGAAAGGAATAAAAAATATTCAAAAGCCAAGAGATCAGATATAAAAAGAGCAAATCGTCCAAGTAAAAATTAGGGGAAAGGATCAAATCCCAAAGATTCACAATGTTTTACTATTATGCACGCACCTCATCGAATTTTGAATCCAGAATGTTCACATAATGTGAAATAAATAAAAAATATTCTAAAAAGCCAAGAGCTCAATATAAAAAAAAGGTTGAGCAAATGTAATGTTATGGGAGGCAAAATGTCAAAGTAAAATGGGCAAAAGATCAAATCTCAAATATTAATCATGTTTGTTATTACCATGCGCTGAATTTTTTTCAGTGTGTCGGTCAAATTGATGAGCCGCCAATGCCACAAAACGCGACATCTTAGATGGAAGCGAGGCGAAGGTTTAAGAGATACATATACGGGGTCATCGATGTTAAAGTTGGTTGTGCCCGATACACAAGGAAGGCCAGGGGTGGCGATATGGCTAAGGTGACAATTCAAGCTGGACGGGGCGGCAAGGCGGCATGCGGAAGTGCTGCCAATGATACTGTTGAAGTCAGGAGGAGGAAGAGGATACCGCAGCCGTTGGATTTTACAACGGGCGTGGTCAATCCAACGGACCAAAAAAATAAAATAAAAAAAATTCACTCGCCTGGTCAACAGTCTCCAAAAATCTCCCCTCTGCCGCCCGTGCACACCGCCATGGCGGCTCCTACCCCAGCCAGCGCGACCGGTGAGCCCCCTCGCGGCGGCCCCATCTCTCCAAAACCCAAGAGACCGTGACGGCCGCTCCAGCAATTCGTCATCTTCCCTTCACGGCCGGGGGAACGATTGGCGCCGCTCCACGTTGCCCTACCCCATGCCGTCGGCCTTCACGCCTTGTCCAGCGAAGTCGCGCTTGGCCGCCATGACAGCGAGAGCGTGCTCCCAGACCTCAACAGCAAGGCCAACGCCCAGCTATGCCGCCACGGCAAGTTTTTTTTTCCTTTCCATACCTGCAGAATAAATTTCGTTCGTTGTCACGGTTGAATAAGCCATGTTATGGACTTGTTTTGATCTTAACCGTGATTTCAATAAAGTGCTGTATGGAATTAGTAATGTGAAAATTCAGATATGATTATCCTAGAATTTATTTTTTAGATTTGCCATGTTGGTACTGAAATCTGTAATTTTTCATGTTGAACTCTCATGTTAAAATGTCATGAGGCTGTGATTATATTCAGTTTTGCTTGTGTTGCCATGTGCAATTTTTTGTGTTTTCATGGTGGTTTCGTGTTGTCATGTTGAAAACACAATGCATTCAAGTTTCCGTAGAAAAATGTAAGAGTTTTGAAGTTGCCATGTTCAAATTGCAAACAAAGTTCCATGAAAAATTGCAACCAAGCACTGCTTGCACACAGCTGCAGGAGCAAGTCAATACATTAGGATACACGGCAGTAGCAGCACGATGCCACGAAGTACCAACACTAAGCTTGTTTATGTACCACTGAGGGGAAAGGGGGGCATTGATCCAATTAACTGAGGACTTTAACTTTTTCTTGAGGTATCAGAGGACTTTAACAAAGTGAACTGGCAATAACGAGAAAGTCGGTGGCTGAGTGGAACATAAGCAATTGAGGGATTTCCAGTAGCGTATGATTTAAGTGGACACTGTTTGATGGCATATAAACAAGTTTCTTTTTGTTAGTTTTGCTTTGGACAACAAGATTCAGTTTGTTTTTCCTTTTGATAAAGAATATGTTACTCTGCCCGTTGCTGCCTGAAAAGAATTGCAAATCCTGTCTTCCAGTTTAGGCCATAATATTTAGCACATGTAGTGCTCTTCAATTCTACGCAAAATGCTAATCATTTCCCGTTCTCTTTATTCTAGTTTGTGCTTGGTCATTGTGTTATCTGTCTTGATACTCTTTATTCTTCATCTTTCTATGCCTGCTAGTTATTGTTTATGTTACCAACATCAATAGTAAAACTATTTGCTTCACCTTGCAGCTTTAACTATGGTGAAAAATAAAAGATATACCCCCCCTAGCGCACGGGGAAGTACTGAAACTCGCAGTGCTCCAAGAACCCCTGGTCAGGATCCATCACAGCGGGTTGAGAGAGCTCAACAGCATGGAGGTGGCGGTCGGCTACATGCCAATACTCAATATTCTCAACAAGGTGGTCGTGGTGGTGGACAACACCTGAGTTCTGGTGGACATTTTCAGGATCCAGCATCACATCAACCATTTGGTGGTCCTGTTAAGTATCAAGCACATGGGTATTATGGCCATGGTGCCCCACGCCAAAGAGGAACACCACAACCATACCATGATGGGCATAGGAGTGGGAGTCATGGACGCGGAGTTCCTGCTACTCCATCAGTAACACTTCCCGAACTGCACCAAGCTCCACAAGTCCAGAACCAAGTTCCGGTGCTTAGACCTTCACCACCCGAAACTGGCTCATCCTCACTACATGTTGAGATGAACACTGGACAAGTCCAGTTACAGTTTCAGCAACTTGATATCCCAGGTCAAAGTTCCTCTAGACAAGGTATCCAATCAGCACCATCGTCGACTAAATCAGTAAGATTTCCAATGCGGCCTGGCAAGGGTACATTTGGCAGTAGGTGCATCGTGAAAGCAAATCATTTCTCTGCTGAATTGCCTGATAAAGATCTTCACCAGTATGATGTAAGGTCTCATTCTTGCAGAACTTCTTGAACATATAATATGTTCCTCTCATGAGCTTTCATTTGATATCACACCAGGTATCTATAACTCCCGACATTCCTTCCCTTGGTGTCAATCGTGCTGTCATAGGACAACTTGTAACACTCTTCAGACATTCTCTTTTGGGTGGTCGTCTTCCTGCCTATGATGGAAGGAAGAGCCTATATACTGCTGGACCGTTGCCATTTACTTCTAGGACCTTTAATATTGTTCTACAGGATGAGGATGATAAACTTGGTGGTGCGCAAGTTGCACAAAGGTTTGCTATTGTAGACATAGCCATTAGCTGATACACGTTTGTGTTCCTTGCTGATATATCTCCTTACCTTAAGGCGCGAAAAACATTTTACGGTCGCCATCAAATTTGCCGCGCGTGCCGATCTCCATCATTTAGCTATGTTTTTAGCTGGGAAGCAACCAGATGCTCCTCAAGAAGCTATTCAAGTGCTTGACATTGTTCTACGTGAATTACCTACTGCAAGGTAATCTTTTCCCACCATGTGGATGTATGATACTATTGTTTTAGCATGGCTGTTGAACATTTCTTCACTTTTCATGTTTAGGTATTCCCCAGTTGCCAGGTCATTTTATTCACCGAACTTAGGGAGGCGCCAGCAACTTGGTGATGGCTTGGAAAGTTGGCGTGGTTTTTACCAGAGCATACGGCCCACACAGATGGGACTTTCACTGAATATTGGTTAGATCCCAACTCTTTATCTTCACAATCCATAGTACCACTATGAGACGAGCAATCATTGTTTCCACTTTAGAATAATGACCATTTTAAGAATAACTCGTAGTAGATGAAACAGTTGACTACTGATAACTATTGCTTGCTTCTTGCGAATTACTGCCTATGTTTCGTAATAAGTTAAGGGGGGAGTATAACTTAAGGGGATTGCTATTGGTAAATATAGCTTTGGCTACAATGAAGTTTATAATTTCCATCCGCTAATATTTCCCTACTCAGGCCTCTTGCTTCTAGGATGATTGGTAGGTAGTGTATGTAAATTTCACAAATCACAGATACATCAGCCATGTTTGCTCCAATAGATTAATAATGTTGAGAGAAAAAATATAGGATCCATCACTATCGAAAAATTGTTCACAGTTTGAACTGCCCTCTCAATATGACATCCCGTGCCCCGTGCCCATATGGCCATATCCTTATAATCTGCTACCGCCTTGTCTTTTATTTTCAGGGCTTGTTGAGCTGTGCCCTCAGCAGAACACTCCTGTACTATTTGTCGTGCTACCTTTGTGTGTGTGTGTGGACCTGTGTTGAACTTTGTGGCTGCGGTGGTTTTCTTTATATATAAAGTGGGGCAAAAGCCTTTTTCGGTAAATAGCAGCCAATATTAGGAGCATATTTATTTTTGGAAATCTTGAATCTTAGATGTTGTATTTATGTGCCATGCTTGGTGGGTAAACCTTTGTTCCATGTTCAGTCCAGTCCTAAGATATGAATCATATAGTGTCATTAAATTGATCTGGTCTTCTCTAGCATCTTGAAATAGCTTGACATTTTTGCTTTGCAGATATGTCATCTACAGCGTTCATTGAGCCTCTTCCTGTGATTGATTTCGTTGCACAACTCTTGAACAGAAACGTCTCAGTCAGACCATTATCAGATGCTGACCGTGTGAAGGTTATGTTATTCTATCGATTATCACATGGTTTTATATTTTACTCGTATGTTTTCAAGTACATGCTTAATTTGTAGCTCTGTGCTTACTCTTTACTTGACAAGCTTCCTTCCTTTTCACTGATCAGATCAAGAAGGCTCTACGAGGTGTAAAGGTTGAGGTCACACATAGAGGCAATATGCGCAGAAAGTATCGTATATTTGGTCTTACCTCACAAGCAACAAGAGAATTAACGTATGTAGTTCACTTACCTAGATGTGAACCCTCTGTTATGTCCATCGCACTGTTAATTTGATTGTTGCCTTTCTTGGTTTGGCATGTGACAGTTTCCCTATAGATGATCATGGTACTGTTAAGACAGTATTGAAGTACTTCCAGGAGACGTATGGTTTTAACATTCAGCACACCACTTTACCTTGCTTGCAAGTGGGTAACCAACAGAGACCGAATTTTCTTCCGATGGAGGTTGGCATCCTAAACAACCTGTATTATCTCGTGTCATACTTTTCGAACATATTGAACAGTAAAAACATTCGGCATGCTACATAGAGTTAAAGAGTTATAGAAACATCCATTTCATATCATATGTTGCCTCCTTTTACCTTGAAGGTATGTAAGATTGTTGAGGGACAGCGTTACTCGAAACGACTGAATGAGAAGCAGATAACTGCTCTTCTTAAGGTGACCTGCCAGCATCCCCAACAGCGGGAGCTGGACATTTTGCAGGTAACTTTGCCGCATTTTGTGGTGTGAACTATTTTAAACTGATTTATTTCTGTTTCACTGTATTATTATGTGGATTTCTTTGTTATTTTTAGCGATGGCCTGTTTCTGGGTTTAGCCACACATGCTTTCAACTATGTATATAAGCTCGTCCAATTTCCTATTATCATTTATCTACTCTAGTGGACCTGGTTTTCCTTTTTCTTACGCTAATTTGGACTTGGTAGTGATATTTGAAAACATGTCCAATAACTTGTTATTGCAACTAGAATCTGGTGTTGCCTTATATTGTACACATGCTAAGGTGGCTTGATGGGAGTCAATTGCTCCTTGTGGTATAACACTACAGATAACCATGTATTTATCATTTTTCTTGCATATAATCATAGTCAGTTTTATTCTCTTCCTACAACAAGAATGGCTTCCATGTTGAACCTGTTTCTTGATTTGTTCTGGTTACCAGACGGTGAATCACAACGCATACCATGAGGATCCATATGCACGGGAGTTTGGTATAAGGATTGATGAACGTCTTGCATCAGTTGAAGCTCGAGTCCTACCTCCCCCTAGAGTAAGTTCAATGTTTTAACACATGGTTGACATCTTTCAACTCTCACTATTTTATATGCTACATCTTTTCCCTGGATGTCTGATTACTGTTTTTATCTATTAGCTTAAGTACCACGATAGTGGCAGAGAGAAGGATGTATTGCCAAGAATTGGCCAATGGAATATGAGGCATAAGGTATGCTCTTAAATCCTTCATTATAAACGGTATTCCTGTGTATCTCTTCCAATATTTGTTTGAAAATGCTATGCAATTTTTTGCTTCCAATATTTGGTTGTAGAAAATGGTCAATGGTGGTAGAGTTAAGGAGTGGATATGTATTAACTTTGCTCGGAATGTCCAAGATAGTGCTGCCAGGAGTTTCTGTCGTCAGCTGGCTGACATGTGCGAAATATCTGGAATGGTAGGTCTATATTATCCACTGCCTCCAGACATTTTTTTTCAACATGTTCATTTACATTCAGTTGTTTTAACGTTCTCTTTCTCATACGCTTCATATCCTCTCACCACAGGACTTCTCAAAGGATCCTCTGCTTCCTCCTTTATGTACGAGAGCTGAGCATGTAGAAAGAGCACTCAGGGCACACTATCGAGATGCTATGAATCTTCTGAAACCACTGGGCAGGGAGCTTGACCTGCTCATTGCAATTTTGCCTGACAATAATGGTCCTCTTTATGGTATGCCCTCTAATTAAACGATAACTAGTGTATTATGTAATACAAATACTAACTATTATTCTTATCAATTTCTGACGCTGTGTTGTTCTTATCATTCCCTCAGGTAATCTCAAAAGAATATGCGAGACAGATCTTGGATTGGTCTCTCAATGCTGTCTCACGAAACATGTTTTTAAGACGACACAGCAGTATCTTGCAAACGTCGCCCTTAAAATCAATGTTAAGGTTTGTCCTGTTCTGTGGCTTCTGTCTACTACGAACCTGGTGTTTGTAGTTCTGTTCCTTCTATGCTTGATGTTCACATTCCTTTACTCTTTTCTATACTTGATGTTCACATTCCTTTACTCTTTAGGTGGGAGGGAGAAATACTGTACTTGTTGATGCTCTGTCAAGGAGAATTCCCCTTGTTAGTGACAGACCAACCATTATATTTGGTGCTGATGTTACCCATCCTCATCCTGGAGAAGATTCTAGCCCTTCCATTGCAGCTGTAGGTGCATAACATGTTAATCTTAAATCATTATGCATGCATTATTTTGTAGTAAAACTTATATTCTGGGCAAAAGTTTGCTCTTTCAATGCCAAGCATCCGCTTTTCAGTTTTACTGTTGTCATGTTCTCGTCATGCTGGGCACCCAACGATTTGTAAATGATTTTATGCTCATGCAGGTTGTTGCTTCTCAAGATTGGCCTGAGGTCACCAAATATGCTGGATTGGTGAGTGCACAAACCCGTCGCCAGGAGTTGATACAAGATCTTTTTAAAGTATGGCAAGATCCTCAGAGAGGGACTGTAAATGGTGGAATGGTTAGGTATGATCTTGTTCACTTGTAACACCTGAATATTGTTTGAACGGTATGCGTGTAATACTTTACAAATTTAACACGCAGAGGACACATACATATTAATGCCTGTCGCTAGGAGTTAAGACCTGAATCTTGTTCACTTGCACCTCATCAATACCTAAATATACATGTTCTATTGACTATGCAGAGAACTTCTCCTTTCCTTTCATAGATCAACTGGACAGAAACCCCAAAGGATCATATTCTATAGGTACTATCTTAATTTAAGCATGTCCAATTGGCGTTATTGTATAGAACCTCACACATTTTTTTTTCAGGGATGGTGTTAGCGAAGGACAGTTCTATCAGGTTCTGTTGTATGAGCTTGATGCGATTAGAAAGGTGAGGTTGTGTTTTCTCTAAATATTGTCGCATGAGATCTGCATGGAGTCTGAACATTTTTGCTGTTTAACAAACCTAGGCGTGCGCATCCTTGGAGTCCAATTATCAGCCACCTGTTACCTTTGTGGTGGTCCAGAAGCGCCATCATACACGGCTATTTGCTAATAACCACAACGATCAGCGAAGTGTTGACACAAAAAGTGGAAACATACTGCCTGGTGAGTTGTTTGCCTTGTTAGCGAGTTTACTTGCTTTGTGTAGCTTCTCGACTCCATGCATGAAAGCTCAATTACTGAACTCAGAGTCAACTTTTAGTTACCATCTTATATCTTATTTTATTAGGTACTGTGGTTGATTCAAAGATATGCCATCCTACCGAGTTCGATTTCTACCTTTGTAGCCATGCTGGTATTCAGGTGAGTTTTTCTGTACAGGTAGAAATGAGAGCATTCTTCATCTGATGGGATTGACTTGATCTAACCTTACATTACATTACTTTCAGGGAACAAGCCGCCCTGCGCATTACCATGTCCTTTGGGATGAGAACAATTTTACCGCGGATGGTTTACAGACTCTCACGAACAATTTGTGTTACACGTAAGTTACCGTCACGCTAATCCTGTTCCGACTTTTATATGCTTATGACCAGTAAACTTGACCGTTAATTGCCCTATTGTTGCAGCTACGCAAGGTGCACCCGTTCTGTATCGATTGGTAAGCAGAGGATGCATCAAAACCTCCGTTCGGTTATACCTAGTTGATGTTGAAAATCATCAGACTTTCTTGTATAGCATTATTCTCAGTGTACTGGTTTCATGTGCAGTGCCTCCGGCATACTATGCTCACCTCGCGGCTTTTCGAGCTCGGTTCTACATGGAACCGGATACCTCCGATGGTGGCTCGGTCGCGAGCGGTGCCACGACAAGCCGTGCCCCTCCTGGTGCACGCGGCGGCAGTAGAGCTGCAGGGAATGTTGCTGTTAAGCCTCTGCCTGAGCTCAAGGAAAACGTGAAGCGTGTCATGTTTTACTGCTGATAAGTTGGGGCAACGCCTCCGGGGTCCGGGCTATCTATTCCCCGTGATCCCAACTGAAGTGCCTGCTGATTTACCAATCCTTTCTTTGCGGCAGAAAATCAATCATCAGTCATCACATGAGTGTACCTATATATGTATCAGTGCTGCCATGTTTCCTGTGCAACCTGAACATCTCAATTCCTCTTTTCATCTACAGATTTTCAAATGGCATTTTCCCTGTTTGTCTTGGCCAGATTATTGGCCTGCACATTCAAACATCCGTCGAGATTTGCAGCGCCTGTGACCAGTAAGTACAGCCACGCTTCAGTCTAGACGGACCCCTACCAAGTACGTACCAGAGTAGTACTTCTATTTAGAAACCAACACCATCTCTGCTCTGCTGTGCGTGCAACGCAGTACTATTTGTCTGAAGTGCCCCTGCTATACCTATACACGAACAAAACTGAAGGCCAAAAGACCTAAGGATCTATGTAAGAGCATCTCCAGCCGTGTCCCCAACAGGCCCCTCCCCCTACGCGAATTTTTAGCGCCGGTGACCGAAATCGGCCCAATCGCGCCTTCAGGATCTCGTTTAGCGCCGGTTTGGGCCAAATACAGAGCCGACGATCCTGCCCCGAATCCAAGCGGCCGGGTGTCGCCTGGGCGCGCCGGCGCACGCGAAAAGCGGCATGGGGCCACTCTATCAGCGACTGAAGCCCTTTTCCCGCCGTTTTCTCCCGCTTCCCCCCCTAGGCTCCTCTCTCTTCTCCATTCCTTCCGCCAAAACGCTCGCCTCCTCCCTATCCTTCCGCCCGCCATGCCGCCGAAGAAGTATGTGATGTCGCACGCCGCGGCGGATCCCACAGCCGCCGCCGCCCAGCCGAAGCAAAGGAAGCCGAGGGCACCGCTATCCAAGCCCCACGGCATGAGCAACGCCGAGTGGAAGGCAGATGTGGAGCGCCGAGAGGCCGTCACCGCCGACAGGCGCAACAGGACCAAGAAGGCCAGGGAAAAAGCGGCGCGCGCTGCGGCGGCGGCGGAACAAGCGGAGGCGGCGCGCGCGGCGATGATGAATCCACCCGGTGGGCACTCGTACACGGCCTGGAGCCAGCAAAGCGTCGGCTCTCCGGCTGGGTTCTCGTCGTCGCCGCACCCATGGAGCACGTCGTCGCCGGGCTATGCCGATGGGGACGCCCATGGTGGCTTCAACTCCAACATCACCTTCCCCCATGGGCGCCCTGTTCAGCGCACGCCCTCGCCCGCGTTCGCCGGCATGCACTACAGGCCGTACACGTACTCGCCGCCGGACTACGCAGCCTCATCGACGCCACCTCTTCGCCGCGTCCTATACTCTGAAGACGCATCTTGACGCATCTCGGTGACGCCGACGCGACGGAGGACGACATGGAGGACATCATCGCAGCCGGCTCGGCTGCCGCCGCCGCTTCCCCCGGGTTCACTACCAAGGACGGCTCGATTGACCTCGGCGACATGGACGACTAGCTCGACTACGGCGAGGAAGAGCCGGAGGAGGAGGAAGAGGAGGAGGAGGAACCGGCGCCGAGAGGAAAGGCAAGAAGAAGAAGAAGAAGAAGAAGAAGAAGAAGAAGAAGAAGAAGAAGAAGGCGGCCAAGCCCGGCGAGCCACGCATCAAGTGGGCGTCCAAGGAAGAGGAGTGCCTCGCCGAAGCGTGGAAGGTCGTCCGCCTCGACCCGGTCACGGGCACGAACTAGAGCATCGAGACGTATTGGGACCGCATCAAGATCGAGTTCGACGAGCGGAAGCTCGTCGACCCCTACTTTAAAAGCGTGCACATGAAGCGTGGGTCGAAGGCGATGGCGAACCATTGGGGGCTTATCCAAACGGCGTGCAACAAATGGCATGGGATCGTCGAGGAGGTCGCGGCTTGCCCGGAGAGCGGCACCAGCGTCGAAGATCAGGTATCGCACGCCGTCCTTACTGCTGCCTTCCGCCGTGCGCGCCGTGCGCGTGCCCAGCACGCCGACTGATGTTCTTTCCTTCTGCGCAGCTGCTACGCATGCTCGCCATGTTCCGCGATGACAACATCGACGCAGAGTTCAAGTACCTCCATGTCTTCAAGCGGATCGACAAGTGCGAGAAATGGGCGGCCGTCGGACGCACCCTCGCCAAAGCGAAAGAGACGTACAAGCCGGACGCGCTGACCGCGGGCGCAGCCGACGGGCGCCTGGACGGCAACAAAGGTGCCAAGAAGGCGAAATACGCCGAGTCGGCTGCCGCGCGCGTGCAAGAGTCCATCGAACACTGCCTCGCCGACGCCAAGACCAGGGCCGCTCAGCGAGAAGAGAAAACTGAGGCGAGGTGGGTTGTTTTGATGACGAACAGCGCCGTCAAACTCGACTTGCTCCGGACCAACGCCGCCGCGAAACTCAAAGCTCAAGACGCGAAGAAAAGGAACAACGACCTCGCCTTCTTGATGGGTCGCACTGACATGCTCCAGAGCGGCGACGAGAAGCTCAAGGTGTGGTTTTTGGTGGAGCGCGGCCTCATCCTGAATCAGATACCGACGCCGCCAACGCCGCCGCCCAGCCCGGCGGCTGATGACGATGCCTCCGCGACGCCCAGCCCCACCGACGATGCCTCCGCCGCGCCCTGCAACACAGAAGCCGCGCCGACTCCTTCCAGCCCGCGTACGCCGCCGCCGACGCCGCCGGAGGTTGAGCTCGACGTTTGATGTACTCCTTCCGCGTTCTTCCTTTTCTGTACGCCGAACTACTGCTTGTCCTTTTATTTGATCGCCGAACTGTGGCACCGAATCGCCGAACTATTGCGATGATCGCCTGTTTATTGTTTCTTTGAGCGGAAACAATGGATTTCGAATATGGGGCGCCTTGGGGGGCGGTACCTGGGGCATGGTTGGGGCGAAACGAATTCCAGAAACCGATCTAGCGCCGGCTCGCTTTTAGGCCGCTTTTTTTTGATATCCTGAAAGACCGAATGGCTGAAGATGCTTAAAAAAGAACGGAAACAGAACAAAGAACAAGGGTAGCAAGAGGGATCGCAGGTCTAGCTTCTCGTGCCGGGTGTACGCGCCGCACTGAGATCGGTATCGCACAACACGAATGCACCCGTGACCATGGGCGGTATAAATATTTTCCGCACGCACATCTGGTGAAGGACTGAAGGTTCTCACCGCGTGCAGGCCCGAGCACGCAGCGACAACGCTAGAAACAGAACCAATTTAGCTGCATGTAGGTTGCCTGAAATTTTATTTTCGGCCAGTCGATTTTGTGTGCCGTTGATATTGCTTTGCTATTCGTGCTGTTATTTTTTTCTAGTTGGTTTATTAGGGATTTCTTGTTGGTTCTCTGAGGTGTTTGGCTGCGTTAAATTTTTTCCCGCGAATACGTAAAGTTTGGGTATCATTTCAATGATAAAAGAAGAGCAGAATGAGTGCATAGGAAGATAGAACACATGACACGAACACATACATGAGAAAGCGTGGGCATGGTACCCGGAGCAGCGAAACAAAGGGATGCTCAGCCCAAACAGAAAGAAACACAGCTAAACCACCATCCTAGATAGAGGGCAAGTCGAAACTGACAAGGTGTCGATCGTCTCCAAAGCCAACACCAGGGACCCTGCGAGCAAGCAAGATGGTGCCTTCAAGAGGGGGAGCGACGCCCTGACGCCACCGTCATCCGATCCGAAGAACCAGATCAAGAATTTTTTCCTTGTGCTCGAAGAGGGGTACGAATAGAGGCCATGGCAGCGCCTCCAAGAAGAGAAACGACACTTGCAAGTGTCGCCGCTGCAAGCGTCGACAAGCCGAGCAGGGATTTTGCCCTAGCCTGAGTCCAAGCAATCCCATCATCATTGTGTTAAATTGACCGACCACATATTTGGGTCAGTTGATTCCTTAACGGGTCGAAGCCCATTACTAGGCGCGACCCAACCTTCTCCTTTCTCCCATTTGTTTTGTTTTTTCTGTTTTTTTCTTTTTATTTATTACATGTTTCTTTAAATTTCATGGATAGTTTTGTGATGTTGGGTGAGTGTAAATATATGCACACAAATAGTATACAATATGTGTCAAAATTGCATTATTATATGGTTAATCTTTGCGTATTAAAAATGTGCAATTTTAGCGCAAAGTTGTGTGCTTGTTTTTTAAATTTTATTTCTTTTTAAATGGTAATACCAATGCTACTAATACATTCTTATTTAAATTTATTATTTAAATTTTATAGTTTTATTTTATTTTCCTTTCTTCTAAGGTGATATCAATACCACTAATTCATTCCTTCATTGAAAACTTATTTTTTGAAAAAAATATACTATCATATGTTTCTGCTTGCATGTATTAAAAAATCAAAATTTTTGTGTGCTGTGTACACTTTCTGTCATTGGTTTTTAGATTTTATTTACTTAAAGGGTAATAGCAATGCCACTAATTCATTCTTTCTTAGAAAATGTCAGTATTTCAATTTTCTTAGATTATTTTTCTTTCTTGTTAAAGGTAATACCAATGCCACTAAACCATTCTTTCTTAGAAAAACTTGTTATTTTGAATTTCTTTGTTTATATTTCATTTTATTTCTTCTTAAAAGGTAATACCAAAGCCACTAATTCATTATTTCTTCGAAACTTCATTATTTTAATTTTGTTTTAGTTTTTATTTCATTTTCTTTCATCTT
>NC_041390.1:484144731-484146741 GCF_002162155.2 Triticum dicoccoides | reverse complement strand
TTCTTAAAGGTTAATACCCAAGCAACCAATTCATTGGTTTTAGAAACCTTCATTATTTTTATTTTGTTTTTATTGAATTTTATTTCTTATTTAATGGTAATACGAATGCAAATAATTCATTCCTTCTTAGAAAAAAAGTTATTTTGTGTAATTCCACTATTGTATGCTTATTCTTGCATATTATGAAAAGGCACATTTTCTGTGTAAATTGTGGGCAAAGTTTTTCGTTATTCATTTTATTATTTGACATGGTATTTGTTCTTAAAGGTTAATACCAAAGTCACTTATTAACACTTTCTTGGAAAACTTCATTATTTTGATTTTGTTTTATTTTTATTTTATTTATTCTTTAAGGATAATATCAATGACACTAATTAATTATTTCTTACAAAAATTACTTTGTTCTTCCTAAATTCACTATTACATGTTTATTCTTTCATATTAGAAAAGGGGTATTTTATGTGTAAAATGTGTGCAAATTTTGTCAGTATTTGTTTCATTTTTCCATCTTGTTTCTTCTTAAAGGCTAATACCAAGTGCCACTAATTCATTCTTCTTACAAAACTTTATTATTTTTCTTTTATTTTCTTTTTTCTTTTAGTTTATGTCTCCTTTAATGGTAGTACCAATGCCACTAATTGATTCTTCCTTAGAAAACTTAATTATTTTGATTTTATTTTTATTTTTAATTCAATTTCTTTCTTCTTTAATGGTAATACTAGTGCCACTACCTCATTCCTTCTTATGAAACCTTGTTTCTTGAAAAATCCTCTATTATATGCTTATTTTTGCAAATTATAAAAAGTGCAATTTCTGTGTAATTTGCGTGCAATTTTTTTTCATTATTTGATTTATTTTTATATTTTCTTTATTTTTAAGGGTACCACCAGTCCTACAAATTCACTCTTCCATAGAAAACTTCATCTTTTTCATTTATTATTGAAGGTGACACCACCACAATATTAGAATTTTAGGCGACTCACCCTTTTCCTTCATTTGATTATCGGTAGGCTCGACCGAAGCAAGTTTTCTTTTCTCATTTTATTTCTTCTTAAAAGGTAATACCAATGTCACTAAATCATTCTTTCTTAAAAACTTAATTATTTTAACTTTTGCTTTCCTTTTTATTTCATCTTTAATCTTAATACAAATGCCACTAATCTTTCCTTCTTAGGAAACTTCATTTTTGTAGGCTTATTCTTGCTTATATAAAAATGCACAATTTCTGTTTAAAACTTTAAATTGTATGTAATTATTAATTCAACTATGCTTTGTACTAGGGCAGTCTTTCATCATTGTTAAAGGGCCATCTTAAATAAGTAAAGTTAAGAAAATGGAAGTGAGGTGGGGCCATTGAGGGGCCACGGCGGCCCTCTGCATGAGGGTGGGGCCACGCTGACTACTGTTGGGGAACGTAGCATGCAATTTTAAAAAAATTCTACGATCACGCAAGATCTATCTAGGAGATACATAACAACGAGAAGGGAAGAGTGTGTCCACGTACCCTCGTAGACCGAAAGTGGAAGCGTTATGTTAACGCGGTTGATGTAGTCGAACGTCTTCACGATCCAACCAATCCAAGTACCTAATGTACGACACCTCCATGTTCAGCACATGTTCAACATGATGACGTTCCTCGAGCTCTTGATCCAGTAGAGGGTCGAGGGAGAGTTCCGTCAGCACGACGGTGTGGCGATGGTGTTGGTGATGTGATCCGCGTAGGGCTTCACCTAAGCACTACGACAATATGACCGAGGTGGTAAGCTGCGGAGGGGGGCACCTCACACGGCTAAGGGACAATTGATGTGCCTTTGGGGTGCCCCCGCCCCCGTATATAAAGGAGGAGAGGGAGGAGGCCAACGGCCATGAGGGGGCGTGCCAAGGGGGAGCCCAACTAGGATTCCCAATCCTAGTTGGACTCCCTTTCCTATTCCAAGAGGGGAAAAGAGGGAAGGAGAGGGAGAGGGAGAGGAAAGAGGGGGTCGCACCCCCTCCCCCTAGCCCAATTCA
>NC_041390.1:484091764-484144492 GCF_002162155.2 Triticum dicoccoides | reverse complement strand
CGGGTAATGCCTCAGTTCCCCGATAAATATCCGAAACCTTTCCGGTGTCCGAATAGCTTCGTCCAATATATCAATCTTTACCTCTCGACTATTTTGAGACTCCTCGTCATGTCTGTGACCTCATCCGGGACTCCGAACAAACTTCGGTCACCAAAACACATAACTCATAATACAAATCACCATCGAACGTTAAGCGTGCGGACCCTACAGGTTCGAGAACTATGTAGACATGACCGAGACACATCTCCGGTCAATAACCAATAGCGGAACCTGGATGCTCATATTGGCTCCTACATATTCTACGAAGATCTTTATCGATCAAACTGCATAACAACATACGTTATTCCCTTTGTCATTGGTATGTTACCTGCCCGAGATTCGATCGTCGGTATCATCATACCTAGTTCAATCTCGTTACCAGCAAGTCTCTTTACTCGTTCCGTAATGCATCATCCCATAACTAACTCATTAGTCACATTGCTTGCAAGGCTTATAGTGATGTGCATTACAGAGAGGGCCCAGAGATACCTCTCCGATACTTGGAGTGACAAATCCTAATCTCGATCTATGCCAACTCAAAAAATACCATCGGAGACACCTGTAGATCATCTTTATAATCACCCAGTTACGTTGTGACGTTTGATAGCACACAAAGTGTTCCTCTGGTATTCTGGAGTTGCATAATCTCATAGTCAGAGGAATATGTATAAGTCATGACGAAAGCAATAGCAATAAAACTAAACGATCATTGATACGTCTCCAACGTATCTATAATTTTTGATTGTTCCATGCCATTATATTATCTGTTTTGGATGTTTAACGGTCTTTAATTTACCTTTTTTATATTATTTTTGGGACTAACCTACTAACCAAAGGCCCAGTGCAAATTGCTGTTTTTTTGCCTATTTCAGTGTTTCACAGAAAAGGAATATCAAACGGAATCCAAATGGAATGAAACCTTCCGGAGAGTTATTTTTGGAACAAACATGATCCAGGAGACTTGGAGTGGACGTCAAGAAAGAAGCGAGGAGGCCACGAGGCAGGGAGGCGCGCCCCCCACCCTCGTGGGCCCCTCGTAGCTCCACCGACGTACTTCTTCCTCCTATATATACCCATATACCCTGAAAACATTCAGGAGCACCACGAAACCCTATTTCCACTGCCGCAACCTTCTGTACCCGTGAGATCCCATCTTGGGGCCTTTTCCGGCGCTTTGCTGGAGGGGGAGTCGATCACGGAGGGCTTCTACATCAACACCATAGCCTCTCTGATGATGTGTGAGTAGTTTACCACAGACCTTAGGGTCCATAGTTATTAGCTAGATGGCTTCTTCTCTCTCTTTGGATCTCAATACAAAGTTACTACAAAAAATACACTTCCGTGATGATACGTGTTTGTCACAGTAGGTCGCGTTTTTTGTCATGCATGTACATCCATGACGATTTTATGACAGAATCAAGATAGTCATACCTGTGCTGTTGTAGAAGTGTTCCATGACATTACCAAAATTATCATCACGGAAGTGTCCACTTCCATGACGATAAATCGCGCGTCACAGAAGTGATTTCTTCAAGGGTGACCGACACGTGGCATCCACCGTAACGGAACGCCGTTAAGCTATCGGGGTCGGATTTTGGATCCGATAACCCGTTAACAGCCCTGACCAATGTGAAATTTCCACGTGGAAAATTCTGATTGGCCGAAGGGAACACCTGTCAGCTTGTTAGTGGGCCAGATGTCGCCCGTCCATTGGAGGAGACATGCCTATGATACGTCGACACGTGGCTGGGCCCAACAGAGGCCCATATAGGTTAAAAAGGCCAGCCCAGTCAAAGGCCCGTAGAACTTAATCAGGTACTAGTGGGCCAGCCCAATAACGACCTGCTTAATAAAGAACCATTTACGACCGGAAGCCAGATCTGGCCCGTTAATTGTTTGCCTAATATTTGGGCCCATTTACGGCTCGAAGCCAGATCTGGCCCGTTAATTGTTCGCCCAATATTTGGGCCCATTTGCGGCCTGAAGCCAGATCTGGCCCGTTAATTGTTCGCCGAATATTTGGGCCCAACTACAGCCCAGTGACTTTCGGCCTGTTAGAGGCCTGATGTAGACATGGGCCCATTTCAGCCTGGTGTGACTTTCGGCCTGGGAATGGCCCGTGCTGCCCATGGGCCATATATGGTCCGACGGGACATCAGGCCCACTAACGGCCCGTGCTAAAGGTGGCAACAGTTAAGCCCAACGTGACTTTGGGCCTGTTAAAGGCCTGTCACGTAATTCGGCCCGTTGATGCCTGTGCTAAGCTTTCAGCCTCTTAAAGGCCCATGATATCAGTGGGCCAACTAAGGCCTGAGATATGTTTTGGCCTGGTAATGGCCCATGAGCTAATTGGGCCCAAAACGGCCCAGTCTATATTTTGGCCTGCTGAAGGCCCGTCGGCGACTAGTGAAAATTGAGGCCCAACATGCATTTTGGCCTGCTAAAGGCCCGTGGTTTCATCTCGGCCATAACAGGCCAGTACAATATTCAGCCTGTTAATGGCCCAACGCTACCTGGGCCAAACTAAGCGCTGGGTCGACAAAAGGCCCAACTAAAATATAGGCCAGTGTAAGTTTGGGCCTGGCGCAATGTGTGAAGGCCCCAATCATTCGGGCCCAAGAAAGACACATGCCGGCCCAATTGTGGCCCGCTAAAAACCTGGCCCGTTAGAGTCGAATGTTTCGGTCCGGTCGACTACATCTAATTTTTTTTCAGATAGCGAATGATGGCAGTAACTAGTAGGAATTAAGAACAAACCTACTCTATACAATAAAGAAACTACGGCATAGTAACTAAGAATAAACCTACATTATACAATAAAGGATTTAAGGTATATTACATCCACTGGGCATCGAAGTTCGCCACCAGTGATCAAAAAGCGCAACGAAGAAGCAGATTACAAAAACTGGGCACCATTGTAGCGTAACAAACTAATACTGAACCAAGACCACTTCCAAGACAGTTCAAGAAAGGTGAGCCTTGCGGGGGAACTGCTGCGCAAGCTGCTGAGCAAGGCTGTGAGACCGGCCTAGCATGTCGGTCATAGCTTCCAGGTGTAGCTGTTTAGCGATGAGGTTCTCATTGGTGCTCTCCGCAATCTTTCTTAGAGATAGGACTTCAAGTCAAAGTTGAGTTGTAGAATGCCTTTCTGCTAGAACTTGGGACTGAAGAAGTCGAACTGATTCAGACAACGAATTCTGTGAGCTTGTCTGACTGTTAGTCTCAAGTAACTTGAACACTGCATCAAGACAAGACTTTGGGGTTGTCTCACTATCTTCAAGATGTTTTGCCCTCTTTGCTGCAATATATGTTGGGTTTGTCTCACAGCCTTCAGCAGACTTGTGCATGCCATCAGGCATATCACCCTGAAACAAAGCAGAGAGATGACAGGTTTTGCACGTGTATAAACAAAGATGATAACTGTTCTGTCAATTCTATCCAATTTCAAATTAGAAAATAAAGAGTAAGTTCAAAATATCAATAGCATAATTTGGCATTATTCATAATGCGAGGAGCTTCACTACACTACTGGATTACCATGTCAACATAACAAGCATAGATGAAGGGCAAAGAAAATCATTGTATCTATTTTGGATAATGTGCGCGGCATGTTGTTCATATCATCAGCCACATCAGTAAGATAAAACAGGAGATGACAAGGTGCAAACGTGGGCTGCTTCACCACACACTGGATTATAGATCCACAAAAACAAGCATACATATAGGGAGTATTAAGTAATGTGCATGGTATGAATAAGGAATTTGGTTTTACAAGTAAAACTTAGAACTTACGGTTCTTACGAACATGCATTTTGGTAGAAACAACAAACTAAACAGCAGTAGATGATAGGGAGTATGAGCAAATTAAACAACAGTTGAGGATAAAGGCTTTAGAAGGACTGACTTACATTAACAGTTAACACCGGCTTTATAATGCCCTTCTCCATGTCAAGGGAAGGATAACTCAAGAATTTCAGCACAGAATCTTCTTCATAAGCATTGCCTGTACTCTACATTTTGTAGAGAGTAATTATAGATATGATAATACTGGAAGGGATAGAGGATAATGAAGATAATATGCAGATTGATGCTACATAATCAACTACCAATCCCTAGAAGTACAAGCGTTACAGGACAAAATGTACTGACAAGAGCAATGGGCTACAGTTCTGCACTGGCATTGTCTGTGTATTCTACTTGTTGGTAAGATTAAATATAGATCTGATCTTTTTTAGTAAATGGTGGGCGAGGGAGATAAGATGCAAAATGCTACAAAATGAACCAATCCCTCTTCCCATAATACAAGAGTGTTTTGAACACTGGTGTACTGTACAAAACGTTCTTATATTATGGGACAGAGGGAGTAGCTGTTAATGTAAGTACAGTGATAGACCACGTTCAGTCCTTACAAGAGGACTGCAGAGCTAAACCTCTTCAAAAGCATTGGGTTGATTCTAAATTTATGTAAGAGTCCATACGGATCTTATAATGTCCACCAAATGGACGATTACGAGGCTAACATGTGCAGTGATGCTACATAATCAAACAGCTATGAAAGTAAGTATGGTCATACAGGGCAAGAGGTACTCACAAGAGCAATGCAGTGTGTAGTATAGTTGCGAGATTCTGTGGTCCCTTGAGAACGAATGTTCTTGTGCTAACAGTTTTCGTACAAGTGAGACATTAAGGCAAATGCAGAAACGCAATTCAAATTGTGATGTGATATCATAGACAGTACCTTACGCTGCAGCCGATACCAATGTGTAACAAGATTATTCCAGTCACCGTCGGATAAATGTAGCACCGGAGACTTTACAGAAATTTCGTTCAGAGGCTTGCCATCGAAGTGCGCTTGCCTCAGGTAGGAACGATACTTCATCAACGAGTGCTTGAAAAGCGCAACCAACCCTTACTCGTCATCACAATCCAGTTTGCTCCTCGCCTATTTAAAAGAATGAAATCTTGTGTCTTCTGTGAACAGAAACATATGTAGTAATGACCATGAATAACATTAGTACATTACTTACGCGTAAGTTGCGGAGGAAGACTAGAAATTGTTCTGTGTCTGCGGTATAATTTTTCCATGAAGGAAAGATGCGCACAAAGTTCCTGACAACAACATATGCTTCGTCTTCTAAACTGGGAAGAAATGGAACAGGGGTCCTATTTGCTGCAATTGGGGCTCTCTCTAGTTCGAAAAGGGATTTGGCAACTGGATTTGGTGTACTCTTTGCTGGAATGGGGGTTTTGCGTCGTACAGCTGGTGCTATGTCAACTGGCATAATCATACTGTTTGCTGCAGTTGGGGTCTGCTGAGTTGGGGCATCAGAAATGACCAGTGTAGTAGGGCTAGAGTCTGCTAGAGTTGGGGTATTTTGTGGGTCAGGTGATATTGCAACTACACCTAATGGGCTATTTGATTTATCAGGTGCCACTACCTTTTCCAAATACTTTGCTTGTGCTCCTCCATGATCAGCAATCACCCTCTTCCTTTTGGACGTCTGATATACAAGAATAGCATTTGAATGGATAAATATGGTATGATGAGAGATGGAATATGTACTGAAAATGGATAGGCAGGGCGTATTCACATACACGATGTGTAAACTAAGCTAATGTCAGTTCAACAAAGTAGAAGCAATGCAAAGCATCAGTTGCAAGATATATGCAAGCAATGTAACCTTGGAAAGTTAGAGCAAGTACCTTGATGGGTGAATAAGATAGGGCATCTTCCTCTGACTCCTCCACTAGGGAGCTACATTGACTTAGGTCTCCCTCTAGCTTAGAATCACTGTTAGGATCATATTTCGAGCATGAATCTGTAGGTGGAGAGCGTTTGCATTGCATTGCATCCAGACTTGATTTCAGTCCCTTAATGCCAAGTTTGACAGCCATGGCATTGTTCTACTTTATTCTTTTCATGCGCGCAAGCTCATAATCATTATGATGCTGTTCAGAATCTGAGATTCATGAAAACATAAAATGTAGTCAGATTATCTATGGAATGCATTGCGGATTCAACTCGGAGAGTGTCTCCCTATAAACCCCTGCATATGCAAAGTTCACCTCCCCAACCGTGCTGACCAGACCACACACAGAAATACAAACCCCTTATGTCTCTATAACAGGCAGGCACACATTTCAAAACTGAAGTAGGAACATTAGAATCATGTGAAATTCGTATTTGAACAAATAAACTAAGCAATTATGAGTGGCGTAATGTTTAGCTTCAAGGGTGGAGTGTTGGTAGTGCGACACAAAGCAAGTAGGTAGATTGTATTCCATGTAAAAGATCGAAACCTATGTAAAAGCTGGAAATGACACTTTCTTTCTATACAACGCAGTGTTCGTTACCCACACATGATGGAAGAGATCACATAGAGAGATACTATTCATTCATGTCTACGGTTCCAGTATTTAGAAACAGGGTGGTCCACCCTAAAAGAATATTGACAACAAATATGACAAGGCAAGCATAGATGTAGTGAATCAATCATTTACTTGTGAGCTTACTAGGACAAGCATGCAGAATTGTAACTGTAGTAAGAGACCGTCCAAAATCTGAATGAAGAAGTTTGTCTAGCACTTATTGTTTGCAACTAATCGACATGAATAATTGGATATTATATCGAATGAGTAAGAAAGACAAGTAAAATTGTCAACAACCTGGCTTGCAGTAGTAATCTGGGTCAATGTCACTACGACCAACAATCCAAAATGACTAGTTTCTGTTCTGAGGGCCGGAATTTTGAAAACCCTGTGAACTTTAGAGGTACTAAAGATTACCGAAATACATCTGAACCATTAAGTGTAGATAGCACTGAGCACACAACAAACCCTAATGTCAGTCCTGCCTAATGAGTAATGAATCAATTAGAAAATGGGTGATGAGGAGTGGCTGCTGAGTGTTGAGGACGTATCTCAGGATAAATTGGGTTGGCTTGGTGGGTGCTGCATGCATGAGCCCTGAACGGACTGGGAAGGTAGGCACAGCGGCGCGCCCGGGCAGCGGTGACGCTGTTGGGCGAGCGGCTCCTGGCCTCCTGTTAGTCCAACGTCTCCTCCTAGAGTCATGCCGTCCGGGGACGGCAAGTCACCGGCGAGGCAGGCAGCTGGGGGCGAGTAGAGATCGGAAGCGCGTAGCAGAACAGAGGGGAATCGGGGCCTGGGACGACCCAAAATCTCAGGGTGGGCCAGCCCACCGTGGGCACCCTGTAGAGATACACACCCGAGCGGCGAACATGCATTTTTGAAACTAATTTAGGAACATTTAGCTGACCAATTAAACAACTCTATTTTAATAATATCAGATTCGTATTTGAACTAAGCTTGTTTAGCTTGATGGGTGGAGCAGTGTTATTATGACACGAATCACGTATTCTGATCGTATAGTGATCATAAAAGGGGGAAACTCTAAGCATATTTTTTTAGCAAAAGAGGGTTTCCCCTCCGATTTCTATTAAAGAAACCACCACGGAACCAACATGATCAATTAAACCCTAAGCATGATCAATTAAATCGTATTATGGTTGTGCCATGGCAGTGAAGCTGCAAACCGGAGAAATGATATTTAGCATCCATTGTTTGCTTCGAAATAATAACTAAATTCTAAGAGCTGAAAAGAAAGTAGAGTAACCAAGTTAAGATCTATTTTCTGGTTGAGATCAAAAAGTTGAGGAGATATGAAGTACCACATCTCTTGCGGTGCCGTGTAGGCATCAGGGGTGCGATGGCTGTCGGTGGCATTGAAGCAGATCTGCGACGGTAGATGGGTGCATCAGGGGATAAGTCCCGTTGCGGTGGAAGAGAAGGTCGTGTGAGCAACTCCGGCAAAGAGAACGACATCGCCGATGAAGCGAGAGGACACGATGCAAGGCTATTGGTCCGTCGCCATGGATGAGAAACATCCATCTCTAGTAGTGGACGACGCGGTCTTGGTAGGCGCTCCGACATGGTGGAGGACGGTGGCGATGGATGTGGTGGAGGACGGCGGCGATGGATGGGGTGGCGGACGGAGGCTGGTGTGGGGATGGGGTGTTCTAGCGCGGACGGTGTATGAATGGGAAAATGGAGGGAGAGGTACGGGGAACCATGTTTTTGGGACGTGCCTGTCTAAAATATGGGAAAGTTACGAACTTAGCCCCCGTTTAAAATTTGGACGTCTCGTCGGTTGGGGATAGGACGGTAATCTCGCATCTTGCCAATATTTGCCCAGAGCGATTTCGGGCGAGGAAAGGGTGGTTGGCGCCCATGGTTGGCGCCCACGGTGTATGAACGGGGCTGACAGGTAGGGCGGTTGTGTCACGTCTGAGTGAAGTTACAAACCTGCCCCTATTGAAAATATTTGCCTACATCGATTTCGGCCGAGTCGAGTTTGTTTTGCCGCCCACCGTGTATGAATGGGGAATGGAGGGAGAAACAGAGGTCTTTCGGACGAGCTTGAATCAAATGAGTTTTGCCGCCCATGTTTGACGCCCACCGTGTCGGAATGGGCTTAGAGGCGGTCGTGTCACGTCTAATTGAAGTTACTAACCTACCCCTATTTAGAGCAGTGGAAATCGGGCCGATGGATTGTCTGTATAATGGGTAGACAGTAATTTCCATCTCCCAAACACTTGGCTTCGGGCAGCCGACGTGGGAGTGGACATTTTGCTGCTTCTTTCAAATTTTGGAACAATAAGCATCCACGTTTAGCCTGGCAACTAAATTCGAATCCATTTTGTATTCCTATATGAATCTTTATAAATCATTCTATGTGTTTTTATATATCTTCAAAAGGACGACAAAGATGTATTCCACTGTCATATATGAATATGGTTTACAAATGCCGATACTCAAATTCAGAAACTAGAATCCAGTTTAAGGTGAATTTGAATATTTGGAACACTTCATGTCCAACTCAAATGTCACACGCAGCATAATGTGTACTCCCATTTAGATATGTACACAAGCGATGTATCAAGATTGAAATACCGAGTCAATCAACCAAGAATGTACAGAACTAACCGACATATAAACACTTATAGAGTATATGGATCAATAATATCAACTAACATACATAAGCTAGGCCGCTGTACTTTTTTTTGGCTACAACAACATCCTGTTTTTAGCCAGCATTTTTGCCCTTTCCGATGCATGCCACTTATGGTCCATCTATACTACTACTATTGCTGAATGCACATTCAGCCTGATTGGCATATTTGTAGGTCTGGCACAGCAATGCAAATGAAATGTCTCCGAGTCTTATCAATTAATACAGACTTGTGCTCAAATAAAATTACAAACCAAAAAAAAACAATTATTACATGATCTCTAAAACAAATGGTTTGATTGATTACATGAACAGACAACGCAAAGGTTATTCAACTATGGAAAGAACATTTCACCTATGATTTACCAAGTAGGAATTTAATTTCCTTTTTTCCTTCAGGACCTTAACAATCTGGTCAGTCTCAGCTTGCTTCATTTTGAAATCCACCTAATATTTAATGGTTGTCTTGAGTACTTCTTGTGATTGTGCTATTTTCTTCCTCAACATGTCAACTTCATCTCGAAGTGCAAAAGCAGAATCTCTTTCTACCACTAGTTTAGCCTCTAGAGCATCAGCAGTTGGAAATTCATAATGCACGATTGTGTTGGAAATATGCCCTAGAGGCAATAATAAAATGATTATTATATTTCCTTGTTCATGATAATTGTCTATTATTCATGCTATAATTGTATTATCTGGAAATCGTAATACATGTGTGAATACATAGACCACAATGTATCCCTAGTGAGCCTCTAGTTGACTAGCTCGTTGATCAACAGATAGTCATGGTTTCCTGGCTATGGACATGGGGATGTCATTGATAACGGGATCACATCATTAGGAGAATGATGTGATGGACAAGACCCAAACCTAAGCATAGCACAAAGATCGTGTAGTTCGTTTGCTGTAGCTTTTCTGGATGTCAAGTATCATTTCCTTAGACCATGAGATTGTGCAACTCCCGGATACCGTAGGAGTGCCTTGGGTGTGCCAAACGTCACAACGTAACTGGGTGACTATAAAGGTACATTACAGGTATCTTCGAAAGTGTCTATTGGGTTGGCACGAATCGAGACTGGGATTTGTCACTTCGTATGACGGAGAGGTATCTCTGGGCCCACTCGGTAACGCATCATCATAATGAGCTCAATGTGATCAAGTGGTTGATCACGGGATCATGCATTACGGTACGAGTAAAGCGACTTGCCGGTAACGAGACTGACAAGGTATTGGGATACCGACGATCGAGTCTCGGGCAAGTAATGTACCGATTGACAAAGGGAATTGAGTACGGGATTGATTAGGTCCTCGACATCGTGGTTCATCCGATGAGATCATCGAGGAGCATGTGGGAGCCAACATGGGTATCCAGATCCCCCTGTTCGTTATTGACCAGAGAATCGTCTCGGTCATGTCTGCTTGTCTCCCGAACCCGTAGGGTCTACACACTTAAGATTCGGTGACGCTAGGGTTGTATAGATATGAGTATGCAGTAATCTTGAAAGTTGTTCGGAGTCCCGGATGAGATCCTGGACGTCACGAGGAGTCACGAAATTGTCCGGAGGTGAAGAATTATATATAGGAAGTGTAGTTTCAGCCATCGGGAAAGTTTCGGGGTCACCGGTATTGTACCAGGATCACCGGATGGGTCCCGGGGGTCCACCGGGTGGGGCCACCCATCCCGGAGGGCCCCATGGGCTGAAGTGGGGAGGGGAACCAGCCCATAGTGGGCTGGTGCGCCCCCCCTTGGGCCCCCCATGCGCCTAGGGTTGGGAACCCTAGGGGAGGGGGCGCCTCCACTTGCCTTGGGGGGTACTCCACCCCCTTGGCCGCCGCCCCCCCTAGGAGATCCCATCTCCTAGGGCTGGCACACCCCCCTAGGGGGCCTATATAAATGGGGGGGGGGAGGGAGGGCAGCCGCACCTCAAGCCTTGGCGCCTCCCTCTCCCCTGCTACACCTCTCCCTCTCGCAGAAGCTCGGCGAAGCCCTGCTGCGATCACTGCTGCATCCACCACCACGCCGTCGTGCTGCTGGATCTTCATCAACCTCTCCTCCCCCCTTGCTAGATCAAGAAGGAGGAGACGTCTTCCCAACCGTACGTGTGTTGAACGCGGAGGTGCCGTCCGTTCGGCGCTTGGTCATCGGTGATTTGGATCACGGCGAGTACGACTCCATCATCCCCGTTCTCTTGAACGCTTCCGCACGCGATCTACAAGGGTATGTAGATGCACTCTCCTCTCGTTGCTAGTTGACTCCATAGATTGATCTTGGTGAAACGTAGGAAATATTTTTGTTTTCTGCAATGTTCCCCAACAGTGGCATCATGAGCCAGGTTTATGCATAGTTACTATGCACGAGTAGAACACAAAGTAGTTGTGGGCGTCGATATTGTCAATTTGCTTGCCGTTACTAGTCTTATCTTGATTCGGCGGCATCGTGGGATGAAGTGGCCTGGACCAACCTTACACGTACGCTTACATGAGACCGGTTCCACCGACTGACATGCACTAGTTGCATAAGGTGGCTGGCGGGTGTCTGTATCTCCCACTTTAGTCGGATCGGATTCGATGAACAGGGTCCTTATGAAGGGTAAATAGAAATTGGCAATTCATGTTGTGGTTTGGGCGTAGGTAAGAAACGTTCTTGCTATAAACCTATAGCAGCCACGTAAAAACTTGCAACAACAATTAGAGGACGTCTAACTTGTTTTTGCAGCAAGTGTTTTGTGATGTGATATGGCCAAAGGTTGTGATGAATGATGAATGATATATGTGATGTATGAGATTGATCATGTTCTTGTAATAGGAATCACGACTTGCATGTCGATGACTATGACAACCGGCAGGAGCCATAGGAGTTATCTTTATTTATTTATGACATGCGTGTCAACATAAACGTCATGTAATTACTTTACTTTATTGCTAAAGCGTTAGCCATAGTAGTAGAAGTAATAGATGACAAGACAACTTCAAGAAGACACGATGATGGAGATCATGGTGTCATGCCGGTGACAAGATGATCATGGAGCCCCAAGATGGAGATCAAAGGAGCTATATGATATTGGCCATATCATGTCACTATTATTTGATTGCATGTGATGTTTATCATGTTTTTCATCTTGTTTACTTAGAACGACGGTAGTAAATAAGATGATCCCTCATAATAATTTCAAGAAAGTGTTCCCCCTAACTGTGCGCTGTTGCGATAGTTCGTTGTTTCGAAGCACCACGTGATGATCGGGTGTGATAGTTTCTAATGTTCACATACAACGGGTGTAAGACAGATTTACACACGCAATACACTTAGGTTGACTTGACGAGCCTAGCATGTACAGACATGGCCTCGGAACATAGAAGACCGAAAGGTTGAGCATGAGTCATATAGAAGATATGATCAACATGAAGATGTTCACCGATGTTGACTAGTCCGTCTCACGTGATGATCGAACACGGCCTAGTCAACTCGGATCATGTTATACTTAGATGACTGGAGGGATGTCTATCTAAGTGGGAGTTCATTGAATAATTTGATTAGATGAACTTAATTATCATGAACTTAGTCTAAAATCTTTACAATATGTCTTGTAGATCAAATGGCCAACGTTGTCCTCAACTTCAACGCGTTCCTAGAGAAAACCAAGCTGAAAGACGATGCCAGCAACTATACGGACTGGGTCCGGAACCTGAGGATCATCCTCATAGCTGCCAAGAAAGATTATGTCCTAGAAGCACCGCTAGGTGACGCACCCGTCCCACAGAACCAAGACGTTATGAATGCTTGGCAGACACGTGCTGATGATTACTCCCTCGTTCAGTGCGGCATGCTTTACAGCTTAGAACCGTGGCTCCAAAAGCGTTTTGAGCGACACGGAGCATATGAGATGTTCGAAGAGCTGAAAATGGTTTTCCAAGCTCATGCCCGGGTCGAGAGACATGAAGTCTCCGACAAGTTCTTCAGCTGCAAGATGGAGGAAAATAGTTCTGTCAGTGAGAACATACTCAAAATGTCTGGGTTGCATAACCGCTTGACTCAGCTGGGAGTTAATCTCCCGGATGACGCGGTCATTGACAGAATCCTTCAGTCGCTTCCACCAAGCTACAAGAGCTTTGTGATGAACTTCAATATGCAGGGGATGGAAAAGACCATTCCTGAAGTATTTGCAATGCTGAAATCAGCAGAGGTAGAAGTCAAAAAGGAACATCAAGTGTTGATGGTGAATAAAACCACTAAGTTCAAGAAAGGCAAGGGTAAGAAGAACTTCAAGAAGGACATCAAGGGAGTTGCCGCGCCCGGTAAGCAAGCTGCCGGGAAGAAGCCAAAGAATGGACCCAAGCCCAAGACTGAGTGCTTTTATTGCAAGGGAAGTGGTCATTGGAAGCGGAACTGCCCCAAATACTTAACGGACAAGAGGGCCGGCATCACAAAAGTTATATGTGATATACATGTAATTGATGTGTACCTTACCAGTACTCGTAGTAGCTCCTGGGTATTTGATACCGGTGCGGTTGCTCACATTTGTAACTCAAAGCAGGAGCTACGGAATAAGCGGAGACTGGCAAAGGACGAGGTGACGATGCGCGTCGGGAATGGCTCCAAGGTCGATGTGATCGCCGTCGGCACGCTACCTCTACATTTACCTATGGGATTAGTTTTAAACCTCAATAATTGTTATTTAGTGCCAGCTTTGAGCATGAACATTGTATCAGGATCTCGTTTAATACGAGATGGCTACTCATTTAAATCCGAGAATAATGGTTGTTCTATTTATATGAGAGATATGTTTTATGGTCATGCTCCGATGGTGAATGGTTTATTCTTAATGAATCTCGAGCGTAATGCTACACATATTCATAGTGTGAATACCAAAAGATGTAAGGTTGATAATGATAGTCCCACATACTTGTGGCACTGCCGCCTTGGTCACATAGGTGTCAGACGCATGAAGAAGCTCCATGCAGATGGACTTTTAGAGTCTCTTGATTACGAATCATTTGACACGTGTGAACCATGCCTCATGGGTAAGATGACCAAGACTCCGTTCTCAGGAACAATGGAGCGAGCAACCAACTTATTGGAAATCATACATACAGATGTGTGCGGTCCAATGAGTGTTGAGGCTCGCGGTGGTTATCGTTATGTTCTCACCCTCACTGATGACTTGAGTAGATATGGGTATGTCTACTTAATGAAACACAAGTCTGAGACCTTTGAAAAGTTCAAGGAACTTCAGAGTGAGGTTGAGAATCAACGTGATAGGAAAATCAAGTTCTTGCGATCAGATCATGGGGGAGAATACTTGAGTCACGAATTTGGCACACACTTAAGAAAATGTGGAATAGTTTCACAACTCATGCCGCCTGGAACACCTCAGCGTAATGGTGTGTCCGAACGTCGTAATTGCACTCTATTAGATATGGTGCGATCTATGATGTCTCTTACCAATTTACCGCTATCATTTTGGGGCTATGCTTTAGAGACTGCCGCATTCACTTTAAATAGGGCTCCGTCGAAATCCGTTGAGACGACACCGTATGAATTATGGTTTGGGAAGAAACCTAAGCTGTCGTTTCTAAAAGGTTGGGGATGCGATGCTTATGTCAAGAAACTTCAACCTGAAAAGCTCGAACCCAAGTCAGAAAAATGCGTCTTCATAGGATACCCTAAAGAAACTATTGGGTATACCTTCTACCTCAGATCCGAAGGCAAGATCTTTGTTGCCAAGAATGGATCCTTTCTAGAGAAAGAGTTTCTCTCGAAAGAAGTAAGTGGGAGGAAAGTAGAACTTGATGAAGTATTACCTCTTGAACCGGAAAGTGGTGCAACTCAGGAAAATGTTCCTGAGGTGCCTGCACCGACTAGAGAGGAAGTTAATGATGATGATCATGAAACTTCAGATCAAGTTGTTACTGAACTTCGTAGGTCCACAAGGACACGTTCCGTACCAGAGTGGTACGGCAACCCTGTCTTGGAAATCATGTTGTTAGACAACGGTGAACCTTCGAACTATGAAGAAGCGATGGCGGGCCCGGATTCCGACAAATGGCTGGAAGCCATGAAATCCGAGATAGGATCCATGTATGAAAATGAAGTATGGACTTTGACTGACTTGCCCGATGATCGGCGAGCCATAGAAAATAAATGGATCTTTAAGAAGAAGACAGACGCTGATGGTAATGTGACCATCTATAAAGCTCGGCTTGTCACTAAGGGTTATCGACAAGTTCAAGGGGTTGACTACGATGAGACTTTCTCACCTGTAGCGAAGCTGAAGTCCGTCCGAATAATGTTAGCAATTGCCGCATTCTATGATTATGAGATATGGCAAATGGACGTCAAAACGGCATTCCTTAATGGTTTCCTTAAGGAAGAATTGTATATGATGCAGCCGGAAGGTTTTTTCGATCCTAAGAATGCTGACAAGGTGTGCAAGCTCCAATGCTCGATTTATGGGCTGGTGCAAGCATCACGGAGTTGGAACATTCGCTTTGATGAGATGATCAAAGCGTTTGGGTTTATGCAGACTTATGGAGAAGCCTGCATTTACAAGAAAGTGAGTGGGAGCTCTGTAGCATTTCTCATGTTGTATGTGGATGACATACTGTTGATGGGAAATGATATAGAATTTTTGGAAAGCATAAAGGCCTATTTGAATAAGTGTTTTTCAATGAAGGACCTTGGAGAAGCTGCTTATATATTAGGCATCAAGATCTATAGAGATAGATCGAGACGCCTCATTGGTCTTTCACAGAGTACGTACCTTGACAAGATATTGAAGAAGTTCAAAATGGATCAGTCAAAGAAGGGGTTCTTGCCTGTATTGCAAGGTACGAGATTGAGCTTGGCTCAATGCCCGACCACGGCAGAAGATAGAGAAAAGATGAGTGTCGTCCCCTATGCCTCGGCCATAGGGTCTATCATGTATGCTATGCTGTGTACCAGACCTGATGTAAACCTTGCCGTGAGTTTGGTAGGAAGGTACCAAAGTAATCCCAGCATGGAACACTGGACAGCGGTCAAGAATATCCTGAAGTACCTGAAAAGGACCAAGGAAATGTTTCTCGTTTATGGAGGTGACGAAGAGCTCGTCGTAAAGGGTTACGTCGATGCTAGCTTCGACACAGATCTGGATGACTCTAAGTCACAAACCAGATACGTGTATATTTTGAATGGTGGGGCAGTAAGCTGGTGCAGTTGCAAGCAAAGCATTGTGGCGGGATCTACATGTGAAGCGGAGTACATGGCAGCCTCGGAGGCAGCACATGAAGCAGTCTGGGTGAAGGAGTTCATTACCGACCTAGGAGTCATACCCAATGCGTCGGGCCCGATGACTCTCTTCTGTGACAACACTGGAGCTATTGTCCTTGCCAAGGAGCCAAGGTTTCACAGGAAGACCAGGCATATCAAGCATCGCTCAACTCCATTCGTGAGAGTGTTCAAAATGGAGACATAGAGATTTGTAAAGTACATACGGACCTGAATGTAGCAGATCCGGTGACTAAACCTCTCCCTAGAGCAAAACATGATCAACACCAGAATTCCATGGGTGTTCGATTCATCACAATGTAACTATATGATTGACTCTAGTGCAAGTGGGAGACTGTTGGAAATATGCCCTAGAGGCAATAATAAAATGATTATTATATTTCCTTGTTCATGATAATTGTCTATTATTAATGCTATAATTGTATTATCCGGAAATCGTAATACATGTGTGAATACATAGACCACAATGTGTCCCTAGTGAGCCTCTAGCTGACTAGCTCGTTGATCAATAGATAGTCATGGTTTCCTGGCTATGGACATGGGGATGTCATTGATAACGGGATCACATCATTAGGAGAATGATGTGATGGACAAGACCCAAACCTAAGCATAGCACAAAGATCGTGTAGTTCGTTTGCTGTAGCTTTTCTGGATGTCAAGTATCATTTCCTTAGACCATGAGATTGTGCAACTCCCGGATACCGTAGGAGTGCCTTGGGTGTGCCAAACGTCACAACGTAACTGGGTGACTATAAAGGTACATTACAGGTATTTCCAAAAGTGTCTGTTGGTTGGCACGAATCGAGACTGGGATTTGTCACTCCGTATGACGGAGAGGTATCTCTGGGCCCACTCGGTAATGCATCATCATAATGAGCTCAATGTGATCAAGTGGTTGATCATGGGATCATGCATTACGGTACGAGTAAAGTGACTTGCCGGTAACGAGACTGAACAAGGTATTGGGATACCGACGATCGAGTCTCGGGCAAGTAACGTACCGATTGACAAAGGGAATTGAGTACGGGATTGATTAGGTCCTCGACATCGTGGTTCATCCGATGAGATCATCGAGGAGCATGTGGGAGCCAACATGGGTATCCAGATCCCGCTGTTGGTTATTGACCAGAGAATCGTCTCGGTCATGTCTGCTTTTCTCCCGAACCCGTAGGGTCTACACACTTAAGGTTCGGTGACGCTAGGGTTGTATAGATATGAGTATGCAGTAATTCGAAAGTTTTTCGGAGTCCCGGATGAGATCCTGGACGTCATGAGGAGTTCCGGAATTGTCCGAAGGTGAAGAATTATATATAGGAAGTGTAGTTTCGGCCATCGGGAAAGTTTCGGGGTCACCGGTATTGTATCGGGACCACCGGATGGGTCCCGGGGGTCCACCGGGTGGGGCCACCCATTCTGGAGGGCCCCATGGGCTGAAGTGGGGAGGGGAACCAGCCCATAGTGGGCTAGTGCGCCCCCCCTTGGGCCCCCCATGCGCCTAGGGTTGGGAACCCTAGGGGAGGGGGCGCCTCCACTTGCCTTGGGGGGTACTCCACCCCCTTGGCCGCCACCCCCTAGGAGATCCCATCTCCTAGGGCCGGCGCACCCCCCTAGGGGGCCTATATAAAGGGGGGGGGGGAGGGAGGGCAGCCGCACCTCAAGCCTTGGCACCTCCCTCTCCCCTGCTACACCTCTCCCTCTCGCAGAAGCTCGGCGAAGCCTTGCTGCGATCACTGCTGCATCCACCACCACGCCGTCGTGCGGCTGGATCTTCATCAACCTCTCCTCCCCGCTTGCTGGATCAAGAAGGAGGAGACGTCTTCCAAACCGTATGTGTGTTGAACACGGAGGTGCCGTCCGTTCGGCGCTTGGTCATCGGTGATTTGGATCACGACGAGTACGACTCCATCATCCCCGTTCTCTTGAACGCTTCCGCACACGATCTACAAGGGTATGTAGATGCACTCTCCTCTCATTGCTAGTTGACTCCATAGATTGATCTTGGTGAAACGTAGGAATTTTTTTTGTTTTCTGCAACGTTCCCCAACAGATTGGGCTAGTGCCACTGCTGTGGGATGATGCAACGTCCATGGGGACCTCGCTCTTTGATCTTGGGCTAACCTGTTTTGCCATTAAAGTTCCGATTGGATTTAGAAAAGTTGAAGTTAGCAAAACATCTCAACTGGGAGTTATAACAGCAAACCAGTTAAGCAAACAAGGAATTAAAGAGTTTCAGTTGGATGCTGAAAAGTACTTATTAACATCATTGTAACCCGCTGTTGCAGCAGCAAAGCAGTTAAACAAACAAGTAGATATTTAAGTTAAGGCAAACAGGTAATTCTTAACAGTAAGTATCGAACACATAGATAGGCGCAGTCTCCAATATGATTAACAGGCTGTGCCATTATGTAATCAGTAGCAAACTAAATTAAGCCAAGCAACATAATTGAATAATTTTGTAATAAGTGGATAACTAAAATTCCGAGAAGCACGTAACTGAACTTACGCTAGTTCTTTGTACAGGCACACTGCAACTTCTTTTTCGCTTACAAGGTTGTACGAAGGAGTCCATGGCATTAATTGCTTAGATACGTAGTCCCAATACTTCTTTCTTCCCACACTGCATGGGTAAGTCGAATGGTTAATCTGGTAAGATGGTGCATCCTTGATATGTTATATGAGGACGTGTAGTCAGACTAGTTGTAGCCAAACACATCACATTGGCTTTTACTGTATATTTCATGCGATTACTTTTGGCATATCGAGATCTAAGCAATCTACAATAGGATGAAAAGACTGGCATCCTTCACATTATTGGCGAACTCAGTTCATAGAAACAAGCAATTCAACCATTCCGTGGGTAAATCAAGAGCGCCACTGGAATATTTTTCACTATCCAATCATACACGCAAAAAGGGGTGACGCCACCATAGGGGCTGGTATGGGCGGCCACCTCAGGTGGCTGGAAAGTGTGCACCTAATTTGAGTCATCCAGGTTGGCCCATGCTAGTTTTGTTCATCCCAACGCACGAGCAAGCAATGTAAAAAATGAAGAAAAACGTTTCAATTTGGATGGGCCAATAACATAAGTGCAAGGCAGGCCCTATAGCAGGCTCGTGGCCCAAACGAGCGCCTCCCATATCGATCGACAACAGGAAAAATCCCAATTCATTCGCTCCAGCCTCCAGTCTGGTTCGCTCCTAACCTAGCCGCCGCTGGACAGACTAACACAACACTTCCTCGCACCCTCGTTGGAGGGCGGTCGCCGGGCTTCATGCGAACGGAAGGACAAGAAGATGAAGATCCAACCCTGGGTGTAGCCTGCATGGGAGGCAGCGGTGGCAGCACGGGCATGGCATCGAGCTTGCGCAAATGGACAATCGCATCTTGCAAGAGTAGCATGCGCAACGAGCAGGTACATCACATCCCTGATTATATCTAATTCAACTCTTCAATTTTTGGCCAATAGTTAAACCTGACGGTGTTGTAAAACTGCTTGTATGTAGGGAATCTATGAGAAAATGAAACCAATTTCTACTTATTTTATAACTCCCCAATCAATACTGAACTGACTGAATCTGATGTATATAATCAAGTTTCTGGTGCAAACATAGAAGATCATGTTGTTCTTGAGCCTGAAGTGTCTAATGAACAGACTGCTAATGAAGAATTTTATGCAAACATTTTACATGCTCCTGGTGATGAACATATAGTGTCTAATGAGGGATCTAATGCAAGCATTTTGCAAGCTCATTGAAGGATTTAGTGTCTAATGATGATCTACTATGTTGAGAGAGACAGAGATTTGCAGGCATTGATGACAAGCAAATTATAGTGCATTTTCATAGCTTGAGGAAACGTCGAGGCCATCTACCAGAAAGTCCCCGTATCATGACAACATAGCATAAATACTTTTCTAATCTGTTGTTTGAAACTATTGGCATACTTGTGCAGGATAGATATATTGATATGCAGTTTGCGCACTGGTTATACGTGCAATTACACTTCGATATTTTCAGCCAGAGAACGAATAATTCAAGCAGGTACAGACCATGTTTGTAGTCCTTGTACACCATGTTGCATTTTGTGTTTTTTGGTGCTTGCATCATTTAGTGTTTATAATCTGAACTACTTTGGATCATTAGCTGGTTTTCAAAGTGCATGTAGCTTCACATTTCTCAAGTTATGTTGATTTCCGGAGTGCAAGTGCCTTCATATTTTTTAAGTTAAATGTTCGCCCCTGGTAACTTGAATTCATGGATCAGCCACTACACACAAATCATACACGAATGCCAGTATGAATTAAATGAAATTCAGGGACTTACGCTAGCTCGTTGTGCAGGCTCACTGCAGCTCTGCTTGCGCTTGGGATGTTCCATGTACAAGTCCATGTTACCACTTGCTTGGATGTGCAGGACTTGTGCTCCATGCATCCCCCTTTGCATTTTTGACACGGAGAATGGTTGATCAAATAAGAGGAATCGACCTTGATGTTGTACCGGAGGACAGATACTTACAAGGTTATACGGGTGTGCATGATGTGTACCAGATCCCGTAGTGCCGTCATGCTTCGCTAAAATGTGGATTTGCTTGTTTCAGATGATATCTCCAGAAGAAATAAGAGTTAAGGTCAGAGTTTCATAGGCGGGTAAGCTAAGAGAGCAGTGAAAGGATATCCAAACATCGTCGAAACAGTGCACAAGAGAGTGATGTGTGGATACCTAGTTTGGGCTGGTGTTTGGGCATGCTCGCCTAGCTAGAGTGCGGGTCACTTCAGAGCCGTTGAGGGTGATGCGCTGGCTGGCCGTGCACGGATGCAGATCTTGAGTGGCAGCGGAGCGCTATGATGCGGTGGACGAGACCGTTGGTGAAGCCCCAACGGCCTCGGGGGGCGGAGGTGCAACGATGTGCTCGGTGAAGTAGCCCCGGTGAGCTGGGAGACGGCGTCGGTGAAGCGCACCTGTATGCGGTGGAACTCAGTGTCTGTGAGGCACGTCGATTGCGGCGGCCGACGTTGTCGGTGGACCACCTGGTGCGGTGGACGAGGGCGTAGATGAGGTAGCTCCAGTGCAGTGGTGAAGCGCGACCATCGTCTTCGTCGTCGTCTGGCACAGAGGTGGGGAACGGTAGGGAAAGAGACGAGACGCGGGGCGATTCGAGGGTTGGCGGCGAATTAGGGGTTTGAGCAATCTGGGCGTGGAAGGGGACGATGGAGAAGAGAGATTTTGCGGGGCTGGAATTGGGGCCGCCAGATATTTCAATCCGAAACGTGGAAGCGCGAACTTATATTGTCATCGTCCTTTTTTTTGGGGGGGAGGGGGGAGGGTGGCTGGGTGCTACGTGTTTGTCCGACACACGCGACCACCCCGACAGGACTATGCTTCGGTGCCTTAAGGCACCCACCTTTGTGTCCATGACATGTGGGACCAACAGGTGGCTGGCCCACATGTCAGTGACCCAAAGGCAGTTTCCTTTAAGGCACCGAAGCAGTGTCCACCCAGACACGACCCTGGTTTGCCTGGTGCGCTTACATTTGAGAATGCAAACGAATCTTCTTTCATTTGCAAACGAATCTGTATGTATTACCATGCCCGTGTTTTCCTTGCAATAATTAGTCATTTGAAACGAGATACTCCATCCGTTCACTTTTGTAAGTCGTTTCAGACAACTTAAAATGATCTGTTTTGCACATTGTCTAAAATGTCTTTAAGGTCTTATAAAAGTGAAAAGAGGGAGTACTATAAATTAATTAATGAGGAGTTATTTGAAAAAAATGAAATGGTACCCATGCTAACGTGGATTAGAGTGTGTGTGTCACATAATTAGTTATTTGAATTAGAGTGTGTGTCACGTAGTTAGTTATTTGAATTAGAGTGTGTGTCACGTAGCGATCTCCAATTCTAACATGGATTTCGCATTTCACTATATCCATGCTACTTTTTTAATACAAATTCATATGTATATGATGAACATCATGGTAGTGAGAAAACTTTTGGATGGATTCAAACATATGACCTACAAAATAGCACAATAAATTGAGTCAATGTCAACTTTTCGAAACTTAGTATGGCACAAATTCGAAATAATTACTTGTATGCCTGGTCCTCGGTTCAAATCTTACAATGTACACCGAATTGAAACATCGATATTAAGTCTCGTACTATGTACATTCAAATTGTTTTTAGCCCCAAACATTACATACTTCCTGTATCGGTCAATTTTCCTCTCCTAACCACCTTAGGAAGCTATCGGTTTCCAACACACGTTCGTTCTTTCTCTCCATGTTTCGATCTCTAAGTCTCTCAACTACACAACCCCTTTTTCCACTCTGTTACCAAATGTATTTACCTCACACACCCGCCATTGCACCCCATGTCGAGCTCTCTCTCTCTCTCTCCCCCTCTCCCTCTCACCCTCTCGCGCTAAATACATGCATTGCCTATCTAGCCCCCAACCTCGCGCCCACGCACCCATGTTGTATATCTAGGTCACTCCCTCGAGACTGTCTCACTCTTTCTTCCGCACGGCGGGCCACACTCGCTCAATCTCGCTCTCTTTATCCGATTCTCATTTAACCTTGTTTTTGTTCACACACAAATGATATATCTCCCTGTTCGGGCCTCGATCAACACACTCTATACTCTCTCACGCAGATTGTCTATCTAGGTCAGTCCATCCAAGCCGCCGCCACTCTTTCGACCTCATGGTGGGCCACGCTCACTCAATCTCTCTCTCTCTCCGTATGTCTCGGTTGACCTTGCTCTTTCTCGGACAAAAATGATATATCACCATGTTTGAGCCCAATTCAACCTATTCACATTGTATACTCTCTCACGCACATCATCTATCTAGGTCACTCTCTCCAACCCGTCTCACTCTTTCGATCACACGACGACCCTATGTGATCGGTTGACCTTGCTTCCTCCCACGCACAAAAATATATCTACACGTCTGTGACTGGATCATCTCTCAAGCTCTATCTTACAGCCCTCACCCTTGCCAAAAAGCTCAATCAGACAATATCTCTCCAGAGCATATATATTTGTTCAATGAATGTCGGACCACACTCACTTTGTCTCTCTATCTATATATCTCTCGATTGACCCCGCTTTCTCACACCGTATCTTCCACGCGTTGAAGCTACTACCTCTCCATCCCTCGCAAAGTCGGAGCTATTTACATTGCGAGGGGCACTCCAACCTTGGATTAATTTGTGTAGGCATTTGTTCCGGTCGGTTTAGATTATATTTTCGTAGCATTCGGCCCACAACTACTCCAAACACCGTTGCAACCCACGCAACTCCCCTAGTTGATTTCCCTCTGGCTCGGTCATCGCTCTCTCGCACGTCCTTTCTCGCCTTCAACATCGCACCATGGTATTATTGAAAAAACTATGTTGTTCTCTTTAATTATTATAAATAAGCTACAAAACTACACACCGATAGTCCACTTGGAATGGAACAAATTTCGACCCACAATTTAAAGTGCTACAAACTACACACCAAGGGGCCCACATGTCATGAAACAAATTTGGACCCATATACAAATTAAAAAAATAAAGGATGAGGATCGAACATGCGACCGGGCCTTCAAGCCGCACGTCAATAGGCAACATACGTAGAATAGCAATGTTTGTTGTACCCCCTTTGTTCACATAATGTTTTTATATTACCACAGCCTAATTAATGGATAACATGTAATATTATTTTTAGTACTATTCGCCTTCACTTACTGGTGGGTTCCATGTGTGCTCTCTCTCTCCTCCCCTTCTGTGTTTAGACGCACGAGCAAACAAGAAAAACTCGCGGGCGATGTTGCCATTGACCATATCTGGACGCGTTCACAAGTCACGACACCAATTTCACGTACTAGCAGCACTAGTCAGTGTGTACGTGCAATGCACGTTAATTTGGAAATATATTAAGTGCATGCGGATATTAACTACTAGGATATTATTTGCGTGTTGTCATGTGATTAGCACTATTTTTGGCATGAAATTAACTGCACGCTAAACGTGTTGAGCGCTTGACATTGAAGCAGTCTAGGTCGTTGGATGACAAAGAATACATGTGGCTTGATGACGTTTTATATTTAATTTGATACGGCTCTAGCAGAAAATTTAATCGATCAAACCATACATTTCGTTCAGTCTGACTCCGACTTTAAATTATACGACGATCGATATAAAATAAACGGAAATGATAAACGTTCGGATTTTAAGCATGGCAATCCGAACGTTTTTCATGGCAAATTTAGATTGCGCGGCGGCGGCGGGGGCGTCTCACGGTGGGAAGCGGCTCCTCTGCCGTGCTTTGTGTGTCGTCGGGCCACTGACCGACGGCGACGGCGGCGTCTTGCGCTGTTGTTGGCGTACTCCTGGACGTTGGCCTAGCTTCAAGGAAGGCCAAAATATTCTGGACTTCGGAGCGAGTCAACTGGTGGGAGGAGGCGACTGGCGTTGGTGCAAGGAAGCGGTCGACGGCGGCCATCCATGCTGCTGAGGGGGCACTGGCACCCGCGCGGGGACATGCGCTGTCAACAGCGTGGAGGAGACATTCGTGTGCATGGGCACCGGCATGAGCGAGCACGTCAGTGTACGCGCAGGTGCATGTGCTGGCAGGTGCACGGGCACGGGCACAGGTATGTGCGTCAGTGCACGCGTAGGCGCATGTGCTGGCAGGTGCATGGGGATGGGCGCTGGCGCAGTCGAGGCGATGGGAGCTGGAACGGGAGCGGGGACAGGCGCGTCGTCTTCCCGCAAGGCCAGTTCAAGCTCTTCCCAAAGCGCCTTATGTTCTTGAGACTCCGGCTAGGTGTCTTCCTCAGGAAACTGGAACACTAAGGGCAGACCATCGTGATGCGGCATGGCGTACGTTTAGGTCATGCTAGTTGGAGGTAGACGACAGGAGAATCGGAGAGGAAGAGAGAGGATTGTAGCGATACCGGGTAGTGCGGGGTTGATTTTAAACTGCGGCGCCGACGACATTAAAAGTGGGAGCAATTGGGACGACGGTGGGCGGCGGAGCCTGGTCAAAGGGCTCACCTCCCAGTGAGCCTGCACAGCGGTATGCTCGCACGCCTCCCTGACAGCCGGCGCAGCGGTCTGCTTGCACGCCTCCCGTCAACTCACACGCTTGCTCGGATGGCACCTGCCGATGAGAAGCGGGGACTCGTGGCGGCACGTAAACGCCCACGGTTTCAATAGTGAAAGCGTTCGCCTTAACGTGAGAGGTCTTTGTTCCAAAATACCTTGGCTCTTCATTTGTGCAACTTGTCATAAGCAACTTGTCTCAAATTGAAGAAAAAACTTACGAAGTAATATTTGTGCCATATCACGTGACCATGCTTAGTTTCAAGAATTTATGCTCACTTTTGGATTTTCTGAAATTTAAGATCCAGGATTCGAAACAATATCATAACCTGCATCATGCAATAAATTTTCAAGCCGTACATCTATCCTGTTGTATTTCTTAAGAAAGGATTTGGTCAAATATTTTGCTTAGTTAGACTTCAGACAAGTTATATATGCAGAGTAAAAGGATAATCCCTCCATACGAGTGCATTGCCTGATATATTAACTCAAGTACTAGGCACGAACAAACGGGCTCAATTCTGTGCTCATCCTGGTGTAGTAGTAGTAGTACTAGGCAATGCAGTTGACGGGTGACCTTGACGAGCGGCGACCGAGGGAATTGAACCGTGCTCGGCACGGTAGGTAACGTTGTCTAGTTACTAAAGCATCCATCTGTTGTTCATCGGTAGTCATTATGGACCGGGGACATGAGGGGAATTTCCTAGGGCTGGAATTCTGGCCGCCAGATATTTCGACTTGAAACGCTGAGGCTCGACTGGTTGGGGTTGCCTAATGTGCATACCACGCACGCCACCGAAGGACAGGAGCCTGGTTTTTTTAGGATCAACATGAGCCAAGGTCTGGCTGGTACGCCGTTGGGTCCTACCATTTGAGAATACGAAAGGAACCTTTTAAATTGCCAAACGAATCTATGTGTATTACAATACCCGTATTTTCCTTGCAAATACTAATCTCAACATGGTAATTGATTTATGATGAGTTGTTGAATTAGAGTGAGTTTGTGATATAGTGATCTCAACGTGGATTTCACATTTCATGGTATCCCTAGTAAGTTTTCCAATGCAAATTCAAATTTAAAAGATGAACAATATGGAGGTGAGAAAACTTTGTATGTATCAAGCATATGACCACACACACAGAGAGAGAGAGAGACACACACATGCACGAACACAACAACAATCCAATAAGTATAGTGCATCTATTTTTCCAAACCATGCATGTATGACACAAATTCAAAAATACTCCTTCTATTCCTAAATATTAGTCTTTTAGAGAGTTCAACAAGTGACTACATACGGAGCAAAATGAGTGAATCTAGACTCTAAATATGTCTATATACATCCGTATGTGCCAGTCCATTTGAAGCCTCTAAAAAGACTAATATTTAGGAACGAAGGGAGTAAAATGTAAGACATCCATGGTCCTCAGTTCAATATTTAAAATGAACATGAAACTGAAACATGAATATTAAGTCTAGTAGTACAGTACATGCAAATGTTGTGTTTAGGCAAAGGTATGATTGTCGGGGGTCAACCCCTCGACCTTAGATAAAATTGTGGAGCTTTGTTTAGGGTTGTTTAGATTATATTTGTCCCCACCCTCCCAACCACCGATTGGTTGTGCACCCCCACCCCTCCTCCCCGGGAGAATATCATGTGCCCCCATACCTTAGATGCTATATGCCGATACGAGTTGCTTGGAGCTTGTAGATCTGAGATATAGCAGCTCACATGATGTGTCTTAATATTTTTGCAGGAAATCTTGATGAGTTCGAGAATTGCACACAATTTGTACAAAAACTACTTAGATGCCCTTTGATCCCATATCCAATGACCTCGAAGCTCGTATCACCATAGCATCTAAGATGAAGGAGGTCATCATATTCTCCTGTATGTAAGAATATCATGTGCTACCACACCTTAGATGCTTTGGTGATACAAGCTCTTCGGAGGCTTTGGATTTGTGACCCAACACCTCCTTGGTGGTTCGAATGGTTTTTTGCAGAAAAGCCCCAAAAGAGTTTGACCACTGCTTACAAGCACAAAGACTGCTCATATGCCATTGGATCTCAGATCAAACGACCTCCAAGCTCGTATCACCGTAGCATCCAAGCTGCGATAGCACCTTATGTTTTCTCGCACATGAGAGTATGAGGTGCTCCCGCATCGTAGATTCTATGGTGATACGAGTTCACTGAGATCTAACGGCCCACAGTAGGAGGTTTGAATGTTTTTGCAATATACGACTGATAGAGTTTGGGAAATGCGCAGAAAGTACAAGTACTACGCATGTGCCATCTGATCACTGATCATACGGCCTAGATGCTCATATCACCGTGGCGGGTAATTAAGCTACGGGGAGCACCTAATATGAGCACCGGGGAGCCGTTGGATCGAAGATGCAGCGGCACACACGAGGCCTGAATGTTTTATTTGCAAAAAAACCTTTGGAGAGTTTGGAAATTGTGCATAATTACAAAGACTACTCCCAATCCATTGGATCTCACTTCCAACGGTGTAAAAACTCGTATCACCATAGTATCTAAGCTGCGGGGTGGATGTGTTATTCTATGCTGCTGTCATTTTTGTTCGTAAACTTGCAAAATACGTGTAACTCGTGCCGTTACTTGTCTAACTGTGCAAAGTGTTTGTTCAAAAAAACCATCCTACACTGAAATATCGGAACAACACATGGGGGTCCCACTTGTCATTAATCAAATTTGGACATAAAACTAACAAATCTGAAAGACGAGATTCAAACTGGCAACCTGGACTACAAAGCGTAAGTCGATAGCCTGAAAAAACAAACGGTTGTTGGCTTTGTCCCATAACTTGATTTTATACAGTACTTGCGTTGAGTAGAGTAGAGGGAGTGCCTCGTCAACACGTGCATGGCCGTTGTCTCACTTACTGGTGGGTCCCAGGTCTGCGATCTCAATCTCTCTTCTCTCCATCGTCTAAACTTTGCACGGGCACACACAAAGAGCGGCGCTAGCTTGCCGTGGTGTTATTACAACTAAAAAAAGCTTGGAAAATAGAAGAATCGCCTAGAACAAGAGATGTTGTGGCTGGTCGAGACAGAGCTAACCACATCTATCCTCCATGCCACGTTTGCATGATGAAGCTGTGTGGCTAGTGGGGTGTTTTCGACCGACTGGCTGGGTCCCGAGGTCAAACCATAGATACTATGTCTGATATAGTATATTTTTACAAGCACATTTTTCCTCCGTGCCGAGACGTGGCACACCCTACCGCGCGGTTTCGGGGTCCTCCCGGGTGGTGCACGCATATATTCTTCCTGACGTGGGACGCCCTACTGCGTGTTTTCTGGGTCCTCCTCGGTCGTAGCGCCAAAGCAAGTAAATGAGTCGTCAAATCACGAAAGACCACCTTTCCCGCCGAGTACATCAGTGAAGCACGGTGGCTAGCTAGTTGGGCTAGTTCGACCGATTAGCTAGGCCGCCGCCACATTTGTTTTTTCAACCCTTTTTTTATCTACTTGCCGGCAGGTAAATTTAAATATCCACCACGGCGTTGCTCTGGTGTTTGGGTGCAGTAGGATTTTTAATTTTTTGATTGACAGGAGCAGGCGCGACATGATTTTTAATTTTTTGATTGATGGGAGCAGGCGCGACAGCAATTAGTCATGATGACTCCGCCTGTAAAAACCCACTGCTCCCTGATGTGAGAAGTCGTCGACTGGTGTTTTACCGTGGTGAAAACCAAAAGATGCCCCGCTCCCTCCGCCTTCCCGTAGATTGCATTGCCTTTCAGCCATTTCGCCCCCTTTGCTTCCTTTCCCCATTGCTTCTACTTGGTGCCATGGCAGCGCAACAGATCACGGAGTCCGAGGTGAGGCTCCTGACACAGGAGCTCCATGCCAAGGATGCGGAGCTCAGGGCCAAGGACATGGAGCTCTGTGAGCTCAAGGAGGAGAGGAGTGCCATGCTCCTCCGTTATGTGCGGGAGTTCACGGAGCTTCAAAAGCGGCAGGCATCCACCACAAAGATGCTCGAGGCGTCGGCGACGTTGCTGCAGAAAGCGGGAGATATGACAGGCCGTCAGGGGAGCCAGCTGGAGCGCGAGCGGGCCGATCGTGACGAGGTCCAGGATCGCCTCAGCCACTTGGTGAACCAAGTTGCCACGCACGTGTTGCGGCTGCACGATGCCTACCGTCGTGCCACGACGATGCTGGCCGTCGGGCTAAACCCGTTCGACCACCCGGTCGACTTCAACGAGCTGCGGCTTCCTGACCTGGTATCCTTCTTCACCTATATCTCCAAGGAGCTGAGCCGTCTTCGCGCGATGGTGGGGGCTGAGCTGGACAAGGAGGGGTTGCGGGCTGCTGTCACCGTTGTCGGGCGAATCCTTTCAGGGCTCCGTCACCAGAATCCATTCGTGCCATTGGACGCTGTCTTTGATGAGCTGGCTCCCGTCGACCGGGAGCGGGCTCTGCGGGCGGTTGCACCCTGCATCACCAACGTCGAGTGCCTTGAGAAGCAGAGGGACTTCGGTGGTGTTTAGGCGCCCTCTGCATGGGCATGTCCATGTCTCGGCGCAACATGACCGTTGGATCAAACTCAGACGGTGCAGATCAGTCACTGTAGCACAAAGCGTGTGGGTGTGTTTGGTTGCATTCTCATCTCAATATAGTTGTTTCCTCTTCGTGTATTTTTGTCAACCTACTAGTGTGGACTCATGCACCCTTCATGCACTCTGCCAAACACCCAAAAGTGGGTCGAGAAGGGAACTTTTGCTCCCATCCCGTGCACCCTTCATACACCCTGCCTAACACTATTCGTGCTTCATATGGTTCATGTTTCGTGGAGTACTATAGCATCGTACTCTCCGTGCGCTGTGGACCTAGTTCTGTTAACATTGATCTCACCGTTCATTCTCGACCGGACAGTCGAAAAAACGGTACTATGTTACATATAGGAGTAGTTGACATGCGCACAACATCATTTGTTATCGTCATATCTTACTACACTAGCAACAAGATTGTGTAGTACTGACGTATGAACCACTACACATGCCTAGTAGTAGGAGCACTATGTATGTTCAAGTTGCCACCGTGTTTCACACTCCTCCATCGTAAGAGTGGAAACGCTTGCCGTAATCATTTTTTTCTTCAGAAAAACAGTGGACACGCTCTACCATGCGGATCCTCCTCCAGCCATGCACTAAATTACTCACTTTCTCCGACATGTGGGACAGCCAACACCTGGGTCCACCAGCCATGCACTAAATTACTCCATAGTAGAGTGACGGTAGACTACCCCAATCCAACCGCTGCAGTAATGCCCAATGAGCTGTCAAATCACAAAACCCCCTCCTTTCTAGCAGTAAGTTGGACGGACGAAGCAACAATCATTTCACTCTTCTCTCTCAGCTTCCTCTCTTGAAGAAAACCCCCACTTGCTTCGCTTCTCCCTCATCTCGTTCCTCCTTTCACTCTTCTCTCACAACTTCCTCTCTTGGATGGACGCTGGAGCACCGGCCGACGTGATTTCTATGGCTCTAGCCAAAACCGTCGAGGCTCATGGTACGAAGAAGCGCAAGCACCCTGCCGAGACTCCACAGACAAGCTCAAAGCCATCGCCCTGTCCAAGCCCCCCTCTCCGGGATCCCTCATTAAGCAAGTCCAGGTAATGTCTCTTGTTGATGATCTTTTTCTCGATCCTGATCGTGTATTTTCATCTAACACGTAGTACTAGTACTGGTAGTACAACTTTCTGGGTGATCTTGCATGTGATTTTAGTGTGCCAAATGACGGTTCTAAATTCCTCTTTTGACCAAAACATGCGAGAGGTTGACACCGATTTCTTATATACTACTTTCAACTACTCCCTCTGTCCCAAATTTCTTGTCTTAGATTTGTCTAGATACGGATGTATCTAATACTAAAATGTGACCGTATCTAGACAAATCTAAGACAAGAATTTTGGGACGGAGGGAGTACTTTATGAACATCAATGCTACCTTTTAAGAGGGTATATTTGCCTCAGTAACTTGTGTTATGGATATTGCATGTAATCCCTCTGCTCTCATGCCTTTGAAGACATGTTCTAGTGTCTTTATTCACTCATTTCTGTGCGTATATGTAGTCATATATGGAGTATAATATCAAAAATCATCTTATATTTCTGAATGGAGGTAGTAATAAAATATGGTTTCTGTTTGAATTAGAACCAGGTCCGCGATGGAGATGAAGTTCTCGAAGTCATGCCATGTGAACTGGAAGACCCGATGATGAGTTCTACTGCTGAACTATCCAGCCGATGTGTCCTTGTCGCCACGTGTCCTGAACTAGTGTTTTCCTGTAGCATTGTTGTCAGGCGTGTTCTCGAGGCTATACTTGACCACAACAATTTCTTGGCTGTGCCTTTGATTACGAATGGTGTGGTTCTTGTAAATCTTCCCAACAAATCTGATGCGACCTGTCTTCATCATCATGTTTATGAGTGGAAAGACCACTCTGTTAGGTTCTCCAAGGTTGACAAGATGGTTATGGTGCATGTAGACATCTCACACGAAGTCCATGGCCTAGTCAGTTATGCGGGGTTCATCCGGTAGGTCGGTGGCAAGAAATAGTCTGCAGAGTTTAGTTAGTGCAACTTTGCTTGTCTTTAGTAAGCACTATTGTTCAGTACTTGATTTGTGTTTGTGAACCTTGTATTGTTTATTAGTACTGCCGCTTTTGGTGTGTGGTCAGTCCTGAGAATGGTCTATGTTAATGTCTGTCCACTCAATTCAGTCCGTATATTTTGAAGTATCCAGATCATATTTTTTGTGAGGACGGTTTATCAATTATGGTTACACTCCAATATCTCTATGCATTGCAGGGTTTATCGCACCCACCAGGATTTCCAGTCCCATGGATGTTCGGTCCATACGATTTGTCACGACCTTTGGACTGTCCTGCTTGTGGGAGTAGACGGGGCCCCTGCATGCCACGCGTAGTTGGACGATCAATCTTCTGTTTAGTACTTCAACATAGTGATTTCCTGGTAAGGATTCACTCGTGTCACATCAAGTAAATCTTATTGATTTACTGTCTAAATCTTATTGATTTAATGTCATGTTTTCTTTCTTTTCCTGCAATTTTGCGATGCAGGTTTTGCCATGTGACATTCATCACAGAATAAACCATTTGGTTTGCTCTATGATGGCTATTTTTGCAGGTTTCACTTCTTATGTCGTGTCAGTAATGAAGGCACTGTCCATCACTTATATTACTGGAAAAAATTGGATCAGTATGTTGTCTGAGTACAAGCTGAATCCCTATGATGAACTGCAGTTTGGTTTAACAAAAAACACCACAATTAGTCCTTCTCGCGTTTAAAAGAAATGAAGAAAAAAACTAGATCACGGTCATGGATCCTAGTCAAGTTAGAAAGATGATCATAGCAGAGCAGACACGATCACCGTTGTCTCGCACATATCGAGCACCGGCAGTTGCTCTAGCACTGACAGCGGCAACAACTTAGTCTGATCCAGCTGAGGATTCGGCACCGACCACGTTAGCGGATCAGTCTGATCTACCGGAGGATTGGGCATCGACACCGGCACCTGCTCCGACACCGGCACCAGCTCTACAAGGAGCACCATCTCCGGCAGCAGCAACGACTTCGGCACCTGCACCAACACTTGCACTTGCATCTGCTACGGCCCGTGCAGTTGCACCGACAACAGACTAGGCTGTAGTTCGCACTTCATATACCAAAGTCCTTACAAAAACCGACATGTCCACCTTCTTGGTAAGCATTGGCCACCCAAGTGCTTCGTTCTTTTTTCTTTCCATGTTGTTTCACATGATTCACTGTGTTGATCTAACTGTTTGGGTATGTCTTCTTGTTTGCAAACAGAGAATTCCTAGAGCAACGAGGGAGTCGTTCAACAATCTAGGCGACCGTGGCCAAGTTTCTCTTACCATGCGCAGCCTTGGTGTGAATGAACCTACTCAATATACCATAAGTACAAAGGATGGTCGCATGATGATTGATGCTAAAGGATGGTCAAGGTTCAAATCTAAATCATATCTTGCGGTAGGGGATGATGTCAAAATCGAACTTTCTCGGTAAGGAGAGCTGGTCCAAATCAACTTTGAAATTCTTCAGTAGCAGCACGCAACTGCCAAACTGATCTATCGTCTGAGAGATTTTGATGTAATAATCTGGCATGGTGAAACAAGTGTCCTGTGTGTATAAGTAGTACGACAGTATTATTTATCACATGGTAATCGTTGATAGAATTGCAACTCTGATTGCTGGTTAGGAACTGTCGTTCGATTTCATTCCAACAGCTGCCGTGCTTTATTCAATTTTGTGTATTCGCCTTGCGACAGCATCTAAAACCAGCGCCGTACCGATCGCTTGCAATATGAAAAGCGCTGAGGTAGAACACACGGGCCCCCAAACATGCAGGGTCGGCCTGCGGCCCAAAGTCCAGAACCGTGAGCCTATCTGAGTATTATATTCTCAGTTGAACCCCCATAAAAAAAGCTGAACCCCCATAATGCCCGTGCGTTGCAGAGGGAATATATTTCTCGGTGAGGTGAGCCTGTGATATAAAAGATTTGTATATTTCTTTACAGAGGGAGTATCTCTCTGTCAAAAAATATATTTATGAGTAACTAGTTACTCCTGTCTTTCTACTTCCTTTCGCTGATATGTGGGGCAACCAGCAATGGGGTCCACGTGCCATATGCACAAATTAGAGTGCACAACTTCACGGTAGACACACCCCGGTCGTAGCGCCACAGTAATGCCTAATGAGCCGTCAAATCACAACCCCCCTTTCCAGCTTTAGTAGTAAGTTGGACGGACGAAGCGGCAATATTTCACTGGGCCTAAATCCCCTTCTCCCTCGTCTGCTTGTTCAGAGAAAACCCCCTCTCGGCGATTGCATAGGGTTTTCTCATGGAGAACCAGGTACGAATTCTTCATCCATCCCTGATAAATCCAAGTCCCTTGGTCACAGGTAATCCTAGGATGGCAGCCGCCGCCGTTGATGTATTTTTCTTCCTACTGAATCTAGTGTGTTTCATTTGCAGTGCCCAAAGTGCGAGTACCCTACAGGTTTCTGTGCCCTCGGCGAGACGCCACACTTGTTCCTTCTCATCCTAACACAACATTTTGAAACGCGCACAATATGTTCCTAGAATCCTCTTTTCTATCCGGGAGGGTGGGGTTTTTTTGAACATGCTATGTTCTCATATTATTTTTCCTGCAGTGTATTATTTGCTCTGCCAGAACACATGTACTCAAGATGCTCGGCCTTGCCATAACTGAATACACTAGTTTAATGTTCACAGTGAAGACAAGCCATGGACATAAGTTCCGAGTTGGGTTCATGAACCAAGAAGATCGCTGCTTTTTTTATGGCCGAACTTGGATAAACTTTCTCAAGTGTTACGGACTGAAAGTTGGCGCACGAATGTTGATGGAAATAGCAGAACCTGGTCTCATCTTCACTGCGATCTTCCACCCCGACGTTGTTCCAATTGTTCATCCATGTTAGTTTTGTATCTGGTTCTTGCTCTTTGCCTCGACTACTTCTTAATCCACCTATTCTATCTAACTAATCACAATTTAACTTTAGAAGTAGCAACGAATCTCTCACAAAGATGCTACTTCTAACTAATATTTTCTTATAATTGGTGGCACGTGTAGGTTTTTTCAGAGTTAAGAAGTCTGCTCGTTTGTTACTCTGTAATAACTCGACTGTTACTAATGGCACTGAAGTTGACTGGATCGACATCCACCAGTTCCTACACTTTATTGATCGTCTTGAGGTCCTTGTGGGGCGTTTCAATGGTGGAAGGCCACGTGGGATATGTGTGCCACTGCTGCACTCGTTGAACATGTCCAACTGTGTCGAGAAACTTATGGTACGAGCTGTTTTCTGTTATATTTGTTGTTCATTATCTATTGCTTATACACAGTTTTATAGCTGTGGTCTTCTTGAAACAGGAACTGCCGAGTTCTATTGTTCCTATACAGACGCCTGACCATGGTCGGGTCAGACTTGCGCTTGGTCACAACATGATGTTTATGTCGACATACTCAATTCCCCTTGGAGGTGAAAAGATACTTATTCACGGGTGGTCTCAAATAATGAAGGCCCATCCATCTTGGAGAATAGGACAGAAGATTATGTTCATGCTTTTCCATGGCTCTAAAGCGAATATCCTGTTTATTGACCACGTTGCGAGATGAAGCTGCTTTCAGAAGGTTGTGGATGCGCGGGGTGGCGCCTGAGCCTTGTCCTGGGGCTTGGCGGCCTCACCCTTGGTTAACTATAGGCAAAGTAGCACTGTTCGAGGCGTGCTTTGTACGGTTGAACCTGTATAAGTACTCATACTGCTTTCAGCTTTGGTTGTTAAGTGCCCTTGCTGGTTTCAGTTAAGGTTGTTAAATACTCCTGCTGCTTTTACTGTCTGTCGTGTTTCTTCAGTCCTGTCTTCCTCCAGCCGCCAAAACCAAACCAGCGCCGGCGGGGCCACCTGCTTCCGCCTCCCACGGCTGGTGCAGCGCACACATCGCCGCCCCATCATCTCCAAAATTGTTAACGCCGACGTCCTCTGCGTGCTTTGGTGCGCTCGCCGCGGCGCCGCCCTCTCGCGTTGTCAACATGGTCAACAAACAAAAGGAATCAACAGAAGTATGTGGAGAGGATGACAGTAGGGGCCCACCACGTCAGCGTATGGAAAAATAAAATGCTTCCTCCTAGTGTTTTCCTGACATCTGGGACCCACGACATTGTGAGCGTATATAGTCAATAGACAAGAGAACAACACAAGATCGACTGACACCTAGGACATAGCTACTCGAGCAGTATTTTTTGTTTGGTATTGTTGAGACGGAGTAGGGTTTGAACTGGGCTGTGGCCCGTCTAGCCAGGCTTATATTTTATGTTCACCATGTGACCAGCCCAGCTATTTTTTCTTTGTGAAAATGAGCCCAGTTTATTTTTCTGAAGAATACCCAATCCAGGCCTACTTATTTTTCTATGCCCTGATGGGCTACAATTCTTTCAAGACGCCTGCAAATATTGAAAGTAATATGAAATGGGTTGTAAATATAAAAACAGATGACAATTGGCAATTACTTTATAATTTCTGAATTTTTTCACATTTTCAGATTCCTATTTCACTGGGCATTAACCTAATTTAAATATATCTTCAAAGTACTTTAAATCTGGTTCGACATTTCGGTATTAAAAATAGTTTGGAACCCACAGAAATATACGAAATTGGCCCTGGCCAACCAAAAAAAACGACTGCAATAAATTGCATAAGAAGTTGCCATGAGCTACATATCAATTATTAAAAAAAAGAGGGAGTGGTCTGACTTGTGGGCTTGTTTAGTTGACGCGTATGCAAGATTTTTTAGTTATTATATACGTCAACAAACGATTCTAGCAGACATAACCGTTGGATGTCAATCCAACGGCCATCGTGTTTCTTTAATATCTGATCTTCTTGCTCCAGCCGCCAAAGCAGCGCCGGCGGGACCGCCTACTCCCTCCTCCCGTGGTCGGCTGTGCTACCGCGCAGGCCTCAGCGCCCCTACTACTCCCACCGCTGGCCAGGGCATCCCTCTACTCACCCATACCCATGTTATTCTGCGGCGACGGCAGCCTCACACCGCAGCCGAACCGGTGAACCCTCATACTCCTCTCCGCGTGGGCTTCCACTGCCGCATCTTCCCCGGCTCCGTGTCATCCCCTTCCTAGGCCTCGCCGTCGTCCACCACCGTGGTGCTCCCGACGCGGCGTGGTCAATGTGGTCAACGACCGACTTCCATCGGAAGAGTACTACACGTGGAGAGGCTGACAGCTGGGTCCACGGCAGCCGCAAGGAAGTGCCTCCTTATTACGCGAAAAATAATTATTCCTCCACCTGACAGCAGGGACCCACCGGACGGGCCACCAGTATTTCGCGAAAAAAACGTTTCCCCCTGACTGCTGGGACCCACAGGACGGGCCACCGTATTTCATGAAAAAAAACGTTCCCCCTGATGTCAGCTCGGACCCACCGGAAGTGCCTCCTTATTACGCACAAAAAAATGAATACCCCCTGCTACCTGGGACCCACCTTGGTGGGAGGCTGACTTGTGGGCCTACTAAGTTGACTGGGACAGATGCCTTTGTCAACTTTAGTCAATATATGAACGATTCTAGCTCCAATGACCGTACGATGTCCATCCAACGGCCGTAGTGCTTCTTCAACCTCTGGTCTTCTTGCTCCAGCCGCCCAAAGCAGTGCTGGTCGTGCCGCCTACTCCTGCCGCCTGTGGCTGGCTGTGATGCCGCGGAGGCCACACCGCCCCCCTACTACTCCCACCGCTAGCCAGGCCATCCCTCTACGCACCCACACCCCTTGTTATTCTACGGCGACGGCAGCCTCACACCGCAGCCGAACGAGTGAACCCTCATACTCCTCTACGCGTGGGCATCCACTGCCACGTCTTCCTCGGCTCCGCGTCGTCCCCTTCCTAGGCCTCGCCGTCGTCCACCGCCCTGGTGCTCTCGGCGTGGCGTGGTCAATGTGGTCAAGGAATGGCTTCCATTAGACATGGACTGTACGTGGAGAGGCTGACAGCTGGGTCCACGGCCGCAGCAAGGAAGTGCCTCCTTATTACGCGCAAAATAATTATTCCTCCACCTGACAACGGGGACCCACCGGATGGGCCACCGTATTTCGCGAAAAAAATGTTTCCCCCTGACTGCTGGGACCCACCAGCTACGTCTTCGCACACAAGGAAGTGCGTCCGGAAAAAAACGATTCGCCCCCCTGACTGCTGGGACCCACCAGCTACATCTTCGCACGCAATGAAGTGCGTCCGAAAAAAAAACGATTCGCCCCCCTGACTGATGGGACCCACCAGCTACATCTTCGCACGCAAGGAAGTGCGTCCGGGCAAAAAAAACAAAACGATTCCCCCTGCCTGCTAAGACCCAGCAGCTACATTTTTGCACGCAAGGAAGTGCGTCCGGGCAAAAAAAACAAAATGATTCGCCCCCTGACTGCTGGGACCCTCCAGCTACATCTTCATAGGCAAGGAAGTGCCTGACAGTCGGGACCCACCTGGTCGAAGCGTACGTAGCGTTGTCATTCTGGTCGCGAACGTGTACGTACATATATACTGGTCGATGTAGAGGCGCGCACGTGTCGTAGTAGAGGCGCATACGTGTCGTAGTAGAGGCGCACACGTAGCATGTACACGTACGTATATCGGCCAGGGTGCAAGAAAGAAAATACGGCCATGTACGTACATACGGGCATGGTCTCGAACGCCTACTCACGCATACGTACGGCCAGGGCTCGTGTACATGGCTGGGTCGGAACGGAGAAACAACGTCGTCATCGTGTTCATGGGGAGGCAACAGAACGCGTCGTGTTCATGGGGAGGCAACGGAATGCGTCGTGTTCATCGGGAGGCAACAAAACGCGTGGGAGCCAACCGGCTAGGTCAGAACGGAATGCGTGGTCATGTTCATCGGGAGGGCTTGGACGGAACTGGCGATAGAAACGAGGCCTGGCGTACCGCAAAACGGAGGAAACGACCTTGTGTTCAACCGGCCACGTTCAAAACGGGATCCTGTTCATCGGGAGGAGTCTGGCGTATCGCAAAACGGAGGAAATGGACCTCGTACGGTCGAAACGGGGGTCCTGTTGATCGGGAGGGGTGTGGCGTACCGCAAAACGGAGGAAACGGACCTTCTACAGTCGAAACGGGGGTCCTGTTGATCGGGAGGGGTGTGGCGTACCGCAGAACGGACGAAACGGACCTCCTACAGTCGAAATGGGGGTCCTGTTCATCGAGAGGGGTGTGGCGTACCGCAAAATGGGACTCCATGGGATACTGTTCATCTCCACCGTCGACCACCCCTCCACGGGCACCCCTCCACCGTCTACTGTTCATCCAGCTGTCCACCACACCACGGGGTCCTGTTCATCCAGAGGCAACGCCACCGCTCACTGTTCATCCACCCCCCGCAACGCTCACTGTTCATCCCAGAGGCAGCATCGATCGGCTTCAGTTAGCAGCAGTAGCGAAGGAATCGCTCGATCGGGTTCAGTTAACATCCATCGATCGATCGCTCGGGTTCAGTAATGCGTAGCCTGCAGTGCAATCGCTCAGGTTCAATTAGAGCCCAACGCCTCGCTCGGGTTCAGTTAGAGCCAACGCCTCGCACACACGCGCGTACGTGTACGAGAGAAACGCGCATCGCTCGGCCCCCGACCTCCCACCATAACCAGTAACTCCCCGAAATTTTCCTCCCCCTCGCTTCTACCACGATTTTTTCCGTCATGGACGGCCCAAAGAATGTCATGCAGCTGCGTCTCCGGCCCGCCCAGGATGAAAAGCCCATTTTCTGTCATGATTTTTTGTCATAGAAGTAGGAGCCCACCACATCTATGATGATACCGGGTTTTGTCACAATTATCGTCATAGAAGTGTCATATGTATGACATAATTTTTTTTCGTTTGGTCCAAAATGTCACAGATGTGTCTTTTTTGTAGTGGATCTGCTCGATTCTCTTGGAGATCTATTCGATGTAATTCTTTTTGCGGTGTGTTTGTCGAGATCCGATGGATTGTGGGTTTATGATCAAGATTATCTATGAACAATATTTGATTCTTCTCTGAAATATTTTATGCATGATTTAAATATCTTTGCAAGTCTCTTTGAATTATCAGTTTGGTTTGGCCTACTAGATTGACCGTTCTTGCAACGGGAGAAGTGCTTAGCTTTGGGTTCAATCTTGTGGTGTCCTTTCCCAGCGACAACAGGGGAAATAAGGCACATATTGTATTGTTGCCATCGAGGATAAAAAGATGGGGTTTATATCATATTGCTTGAGTTTATCCCTCTACATCATGTCATCTTGCCTAATGCGTTACTCTGTTCTTATGGACTTAGTACTCTAGATGCATGCTGGATAGCGGTCGATGTGTGGAGTAATAGTAGTAGATGCAGAATCGTTTCGGTCTACTTGTCGCGGACGTGATGCCTATATACATGATCATGCCTAGATATTCTCATAAGTATTCGCTTTTCTATCAATTGCTCGACAGTAATTTGTTCACCCACCGTAGAATTTGCTATCTCGAGAGAAGCCACTAGTGAAACCTATGGCCCCCGGTCTATCTTCCACCATATTATTTCCATATCAATTTGCTATTTCTATTACCGTTTATTTTGCAATCTTTATTTTCCAATCTATATCATAAAAATACCAAAAATATTTATCTTATTATCTTTATCAGATCTCACTTTCGTAAGTGTCTATGAAGGGATTGACAACCCCTTTATCGCGTTGGTTGCGAGGTTCTAGTTTGTTTGTGCATGTACTAGGTGACTTGTGTGTTACCTCCTACTGGATTGATACCTTGGTTCTCAAAAACTGAGGGAAATACTTACGCTACTGTGCTGCATCACCCTTTCCTCTTCAAGGGAAAACCAACGCATGCTCAAGAGGTAGCAAGAAGGATTTATGGCGTCGTTGCCGGGGAGGTTGCATCAAGTCAAGACATACCAAGTACCCATCACAAACTCTTATCCCTCGCATTACATTATTTTCCATTTGCCTCTCGTTTTCCTCTCCCCCACTTCTAAAACGATTTTCGAAAACCTTTGCCGTTTCTTTGCCTTCTTCCCGTATGTATGTTTGTTTGTGTTTCCATGTGCCTTCCATTTGCTTGCATCTTTGTTTGCTAAAAATCTATTGATATGGATCCACTTAAAGTGTTCTACTTGGATCATCTTTGATCGTTATGCGCTCGTGCTGAAACCCCAACTAGCCTGGTTGATGGGAAATCTTTAGATGAGCATGCTCATCTTGTGTGTCACTATTTGTCTGAAAAAGGGAGACTCTTATGGGATCAAATAAACAGATTGTTGTGTTATGCTTGGAATCTTTGTGAAATTTATGAATTTACTTGTTGCTCTTAGAACCCTAAAAAACACCTCCCCTACCCATGTGAGTTTAATGATAATGAAACCTTATCTTCTTATGCAAAGGGTGTTTATAGTTACTACGATATCGAACAAATTGAAGAATTTGTTGCTTTTAAGGGTGCTTACGAAGTTGCTTCTTTGATTGAAAAGTATGATATTACTCTCTACGAATCTGAAAATTTTGACATACTTAAATATTGCTACGAAAACTATGCTAATAATGTCTATGCCAAAGAATTTATTGAAAGAATGACCGTTGCTTCGGAAGAAAATAATCATATGCATGAATCTATAGATAATTATGATTCTGATGATTTGATTGAAATATCCCTTGATGAACATGATGCTTGCTATTCTTGTGGCCATGATGCCAATATTTATGAAGATGAATTTGCTATAGTTCCTTATGTTAAACATGAGATCGTTGCTATTGCACCCATACTTGATAGTTCCTTCGATGAAAAGGATGATTGCAATGATGTTATTATATATTCTATTAACTTTAATTGTGCTAATAATATGCAAAACCCTAAGCTTGGGGATGCTAGTTTTGCTATAACTACTATTTGTTACAATGATCATGATTGGGGTGATTCTTCTTTTGATCTTGAAAATTTGTTTAATCCTCATGATGAATATGAGATTGATAATAATGTTTGCAATAATATTTAAAGTGGGTTTGGAAGAGTGTCAACTTTAGATCCCACATATTTGTAGAATGTTCAATCTTATGAAAATTTTGATAAAAGTGGGTTTGGAGAGGTCATGACTTTAGTTAATGTTAATCCCACTATTTTGGAAGAGTGTCAACTTTGCATGCATGTGGATCGTGTTGAAAATATTTTATGTGATAGCTATTTTGTTGAATTTGCTTATTATCCCACATGTAATTATTATGAGAGAGGAAAATATGATTGTAGAAATTTTCATGTTACTAAATTACCTCTCGTTATGTTGAGATTGCTATTGTTTCTTTCCGCTTCCTTGCATATGCTAGTTTTTGCTTGCTATGATAACTTGTTTTCCTATAAGATGCCTATTCATAGGAAGTATGTTAGACTTAGATGTGTTTGTCACGTGTTTCATGGTGCTCTCTTTATGCCTCAATTCTTGTCTTTCATGTGAGCATCATTGAAATTATCAATGCCTAGCTAGGGGCGTTAAACGATAGCGCTTGTTGGGAGGCAACCCAATTTTATTTTCGTTCCTTGTTTTTGTTCCTGTTTAGTAATAAATAATTCATATAGCTTCTATTTAGATGTGGTTTTATGCTTTTAATTAGTGTTTTTTCCAAGTAGAACCTTTGGGAAGACTTGGGGGAAGTCTTTGCGATCTTGCTGTAAAAAACAGAAACTTTAGCGCTCACGAGATTTGCTGCCATTCTTTACTGGAGAGTGCAATTAGGCTGATTCTTTTTGCAGATGATCAATAGACAAATTCCTCACGTCCACCAATTTATTTAAGATTTTTTTGGGTTACATAAGTATTCAAAACCTACAGATTACTACAGACTGTTCTGTTTTTGACAAATTCTGTTTTCGTGTGTTGTTTGTTTATTTTGATGAATCTATGGCTAGTATCGGGGGGCATGAACCATGGAGAAGTTGGAATACAGTAGGTTTAACACCAATATAAATAAATAAGGAGTTCATTACAGTACCTTGAAGTGGTGGTTTGTTTTCTTATACTAACGGAGCTCATGAGATTTTCTGTTAAAGTTTTGTGTTGTGAAGTTTTCAAGTTTTGGGTAAAGATTTGATGGATTTTGGAATAAGGAGTGGCAAGAGCCTAAGCTTGGGTATTCCCATGGCACCCCAAGGTAAAATTCAAGGACAACCAAAATCCTAAGCTTGGGGATGCCCCGGAAGGCATCCCCTCTTTCGTCTTCGTCTATCGGTAACTTTACTTGAGGCTATATTTTTATTCACCACATGATATGTGTTTTGCTTAGAGCGTCTTGTATGATTTGAGTCTTTGCTCTTTAGTTTACCACAATCATATTTTATGTACACACCTTTTGGGAGAGACACACATGAATCGGAATTTATTAGAATACTCTATGTGCTTCACTTATATCTTTTGAGCTAGATAATTTTGCTCTAGTGCTTCACTTATATCTTTTTAGAGCACGGTGGTGGTTTTATTTTATAGAAATTATTGATCTCTCATGCTTCACTTATATTATTTTGAGAGTCTTATAGAACAGCATGGTAATTTGCTTTGGCTATAAAATTAGTCCTAATATGATAGGCATCCAAGATGGGTATAATAAAAACTATCATAAAAAGTGCATTGAATACTATGAGAAGTTTGATACTTGATGATTGTTTTGAGATATAAAGATGGTGATATTAGAGTCATGCTAGTTGAGTAGTTGTGAATTTTAGAAATACTTGTGTTAAAGTTTGTGATTCCTGTAGCATGCACGTATGGTGAACCGTTATGTGATGAAGTCGGAGCATGATTTATTTATTGATTGTCTTCCTTATGAGTGGAGGTAGGGGACGAGCGATGGTATTTTTCTACCAATCTACCCCCCTAGGAGCATGCACGTAGTACTTTGTTTCGATAACTAATAGATTTTTGCAATAAGTATGTGAGTTCTTATGACTAATGTTGAGTCCATCGATTATACGCACTCTCACCCTTCCACCATTACTAGCATCTCTAGTACCGTGCAACTTTCGCCGGTACCATAAACCCACCTTATACCTTCCTCAAAATAGTCACCGTACCTACCTATTATGGCATTTCCATAGCCATTCCGAGATATATTGCCCTGCAACTTACCACCGTTCCCTTTATTATGACACGCTTCATCATTGTCATATTGCTTTGCATGATCATGTAGTTGACATCGTATTTGTGGCAAAGCCACCATTCATAATTCTTTCATACATGTCACTCTTGATTCATTACACGTCCCGGTACACCGCCAGAGGCATTCGCATAGAGTCATATTTTGTTCTAGTATCGAATTGTAATTTTTGAGTTGTAAGTAAATAAAAGTGTGATGATCATCATTATTAGAGCATTGTCCCAAGTGAGGAAAGGATGATGGAGACTATGATTCCCCCACAAGTCGGGATGAGACTCCGGACGAAAAAGAAAAAAAAAGAAAAAAAAGAGGCCATAAAAAAAGAGAGGCCCAAATAAAAAAAGAGAAAAAAAAGAAATGAGAGAAAAAGAGAGAAGGGATAATGTTACTATCCTTTTACCACACTTGTGCTTCAAAATAGCACCATGATCTTCATGATAGAGAGTCTCCTATGTTGTCACTTTCATATACTAGTTGGAAATTTACATTATATAACTTGGCTTGTATATTCCAATGATGGGCTTCCTCAAAATGCCCTAGGTCTTCGTGAGCAAGCAAGTTGGATGCACACCCACTTAGTTTCTTTTTGAGCTTTCATACACTTATAACTCTAGTGCATCCGTTGCATGGCAATCCCTACTCACTCACATTGATATCTATTCATGGGCATCTCCCTAGCCCGTTGATACGCCTAGTTGATGTGAGACTATCTTCTCCTTTTGTCTTCTCCACAACCACCATTCTATTCCACCTATAGTGCTATTTCCATGGCTCACGTTCATGTATTGCGTGAAGATTGAAAAAGTTTGAGAACACCAAAAGTATGAAACAATTGCTTGGCTTGTCATCGGGGTTGTGCATTATTTAAATACTTTGTGTGGTGAAGATAGAGCATAGCCAGACTATATGATTTTGTAGGGATAACTTTCTTTGGCCATGTTATTTTGAGAAGACATGATTACTTTGTTAGTATACTTGAAGTATTATTATTTTTTTGTCAATATTAAACTTTTGTCTTGAATCTTTTGGATCTGAACATTCATGCCACAATAAAGAAAATTACATTGAGAATTATGCTAGGTAGCATTCCACATCAAAAATTCTGTTTTTATCATTTACCTACTCGAGGACGAGCAGGAATTAAGCTGTTCGGCCATCTTGCGTGGGATCCCTGGCATGTCCAAAGGGTGCCAGGCAAATATGTCCCAGTTTTTGCGCATGAATTCTCGTAGTGCGGCGTCAACTGTTGGGTTCAGTTGAGCTCCGATGGATGCTGTCTTCTTGGGATCCGTTGGGTGGACCTGGAATTTGACTATTTCCTCTGCCGGTTTGAAAGAGGTGGATTTGGGGCGTTTGTCGAGGATCACGTCGTCCTTGTCCACTGTGGAGCGTAGTGCGGTTAATTCTTCGGCCGCGAGGGCTTCGGATAGCACCTCCAGGGCTAAGGATGTGGTTTTGTTTTCAGCACAGAGTGCTATGTCCGGATCACTGACGGGAGTGATTATACCGTTTGGTCCGGGCATTTTGAGCTTCATATATCGGTAGTGAGGTATAGCTTGGAAGCGTGTAAAAGCATCCCGCCCCAACAGGGCATGATATCCGCTACTGAAAGGGGCCACCTGGAAGGTTATTTCTTCGGACCGATAGTTCTTCGGTGATCCGAATACCACGTCAAGTATGATTTTGCCCGCGCACCGCGCCTCCTGACTAGGAATAATTCCCCGGAAGGTTGTGTTACTTTGTTTGATGCGACTCCTGTCTATTTCCATTTTATGGAGTGTGTCCTCATAAATGAGATTTAATCCGCTGCCACCGTCCATGAGGACCTTGGTGAGTCGGAACCCATCCATGATGGGGCCGAGGACTAACGCGCGCGGCTATTGCTCGTGTTGTTCTATACTTTGGTTCGTCACCGGCGTTGAATGTTATAGTCGTGTCGTTCCATGGGTTTATTACAACAATTTGGTAGACTTCGTTGAGCTCGCGAAGTGCCCTTTTGCGCTTGTTATTTGAAGCGAATGTCTCGAAGACTGTCAATACTCTTGGGTCGTCTTCTTCTTGGGGGGGGGGGGTGTTGTTCTGGGGAGTCCTTGATAAGGATGTCCTCGCCACTCTTGGCTACCTGTTGTAGTATCCAACATGCTCTAAGGCTGTGGGTTGCCACGGTATCTGTTGTTGTATGTATTTTGCATGGGCCATCGAGCCACCCTTCCAGAACAGTGCCTTGCCGTGTAGTGGCTTTGTGTTTTTGACTGTTGGATCGGGTGTGCCACGAGGGTACGCCCTTTTCGCCTATAGGGGAAGTTGGGTTGGGACTGGTGGTTCCCAGTGAGCTGCCCGAGTTTCCTAGGCGCTTTCCATCGCGCAGTATTTTTGTAAGATGGTTGCTAAGTCAGCAAATTTTAGTATGCGGCGGAAATTGATGGAGTTGAGGATTCCTTCGTCCACACAGTTTTTTCAGAACGCTGATATTGCCTCCTCGTCACGTCAATCCTTTACCTTGTCCTTGACAAGGAGGAATCTGGCCCAAAAGTGGTGGACCTTCTCCTGAGATTGCTGTTTTATGCTCATGAGAGCCTCTATATCCGGGTGGGTGGGTGGAATTAAATCCGAACCCTGACCTAACCGATTGTCCAGAGTCCGACGACCTTCCGGACTAGAAAGTCCGGGTACCGGAATATCTTCTGATTCTTTGGAACCGCCGTCCGATGCTATGTTCGGAGGGTTGGTTGCGTCCTTTCGTGGGTGAGTATCCGGGTCTTCATGAACGGTGACCCAAACATAGTCCGTCTTCAATATAGAAGAAGACTCGTCGTCCTGCTCCAGGACTGCTGCAATCTGGTGGGTGACCGGTGGGATTTTCGGTTTCTCCCTGATCGGTTTTAGGCCCGATCTGATCGTAATCTATGGCGATTCCCAAAGCAGCGATGCGATCTAGGAGCTCGTTTAAGGACGAAAACTCAACCGGATCCATCTGCTTGGAGTGCTCGGAGTTGATGCGAAGGGGATTTTCGATGGCCCGAGAGGTCATTGTCGGCCCTGCGGCCGAACGGGCGATCATAGTAAAGTCGCCCAGCCGGAGAGTTTGGCCCGAGGCCAAAACTACCCCTGCGGCAATATTGTCTTTAATGACAAGGCGAGCCATCGAGCCTTTCATCGACGGCACAGTGGAACTCTCAATGAAAGCACCAATGTCGGTGTCAAAACCGGCGAATCTCGGGTAGGGGGTCCCGAACTATGCGTCTTGGATCGATGGTAACAGGAGACGGGGGACACAATGTTTACCCAGGTTCGGGCCCTCTCTATGGAGGTAAAACCCTACGTCCTGCTTGATTGATATTGATGAATATGAGTGTTACAAGAGTGGATCTACCACAAGATCGTAATGGCTAAACCTTAGAAGTCTAGCCTATGTGGGTATGGTAAAGAGTATATGTGATGTCCTTTCCGGACTACCCCCTTCGGTTTATATAGACATCGAGGGGATCTAGGGTTTACATGGAGTCGGTTACATAAGAAGGAATCTTCGGTCGCCAAGCTTGCCTTCCACGCCAAGTAGAGTCCAATCCGGACACGGTGCAGTCTTCGGCCTTCATGTCTTCACAGCCCATCAATCTGGCCCATGGATAACAGGCCAGATGCCCGAGGACCCCTTAGTCCAGGACTCCCTCAGTGGTGTAAAGTGGTCCACCTCTGGATGTAATCCCTCAAAGTTTCATTCGCTTTTGCACGCAATGTTGCAATTCTGTCAATCCTGCTGGCCGTTTGCACGTGCCCTCAAACATTCTGACAAAACACTCGGGCCAACTCTTCCCAGCTGAAAATACTGCCTGGAGCCAACTGATTCAACCAAGCTCTAGCTGACCCTTCAAGCATCAGGGGAAGGTGCTTCATGGCAACTTCATCGTTTCCTCCACCGATCTACACAGCCACTCGGTAGTCCTCAAGCCAGATGTCAGGCTTCGATTCACCAGTGAACTTACTGACCCCAGTCACCAACCTAAAGTTGGGAGGGATCTCTGCAGCCCTGATGGCTCTGGTAAAACACTCAGAACCAAAAACATGCACTCTGCTTCCAGTCGGGCGATCTCTGTCCTGTCCTTCTCTATGTGCTCGATTCTTGTCTACCAAACCTTGCACCAAAATTGACCTTGCATCAAACTCTGGCTCTCTTGGGTCGAATAGCCTCCTCCGTTCTTCACTGTACGGGCGCCTATCATCATAATGCCGGGGCACATATGATTCGCCACTCGGAGGGGGTGTAGGCACTCGAAGGCGGTCATCACGGTCGAGCCGATGATCGGGCCGCTCGTGGTTCCGACCCAAGTACTTCCCTTTGCGATGCCCTTGTCCTTCACGTTGCGGAGGCGATCTTGGGCTGTGAGCCAATTGAACAGTGTCAGCTACTACAGATCTGCTATGAATTCTGTTACGCGACTGAGACACTGCAGAGTTCTGCTCTCCTGCTGCTCAGAGCAGCGCTCTGATCTGCATCAAACCTCTACCAGCTTCCGACTGGGACGGCTGAATGGATTCTGCTATGCGGGCTGCAGCTGTAAGGTTTTGAATCGGAGTGCGGTATACCTGCGGTTCTAGCGGGAAAAATTGCCGCTGTCGTCGACTGGATTCCGGGATCTGCCACCGAGCACGGTCGTCGAGTGCATGCTGAAGGTTCTCCAGTCGAGTGCGCTTAGCCAAAGTGGCCAATAGCGCTGCCTCCAAGGCCCGAGCCTCAGAGGTCTCTCCAACAATGGGCGGGTGGAGGGTCTCCATATTGCGGCGTGTTGTGGAACGCAGTAATTTCAAAAAATTCCTACGCACACGCAAGATCATGGTGATGCATAGCAACGAGAGGGGAGAGTATCGTCCACGTACCCTCGTAGACCATAAGTGGAAGCGTTATGAGAACGCGTTTGATGTAGTTGTACGTCTTCACGATCCGACCGATCCAAGTACAGAATGCACGGCACCTCCGAGTTCACCACACATTCAGCTCGATGACGTCCCACGAACTCCGATCCAGTAGAGCTTCGAGGGAGAGTTCCATCAGCACGACGACGTGGTGACGGTGATGATGTTGTTACCGACGCAGGGCTTCGCCTAAGCACTGCTACGATATGATCGAGGTGGATTACGGTGGAGGGGGGCACCGCACACGGCTTGGAACAATCAACTTGTGTGTCTTTGGGTGCCCCCCATCCCCGTATATAAAGGAGCAAGGGGGAGGCCGGCCGGCCTTGGTGCGCCCCAACGAGAGGAGGAATCCTCCTCCTAGTAGGAGTAGGATTCATCCTTTCCTAGTCCTACTAGGAAGGGGGAAGGGGGAAGGAAAGAGAGGGAGAGGGAGAGGGAAAGAGGGGCCGCGCCCCCCTCCCCTAGTCCAATTCGGACTCCTCATGGGAGGGGGCGCGCCACCTCCTGGGCTGCTGCCCTCTCTCTCCCCTCAGGCCCACTAAGGCCCAATTCTTTCCCAGGGGGTTCCGGTAACCCCTCTGGCACTCCGGTTTTCTCCGAAACCATCCGGAACACTTCCAGTGTCCGAATATAACCGTCCAATATATCAATCTTTACGTCTCGGCCATTTTGAGACTCCTCGTCATGCCCGTGATCACATCCGGGACTCCGAACTACCTTTGGTACATAAAAAAACATAAACTCATAATACCGACCGTCATCGAACTTTAAGCGTGCGGACCCTACGGGTTCGAGAACTATGTAGACATGACCGAGACTCGTCTCCGGTCAATAACCAATAGCGGAACATGGATTGGTTCCTACATATTTTACGAAGATCTTTATCGGTCAAACCGCATAACAACATACGTTGTTCCCTTTGTCATCGGTATGTTACTTTCCCGAGATTCGATCGTCGGTATCCTCATACCTAGTTCAATCTCGTTACCAGCAAGTCTCTTTACTCGTTCCGTAATACATCATCCCGCAACTAACTCATTAGTCACAATGCTTGCAAGGCTTATAGTGATGTGCATTACCGAGAGGACCCAGAGATACCTCTCTAACAATCGGAGTGACAAATCCTAATCTCTATCTATGCCAACTCAACAAGTACCATCGGAGACAACTGTAGAGCACCTTTATAATCACCCAGTTACGTTGTGACACTTGGTAGCACACAAAGTGTTCCTCCGGTACTCGGGAGTTGCATAATCTCATAGTCATAGGAACATGTATAAGTCATGAAGAAAGCAATAGCAACAAACTAAACGATCATCATGCTAAGCTAAACGGATGGGTCAACTCAATCACATCATTCTCTAATGATGTGATCCCATTAATCAAATGACAACTCATGTCTATGGTTAGGAAACATAACCATCATCAATTCAACGAGCTAGTCAAGTAGAGGCAAACTAGGGACACTTTGTTTGTCTATGTATTCACACATGTACTAAGTTTCCGGTTAATACAATTCTAGCATGAATAATAAACATCTATCATGATATAAGGAAATATAAATAACAACTTTAGTATTGCCTCTAGGGCATATTTCCTTCACGGCGGTGAAGTTCCTCCCTCTACTGAGAAGAGAGAGAGTTTCGGCATGATACTCTTCATGAACGTGCGACGGATCGCCGCCGCCGTCGTCGCCGCCGTTGCGACACATGCCAGGAGGGCTGCATGGCGTGTCGACCATCAGGACCTCCGCCGCGGGGTCGCTGCTGTCGCACTCGGACATGATCTCGATGGAGCCAGTCGATAGGTCGAACAGGCCGTAGAGAGATTCGCCGGGCTCGATCGCCGCGACTTGAGGGGTGGCGGACTGACGTGCCACCGCATGCTTCACCCACCGCTGGAGCCGCGACCGACCGGATCGCTTGCGACGGTGAACAGCGGGGAGCAAAGATACCGCAGGAGCTGACCGATACTGAGTCGACGGCTGCCGCAGAAGGACACCGCGAATGCACGCGCGAAAGTGTGTCGCCCCACGGACGGGGAGCGCCTCGATGTCGAGAGGAGCTTCCTGAAGCCAAGCGGAGTCGTCGGCGATGAAGACGAGCGCGTCGAGACGGATCTCGCGGCCCTCAGCCAAACCTCCGCCGAAAACCATGATGAAAGGACTCGGAGAAATCGCAACCTCACCGGAAAGTCGCTAAGACACCTGCCCCACAGCGGGCGCCAACTATCGTGGTTCTAAGTCTGGCAGTAGAATAGGGGGGGGGGGTAGGAATGTAGAGGCAAGATCCTAGCTACGGTGAGATTGTGCACGCAAGATGTACGAGTTCAGGCCCTTCGCGGAGGAAGTAACGTCCCTACGTCTCGGTGCCCGGAGGCTCGGTCGATTGGATTATGCGTGAAGTTACAGGGGGTGTGAACCCTTGTCCCAGTGGAGGGGGGTGGCTTATATAGAGTGCGCCAGGACCCCAGCCAACCCACGTTACAAAGAGTTCAATGTACATTAAGGCGAGGCGTAACTGGTAACGCCAGCAATAAAGTCTTATAACTGATCATTAATACTACGGAGTGAACGCCTGACCGTTGCCATCCTGAATGACGCTTGATCTTCTATACTCCGAGTGGTTTCTTGTATGGTCGAGTGATGACGTACTGGTCGAATGGAATTGGGATATTCGAGTGGAGATATCAGTCGAGTGGGTATGCACTCAGGTGATTCCAGTCCGTAGAACTTGCTGTCCTTTGATTGTCTTAGATTGTAGGGAAGTGTCCTTGGGAGGGGTGCTTAGATCAGGTTTATTGCCCTACCCTAGGTACATGTCATCGTCACCCGCCGCTCCCTCCCCCCCCCGCTTTCCCCCCTTCGTTTCCCTCAATTCCCTCTCCCTCCCGCCATTCTCCTCTGCTTCATCCAGCCGCTAGCCGCCGAAGAAGTACATGCCCCCCCGCGCCACCACCGATGCCAACGCCACCGCCACCACCCAGCCGGAGCAGAGAAAGCAGAGGGCGCCGTTGTCCAAGCCCCCGGGCATGTTTAACACCGACTGGAAGGCGAAAGTTCAGCGCCGGGAGGCTGTCACCACCGACCGGTGGAACAGGGCTAACACCAAGAAGGCCCGGGACAGGGCGGCGCTGGCGGCGGCCGTGGCGGAGCAGGCAGATCGCGCGGCCGAACAAGCCGAGGCGTCTCGCGCGGGGATGATGAATCCACCCGGCGGCGGCCACGGCCCGTACGCGTCCTGGAGCCAGCAGAGGGTCGGGTTGCCAGTTGGCTTCTCGTCGTCGCCACACCGCTGGGGTTGCACGCCCTCGCCTGGCTACGCCGACGGCGACGCGCACGGCGGGTTCGACGCCGGAGGCCGACGCCGTCGTTTGATGCATTGCCTACACGTCCTTTCTTTTGAACGCCGAACTTTTTATTAGTCACCGAACTGTGGCAAGGTGATCGCCGATCGCCGGGACTTTGTGTCGCTGATCGCCAGATTTGTGGCGTTTTTTGGCAGCGGGAATGGACAGGTTCGAATTTACGACGCCTTGGGGGCGGCACCTGGGGACGTGGCTGGGACCTAGATTACCCTTAGGGCCTAAAAAGCGTCGGGC
>NC_041390.1:484021178-484091509 GCF_002162155.2 Triticum dicoccoides | reverse complement strand
CAAACGAGTGGAGTTGCTCTAATGCATTCTCTTATGGCTAGCATCATCACCTCACCAAAATTGCGCCATTGATGGTTCAGCCTGGCATCCCGATGCACCAAGCGCTAACCTGCCGGCTCGCGGGAGCATTCACTACCAGGTCATAATTCTGCCCTTGTAACTAAATATAAACCTTTTTTGCAAATACGTTTTATATTTAGTGACAAGGGAAGTATTATATTAGTAGAAAGAGAAAAACATGAATACAATATACAATGATAAAAGGAAATCTATCCGCGCAAATGCAGGCCTGATTCTGCTAGTTCATAGTGAAGAAAGAGCAAGAACAAAATAGATTGAGTTGGGGTGGTCAAGTTTTGATCATCCCTCACAAAGCGAGCTACAAACCTTACGGTATATGCAACTATCTCTTCCGGACGGTATGAATTAACCCAATTTAACAAGGTTCAACTACAGTAACAAAACATGAACAGGAAAGCAGCCACTAAATATATAGTCTCGTCTCACGGTTCCGGTTGATCTGGCTCTTCATGAATTGGTAGAGGAATCCCAACCTTGCTCTCTCAAGTCAAAAGATTTGTGCTGCCAAGTGCAAACCTTTGTAAACAGCTTGTTCCATGGATGTATGATGTATCCCAAGATCCCAACTCGCTCACTATAGGATGGAGCTTCAGCAAGCCAGCTCAATGCCTTTCTACAAGCTCTTCACTGCATCCTGCCTCCATTGAATGGCGACGAGGCCGACTTCATCTCCGCCTCCAAGAAGCTCATGTTGCTGCCGCTGTGGTTCTCTCCCCTTGCCACTGACATCCCCCTCATCATGTCCCCTCTGCCACCGACGCCAAGAAAGTCCCGCGTCACGTCCCCGCCGCCGACGCCGCCGCCACGGCCCTGGCTAAATTTGACCTCGTGCTGATCCATATCATACAGCCTCGGATCAATCATGCCGCGGCCGTTGGCGCCGCCAAACATTCCGCCACCATTGCCGCCGCCGGCCAGCGAGTTCATCAGGCTCTGCAGGTGCATCTGTCCCTGGTCGAGCATGGGTGCGCGGCCCTGCGGAACGGACGAGCCCATGAAACCACCGAACACGGACGCGCCACCGCCGTCTGCGCTTGTGCTAGAGCCCATCTGCGCCGCCTTCTGGAGCAGCGCCGTCGCCGACATCTGCGGCATCATCACGGATTGCTCGTTGTACATCCCAGAAGGAGCAAACTGGTGGTCGCCACCGGAAAAGTTCCCACCGGCGCTGAAGAACGCCGCGCCCGAATTCTCAGAACCAGCACCTCCGCCGCCGCCTCCTTCGCTGATCTGGTCATTGGCCATGTGTCCCTGACTCGCGTGGCCGTGGCTGGAGGTACCGGAGCTATTGCCACTGTTGGCGATGTATCCCAGGTTGAAAAGACCAGGAGCCGACGACGACGTGCCGCCGGAGCCGTTTCCCTGGAGATCCGGGAGCTGCATGAGGCCGTGGAACGGTTTGCCCTGCAAGAACGCGGGCGATCCATTCCCGTCGACGAACTCCTGCGCCGAGCCGAGGTGGAAGGGCGGCGCTTGTGGAGGTGGCAGGTGGCGGAAGGACGGGGCGTTGGACGACGACAGGAGGTGGTCGAGGCGGGCAGCCATGCCGCCGCCACCGCCACCGCCGAAGCGGAGGAGATCCGAGGACGCCTGGTGGTATTGACCGTGCGCGTCGTGGAGAGAGGAGCCGACCTGCGAGAGGCTGAGTGCCATGTTGGCCGCGCCGGTGGCGCCGTAGAGGTGGCCGGCCCCGGGCGGCAGCCGCGCGCTTTCCTGGGCGAGGGCGTCGCAGAAGGCCCTGTGGGTGATAAAGCTGTCCCTCCTGCATGGAAACATGCATGAGTGCATGCAGAAGTAGTTAGTGACGGTTGAGTGCTCCTATACGCATGAACATAACATGCTGCAGCCTGCAGTTGCATCATAATAGCCAAATTAAAGACAAAGTATAGGTATAGAGCGCTGCACACAGTGTAGTACTCCTATGCATGAGTTGCTTGCAAAATACTCCTATGTCAAACAAGGGTTTTATTTGCCTCATGAAATGCTAGGACTGGAATGTAAGGACAGTACTGCTTCACAGTCACACTGGGAACACGTGAAGTTGCCCAGATGCAAGCCATATATGCTGTCTTGTCATCCGTGCAAAGCCAACAGTGTAGTACCAAATATTCTGTATTTTTTACAGCATGTTGCATATAGAAAAAACTTGGGTGCACTGTACCCCCTCAGCAAAAAAACGGGCGTGGACGGGCAGCTGAGTACAGTATAGCCACTTTTGTTTAGAGAAAAAAAAGCATCTATGCATGCATATATATAAGGGGTGTGACTACCATGAATCGTTTGACGAAGATCTCAATATTTGTGCCAGCTAATAAGTATCTCAGATGTAATCATAATCATAGCGGTAGGATGTGTGTGCGTGCGTTCATAAGACTAGTCACAGTGGGGACTAACTTAGAGTAGTAGCATGCATATGTTACTAGTCTATATTACTACCTCCACAGTGAGTAGTAACATATGTATTGTCTCATGCATCACTTCATTTATTAGGTTGTGAACTTATCTTTTCTTGATATGTGTGATGTTATTGTAAGTAGCTATGTTACCACATGCCTCTTTTTCTTCATTAGTTACATGCTACATAATCTATTTTGTCTAGATAAGTGTGATGTTACCATCTACTCCCTCCGTTCCACAATGTAGTGCTTTCTCTATTCACGTGCTTCAACTTTGACCATAAATTTAACTACCAAGACCGATTGCGGCGGGAGCAAAAATTATATCAGTGAATTCGTATTCGAAAGAAGTTTTCAATTATATAATTTTTTCTCCCGCCGCAGTTGGTCTCGTTGGTTAAATTTATGTTCAAAGTTGAACCTCGGGAAGCGCGGGCGCACTATATTTTGGAATGGTGGGAGTATTATGTTACTCCTACCGTGGGTAGTCTAAAGATAAGTGTATGTGCGTGAATCTAAGCATATGCGATTGTACTGTGTTAAGAAAAATATGATGAATTGTTGTACGTCAATGGTATATTTTTATCTTTTATTTATAAGTGTGTATTGGATGTCAAAAATTGTCTGGCGATCATGTAACCAGTTTAACTGTTGGATAATCCGCAATTTATGTCTCTTTCCCTCTCTTTTGGAATGTTAGCTTGCCTTCTTGAAATTTTCCATCTATATGATTGTATCCATAGTAAGCAAGGGTAAACAAAAGAAATATGAAACAAGTTGCTAAAATAAACCTTACAGATCCATTTAAGGGATTTTTTTGGTTCAAATGATTTTCAAAGAAATATTGGAGGATTCATTGAAGAGATATTTTTGGTTCAAAGGATTTCCAAAGAAATATTGGCGTAATTCATTTAAGGGATTTTTTTGGTTCAAAGGAAGAAATATTGGAGGATTGGAATCCTTACGGATTTTTCATCTGAAAGTTCAGATTTTGTAATCTTATTACTACTCCCTCCATTCCTAAATATTTGTCTTTCTAGAGATTTCAACAAGTGACTACATACGGAGCAAAATGAGTGAATCTATATTCTAGAATATGTGTATATACATCCGTATGTGATAGTCCATTTGAAATCTCTAAAAAAACAAATATTTAGGAATGGAGGGAGTATTTGGTTTGCATGGCCTTGTCCTATTGTATCACACACTATAGATGTTAAAACTATGCAGTAGTAGAGAGCTGTGTGCATCAATCGATGCTATATCTTAAAAAGGGAAGTTCTCCAATATAGGCTGTTTGATACATAGGACTAAATCCGATAAGAAATTGTCCTACGGATTTCTTTGCACTTCACAGGAAAAATAGCGGCCAGTCAAGAATCTTTTGTCTTTCATGCGACGTGATCAAACAAACCAAGCCCTATAGAATTCGAATGGGCATGATATTTCAATCTTGCAATTTTCCTATTCATGTGTTTTAGGATCATACAAATCAAAGTGGCCTTTAATGTTTCGCGAAATCTCGTTCCTTGAATCTGTCTCCCCGTGACATCAAATTGCAAGTCTAATTTCACTCCAAAGTGAATCAAACTGAGCTTAAGTGACTGCTTATTATCCCATATTAACAAATATTAGTTTTATTATTGTACTTTTTATGTTTCTAATGCATAAAGTGTTACAAAATTATCCAAACTATAATGAGTTTTGTTTATGTTTTCACCTATAGTGAGAGATGAGTTAATGAGAAGCCTTTACTTTTCTTTTTCAATGTTAGATAAGTTCTATGGATCCCTCAATCTTTTTTTAATGTGGATAAAAGTGAGGGACCTTTGCTGAACTTTAGTCACTCCATGAATCAACAACCCCATAGTTTACGCGGATTTAATAAGCATTACATATATGTCCTGTAATAAACTTTTAATAAGTACTCTTGCCGCTATATTTACATCACTTTACCCACAAACTTCCCTAAATTATTGTTTCTTGAAACATGCCGACCAAAGATAATTATATTTACTAACATGCCGACCAAAGAAAAAGGTCAAAAAAAAAACAAGCACAAAAGAAAAGGAGTAATTAAAAAGTCTCGCCTTCCCTCAGTTTTTTTCATAATTGCATATTCTAGGGCGTTACAAGAATTTAATTACTTGAGGCGAATATTCATCGCACGCTAACGCAAAATTAAAGTATATATAGTCTCTATGAAGCTCTTTGTAACACTTATTTTCAATCAGATAATATATCCCTAAATTATACTTATACATTCGAGTCTGTGGTGTAGGATCTGACTGTAGCTGTTGGTTTCACTTCTTTCACACTCAATGACAGCTCGAGATCCCAGAAACTCATGTCAATCAAGGAGGAAAAGGAGGAAACGAGTTAAGCGGGTTGCTTCTCATGTTATGCTAGTACTAGTAGCTACGGATCGGATGGCTAGATTCCTCACAGGAGAGAGCTTCCAAGGAGAAAAGGCAGCAAGGCACAAATTTGCGCGGTTAGCTGACACTAGGGTTTCCATGGGGTAAGCACCTCAGAAGACTTGATTTGCAGTAAAGCTCGCATCCCGAGTAACCAATCAAGAATTACTGGATCCGGCCGGAAGAAGATGAGAGGAAAAACAAGGGCTGCTGTACCGATCCCTAGCTAGGAGTAGGGGAGAGGGGGTCCCGGGTCCTTGAGAATTATTGATCTGAATGAGATGTTGCATGAAGAGAGCAGTGGCCGTGAAAAGAAAATGATTAAAATTCATATCTCAATCAAGGCAGCTTCTGCCGATACATCCCATATACGCCTCCTCCCCATTAGAGAAATGTGTGCCGAGCTAGTGAAAGATAGGGTCACCAACCCGCTCCAGCCCAGATGCTTCAATGATGTAGAGAGAGAGAGAGAGAGAGAGAGAGAGAGAGAGAGAGAGAGAGAGAGAGAGAGAGAGAGAGAGAGAGAGAGAATCTCGCTGTGCTGCTAGCTCCTGAGAATTGCACCCACGTGAAGGGTTGTGAGGGCCTGGATCGAGTAAACGTATCCAAGGAAAAGCTGTGAAGTGTGTGAACCTGGCCGTGCTAGCTCTGATCGAGCTTCTGGCACGGCCAACGGGAGGCACTGCGCCGCATCTAGCTACGCAGCCAGCTCACATGACAATGCGGGCAGACCAGCTTGCTTACGTGGCGACCCAATTGTGGGAGTATGTCAGTGTGTGTGTAACGTGCGTGTACGTGTGCCCATGCTCTCGTGCTTGGGCGAAGATTGTGCTACATTGACGTCCCGGGGTAATCATCCAAGCAGCAGTGTGGCCTGTGACGCACGCGTACGGCGTGCATCTGTACTCGTGCAAGGGAATACAACCAAGATGCATATGGTAGGTAGTAAGATAACTACACGAATTAGCTGGGAACACTTGCATCACGTGTGTGTGACTGTGTACGCAGGTTCCCATTCGGTTAATTCCCAGATTTATCTTGTCCCCCCGTACGTGTGGCATTCTCTCTCCGTCTTTCCCACTCTTCCACGGGCATGCAAACCTTCCTTAAACAAATTAAGCATGCACTAGAGAAGCGCGCGACAGTTCAGACAAAACCCTAACCCGGCCCTCACTCAGCAGGTTTTAGGTCACCACTCACCAGCACAAAAGGTCATCCATCGATCGAAAGACGGCACGTAGACCATGAAAAATGGGAGTATTCAACATCTTTGCCGCCTGGGTGTGTGCATGCATGCAATGCCGAGACCAGCGCAGATTTGTCCTTGGCAAAACCGTGCGTGCATGCATGTGTGCGGCGGTGCGTACGTAAGGCAGGTATAACGAGCGAGCAACGGGAGGTAGTAGCAAGTACGTGCGTACATACCGTGAGAATAGGGTGCCGCAGTCGCAGCGGTACTCGCGGGTGCCGCAGATCTTGGAGTGCGCCTTCCAGTCGGACTGCACGGCGTAGCGCTTGGCGCACTTGTCGCACTTCCACTTCTTCTCGCCGTGCTTGCGGCAGAAGTGCTTCTTGATGCCGGTGAGGTCGCCCAGCGCGCGGCCGGGCTCGTGGTGCACGCACGTCGGCTCCGGGCACAGGTACACCCGCCGCCGCTGCACCTGGTTCGGGTCCTTCTGCTTCAGCTTCCACGGCAGGTTGTGCCCGCGCCGGTGCAGCTGTAGGTTCTGCTCCCGCTGGAACCCCTTGTTGCACACCTCGCACACGAACCGGTTCGTCGCCATCAGCGTCTTGGGCGACAGCGCGATTACCTCCGCGTCAGGGTCTGCATGTATGTTATGTATCAATGCAACATAACCAACTCAATTGCACATCTGATATCGATCGATCACTAGAATTAATGTAGGTAGTGAGCAACTGAGCATGCATAGTAACGGTTGTGCATTAACATGCACAATGAGCTTGAAATGGTAGGGGCACAGAAGTTGCCATGTTTTGCAAACAAGTACTAATGCGTGATAAGGCAACGGTGCGCGATTAGCTTATGACTAATAATGGTGCATGGTGTGAGGGAGAGAGGTAGCAGGTAACGTACTGCTGGTGTTTCTTCCTTTGGTTTTGGTGAGGAAGGGACAAATGGAGGCAACAAAGGGGAGAATATTTGCATGAGACTTCGGGGAAGAAAACACGCAAAAGGGCATTTGCAGCAACTAATATAGGGAACAAAGGAATTGACGACGATCGCGTCATGGCCCCTATACTATCTCTGTATCTCTCATAATTGGCAAGAGGAACAAGGAGCAAAAGGGTGAAGAGGATAACAGCTCATGTACATGGAATCTTGCAAGAAAACTTTTATTTTTTTTCTCCAATTTGAACTGGTAGTACTCGTGACCCGTGAGTCCGCACTGACAGTTTATTCCAAGGAATTTTACTTGGAACGCACAAGGAATTACGTACGCAAACTCGTATATCTACCGAGGTTGGAATGAGTAAAAAAAGGGAATAAGAATGAACAGGATGAATACTAGGAATAATTAGGTTTTCCCCTAGTCTACTATTCAGGTGAGACTACAAGCAGCTTTAAATGAAGTATACAGTGAGTAAAAAGATGTGACGACCACATCCAGCATGGTTTGGATCGAGGTAGCTCACGGAAAAAATTCACTCGACAAGGGGCCGGGAGAGAGAACTGGAACTGAAGAACATATGGGACCATTTTCATTCCATATAAATCCAGTGAAAACAAATCTTGGGCTCTAACGCAACTCCTATTTAAGGAGGCGTCTCTTTCTGTTGTGAATCGAAATTTCGAAATCAAGAAACAAGGGCCAGATAAAGTAAGATCGACAGAAGGAGAAACCACAAGCCCTTGAGAGAGTTGCCGTTCTTGCATCTAAGATCTCTCCGATGGAAACTCCTAGCAGAATGATCTAGAAAAAAGTCCTAGCAGTTCCAAGCGAGGTCCGCTAGGAGATGCTATGCATGCACGAATGGAATTGCATGAAGGGCAGTTTCTTATCATACCTGGCATGGTCCTCTTCTTCTTCACCGGTGGCGCCGCCGCGGCCGCCTGGTCTGGCCCCGCCGTCAACAGCGCGCTGGGCGGCGCGACGACATGCTGCCGCTGCTGCTGGGCGAGCAGCGGCTTCATCTGGTCCTGCTGGTGCCCTTCCCTAATCCCGAACAGCGCCGCGACAGCCGCCGCCGATGAATTGGATGCCATCGCCGCTCAGATTCACCCTTTCTGCAGCTGCTCACCGGCAACAGGGTAACCTTTCCCTTTTGGTAGCCCGGTGTTGGAACTAGCAGCAAATTTCCCCTCACTTCAAGAAAAAGCAGCGCTTTCCATGAGAGACATGCCAAGAACAAACTCAGGAAACGTGCAAAGAAGAAGAGGCCAGAAAGCTGTCCCTCGGACGAGGATGGAGGAAAACACCAAAGATAAAGGTAGAGAAGGCGATACCTATCTCATATGTGTGTTTGTGTCTTTGCCTGGCCGGAATCGATCTGAAGCTTGGACAAGAAGAAGCTGGGGGGGAGGGGGAAGAAGAAAAACTCCAAAGGGTTAGGGCTCAATCGCGGAACGAGGATGAACAAACGAACAAACTCCCGCAGTGAAATCCAAACCAGCAGTTGCACTCAGAAACAAGCAAGCTAGAGCGGGAGGACAAATCGAAGCTCGCAAGCACCCAAACCCACACGCGCGCGCACGCAGAGAGAAACGAGGGCTTTGTTTCTTCCCCATACCTCTCTGTCTCCCCGGCTCTTATCTATCCCTTGCGCTGCTGCCGCATGCTACTAGCGGCTACTAGTCGTCTTCTTGCTTGCTCTCGAGACAAGGGGGAGAAGAAGAAGAGGAGACGAGGAAGAGGAGGAGGGAGAGGGTATGGAGGAGGCTAATAAGAAGGTTGCTGTCTGATTCCTTTCGTTCATATCGTTGTCATGCTTTTCCCTATCGCCTTTTGCCCCCTCCTTTCCACACTGGCTATTGTACGCTCCTCTGCTACGCTACTACGTACGCCCGCAGCTCTTTGTCACGGACGGCATACGAGCATACGGAGTAGAATGGTAGTCTGGTGTATACGTTGAATGTACTGCTGTAAATTGGGTTTGTAATCGCATGTACAGCTCAGAGAAATTAAGGGAGTGAGTACGAGTGAGTACAGCGGCACAGTCGATGGAGTGGAGCGAGCGAGCGTCGTCGAGCGGCTGTGGAGTGTGGACCATGGGTCCACCGACTGTGGGGAGGGGGCTTGCCCGGCGGGCGGGCCCCGCGCTCACGCACACGGGTCGTGAAGCGGCTGAGGATTTGGGTCCACCGACACTAGCCGACGTAGGCCGACGCACCACGCACACGGGCGTTGGATTTATGTATGCATCACAGCTTGTTCACGTCTGGATATGTGCGATGCTAACTCTACGCACCTTAATCACGCCCGCATGCATCTCAACCAACGGTTCAACAATGGTCAGAGACCAAGGACAACGGCACGGCTGTAATAGTTACCTATCCGTGCACCATCGATTTACTGGTTTTTTTTACGTATTCACTTTGCCTCTAAGCATGTCCATACATCAGTAAGAGAGTAGAAATATTTGCGGGTAATATACGGGACCACCTATACGGTAGTCATCAATATAAGAAAAATGCTTTTAGTCGATTTTATGAGAGCCGTCCGATTGAGCTCCAAGGGCACTCATGCTTTCTTCCTCCTCTGGGTATCACTGTTTATCTTCTTCCTTAAAGCATAGAGACGATCTCTTCCCCTCCTTTCCCCTGGTCCGCCCTCCCGCCTCGTCTCCTACAAGTTCTCACACACATTGGACAGAGGTCTACCAACACTCGCATGCGGACCACCTTCCTCACCTATAGCTTCGACGCCACGACCCGCGGAAGACTTCTACCTCCCCATCTCAGGCTTGCGGATTCACCCTTCTTCAACAAAATCGACAGCTGTGATTTTGATTTTAAGGCAACCGAGGAATAACTAAAGCGTCCGTTTATAAATATTAAGATGATATCAATTACACTCATCCTCTGCAAGTACACAAATATCAATAATAGGTCGAGATAGCGAGAATGCACTCGGCCAAGAAACATTAAAAATAAGTGAAAAAAGCAAAGACAACCGATGCATCAAGCAACTTGCAACAAACAAGCAACAACACCATCCGTCGTCCTTGACAGCAAACGAGCTACGAGGAAGGTTCCCGCGAGCCAACCACTCAGGGTCAGATATTGGGTTTCACCATGAAGAGCATGTTTGAATAGACTCCATAGCAATGCCTTCAAAAAATACACATATTAATGATATTTTTCGACCGGGCTATCACCCCTTTCCATTAATTTCTTAATAAAAATATTTTCAGTACACAGATTAATGATATGTTGTGGCTTTTGTATCTCAGTTTGTCTACATTTGCAAGAATAAATATACATGGGTTAATTTTTTTGAGCTATATATACATGGGTTAGTGGTAATAGGGCGTACGATGCTATAGGCTATGGCTCCTCAATCTGGCCTTGGACACTACCAAAACTGAGCCCGGTGGAAAACGCCCCACGGGTACTTTAGCCAGAAATGTCACGAGTGCGCCTAGCTACCTGCGCCGAGTACCATTTGGCTTGGCCATAGGCAGGTCCAAGCAGTCGCACTGGTACGCATGGATGGCATCCATGTCTTTTCACTCGCACGGGCACCACAGATTTGGACAAAATTTGGTTCTCCACACCCCACAGCCACAGGTAGGTACGTACGAGGCCGTGAGCTTCGGGCGGTGCCATGCAGTGCAGGCGTAGGTACGGGCTCGGTGAGAGACCTTCGTCCGTGTCGAGTCCATACGTCACGCTGTGACTGCATGTACACATCGGTCTCTCTATCCCCGTGCGTCGCCTCGTCGCCGATCTCGGCGTATGCCGTCATGGCCTTCAACTCCCGTTGAAATTATGTGCTCTCCCGCTCGGCCGTCGTCGTTGATGGAGCTCCACGAAGCTCACGTGCGCTAACTCGTTCAGTAATGTGTCTCCTGTGAATCTCCGCAAACACAGAGATCGGGCTGGCCATGAAAAACCCAGCTTGGTACGAAACTTTTTAGTTAGAACTCGGAAGCAATTGCCTCGTATGATGTACTCTCTCCGTTGACCATCGTAAGATGTTTTGGATATGTTTCAGTACGGACTACAAACGAAATAAAATGAGTGAACAAACATGCTAAAATGTGTTCATATACATCTGATTTGGAAACATGTAGAATATCTTATACAGTAAAAATTAACAGAGGGAGTAATAATTACGCAAGAAATAGTTCACCAGTTAATTATGGAAAACGTGACTAAAACCGATACAACTGCCCCACCATCAGGGTACCACCGGCCGACCAAGCACACAACAAGAGACGTCACACACATTGTTGAGAAGAAGACACCATCAACATGACGAACTAACGAATTACTCCACAAAAAGGTCAACATGTATGGAGTCCCCAGGTAACCGGGTAAGGTTTAGTGTCCTCTCGGCGTTTCATCATAGCTGATTCCTTATCCATGGCGATCTACCACTGCCAAGTTCCCATCGGTCTGCAGATCAACTCATGTTGCCCCCCCCCCCCCTCGCGGCCGCCTTTTAACCCTCATGGCCTTGCCCCTTGCCCAAGGGTTTGAGACCGTGACGGCGTCGTATTCTGATGCAAACTCATCCACGAACATGGGTTCGCAGTGAGCAAACCTTGGGGACCTTGGTGTCTTCTTCGACAAACTTGATTTTTAGAAGATTATTTTACAATGTATGTGATCGTTGATGAGGAGGAGCAGGAGCTCTAGGAGGGAGTTTGCTTACTAACCCTAACTCGAGTGCAGACATATACGTCCTTCAGTCGAGCACCTTCTTCTGCGAGATGCGTGCTGCGTAGAATCTCAAACAAGGTTCCACTTTCGGGCGACCGGGGTCAACTTGCTCATCGTGCAAGTCTCATGTCTCGGTAATTGGGAGTGGGTCATGGAGCAAGGATTGCGGTTCTTCCACTTCTCGGAAATACTTTTGCACCCATACGATAGATTCACCAACAAAGAGGAAGTGACGACAAATTCCATGCCTATATGGCTACGAACCCACAAGCTGGAAGAGGGCTTTTGCAAGAAGGAAGTAGTGGAGAAATTGATCAACAAAGCTTCAGAAAGCCAGGAGATAAGGATCTCTGATAACACTAGGGGCGATTATACATGAGTGTGTGTTCGTCACGACATCCACGAGATGCGTGCTGCATGGAACCTCGCACAAGGGGTGCACTTTCGGGCGATTTGGGTCAACCTGTTCATCATGCAAGCCTCATGTCTCAGTAATTGAGAGCGGATCATGGAGCAAGGGCCACGGCTCTTCCTAGGGAATACTTTTGCACCCATACGATGGATTTACAAACAAAGAGGAAGACAAATTCCACGCCCATATGGCTACAAATCCACAAGTTGCTAGAGGGCTTTTGCAAGAAGAAACTAGTGGGGAAATTGGTCAACAAAGCTTCAAAAATCCCAGAGATAAGGATCTCCGTCAACACTCGGGGTGATTATATATGAGTGCGCGCTCTTCATGACATCCGAGAGCAGCTCACGAAACACACTAGTATTGTCAGAGAAAAGGAAGAACATGTATAAAATGTCAGGTACGAAAAGCTTGCATGGTTCTATCAAGCATGCAGGGTCATTGGTCACGATAAGTAGGAGTGTGGCTCCGGTGTCTATGAAATGAAAGATCTAAAATTTGGGGACTGGCTTTACATTTATCCACCAAGTCGCATAATAACCACCTAATTATACCATCCAACATAACACTACCTTGCATTCTCCTTCGCATCTCCCACGAAAAAGAATCCTTAGGGCACTATCACGGTTGAAAAGTTTTATAAATTAAGGTTGGAGTTGTCAAGATCTATCAGCTAACAAAATTAAGGATGGGTAAGTTTTAGCAATTATGGTTGAAACTATTTATGAACATGTTACAATCACCAAGTTGTCCACAACTGTAGACAAGACTATTCAAATAGATTTAACCCTACAGACTGCACGAATGTACCCACACATATGATCGAATCTTGATGCCTTGTGCCAAAACACATATTCCGTGGAAATCACATGTTCATTTGGATATGTTGGTAGAGAGATCGACTCTGCACTTTCAAATGCAACAAAGCAAGTCCAGGAAGCCACCCAATTGAGTTTAATCCTAATCGGGAGTCCGCCCATAGATCTGAGTTGGACTCAATCGTATGCACGAGGGGCTACGACTGACTAGAGCCCCAAACTAGGAATAACAGCCCTACTGCACAAGATATGCATGCGAGCCATCAAGGGAACCCCCTCTAACGGTAAAATAGTAGCATCATTCAGAATCGCCTCATTTGTACCTACAAAACAAGTTGTATGTGTATGCTCCAAATGAAAAACCAGCTTGCGGCCCTTGGACAGGTGACGAGTCCAATGTTTTTGACTTTCCATTATGTTACACCTTTTGGCCCTGTTTGATTCAGCTTTTATCAACGGATTCCGCTGCCGCGCAGCAGAATCTGAACCAAAGGGCGAACCCAGCAGAATCTGATTCCAGAAATCCGTTGCTAAAATCTGAACGAAAAGCAGAAGCAGCCCAAGACGTGCTTTCCAAAATCTGATTTCGCTGCGGGCCAAAATCTGAAAAAGCTGTATCAACTGGTTTGCCAAATGACCTACATCTTTTTCACATCAGATTTTCCATAGCTGTTTTTCCATAACAGATTTTTCACAGCTGCTTTTAGAAATTCAGAACCGAACCAAACAGGGCCTTTATTCCATACCTTAGTTTTACGATTATCTAGATTTTACTATGTTTGTGCGCTCTTTTTATTTGTTTTCGCCAGGATTCCTTCCACAGAAGTATTTGAAGGCTCAAGGAAAAATCCCAACACTATGGTATTAAAATCACATTAATAGGGAAAACAAAATACTATACTAAAATAAATAAATAAATGGGACCGCGTGCACTATAGTAGAAGAAGGGGACTTGGGTGAGCAACGGCGCACGGTATGACCGCGAGCACTTGTATTGCTAGTCGTACAACTCGCTGCCGCCCCTGCATGGTCTAGTATTTTACTCCTGCGCAATCGGATCATGGATCAGATGTCTACAGCCACAATAAAATCTTATAGAACGAAGAACACTATCCTTCGGAAGGATTTCAGAGGGACAATTGATAGAAGGGCTCTGTCGTGGCATCATCCCATAGAGGGCATCATCATCATCCTTCTATGCCATCATCGTCTCTTTGTAATACATTAGAACATGTGGATCCATTTTTGTATTACTTTGGCACTTCATGCATGTTTACCTTGATTCATTCCATGATGCTTATTATCTCGATGTCCGAGTAATCTCTGTAGTTCTTGAGGATGTGGAGGAACCCTAGTATGTTTAGGAACTGGATGTTGATATGATTTTACACCCTCTTTATATGTTTATATTAATGATCTTCTCATTGTTGGGTGAAGTTGACCATTCAACATATGCCTCTTTTGTGTGAAAGGCCATTACTATTGGTGTGCGATGGTGGGTTTGCAGAGGTTTGTAATGTAGTACCTATCTCCCTCCTTGGTCATTGCAATAAGGGATAAATGAAGACAACCTTAGCTGCGTCCATCGGGAAACTTTTAATCACCATTCAGTAACCGAGTGGAGATGAACGGCGATGGAGTATGTGACATGGGGCTTCAACATGAATGCACGATTTGTACTTGGCTCCGCCCACTTATGAAAACATATAAAATGGTTTAGGAATCCGAGCTTCAAATTATGCTTAGGCATAGATCGCATTACATACATACTAGTGGGGAATCCAGACTCCCTCAGAATGCTCTAGCTCTATTGATTTCAAAAAACTGTTATTGCACATCTTGCGCTCTTTATTTTACTCTTGCATTTTATTACCTTATCCATGACAACTTTGCAATATTTGAAATTTCCATTTCCACTTTACTTTGGACCACAACTAACTTGCAATAACAACATTATAAACCCTTACAAGAGACAAAGTCCATTTTCTGTGCTCCTTGTGGGATCGATACTCTTACTTCGAAAAGGCCAAAACTAAACCATGTGCACTTGTAGGCCTTCAAGCTTTTTCTGGCGTCGTTGCCGGGAAGCTAAGCACTTGTGATATTTGTTTTCATTTTTTTGTTCACTAAGTTGTTTGTTGGTTCCAAGCAACCATGTCCTAGTATGGGCATATCTACCAACTCGCCGCAATGAAGCTCTCAGGGCCACCTATCAGAAATATATTTACATCATTGGGCTCAGACCTGATTATGTATCCTTTGATATTAATCCGAGCTTATTGGAATTATTGCACAATAAGAAATTTAACGGTAACAATGAATATTACCCTTGCCAACATTTGAAATTATTCGGTGAGATATGTGGGACTTATAAAATTAATGCTTTCGCTTACGATGAGATAAAGTTTTTTTTTTTGGAAAAACACTAACCGTTGATACGTCTCCAACGTATCTACTTTTTCTAACACTTTTCCTCTTGTTTTGGACTCTAATTTGCATGATTTGAATGAAACTAACCCTGGACTGACGCTGTTTTCAGCAGAACTACCATGATGTTGTTTCTGTGCAGAAATAAAAGTTCTCAGAATGGAATGGAACTTTGCAAGGATTTTTTATACAATAAACATAGACACCATTCAGAACAAACTCTTAAAATACCTTACATAAGTCAACATTCATGTGACTATGCATCATAGCAGAGTAAATATTTACTTCTGAACTGAAGACAGGAATAGGAAAAAAGATCGACGTTGCTCACAGCAAAGGGCGGCCCACTCAAAAATATCAAATGCATGTCTTGTCGCTAACATCAATGAGCAAAATTTGACAAGGTTTTCCAATTCCAATATATTAAACTAATGTCTTCTTGCTAACATCAATGATTAAACTTTGACAAGCTTTTCCCATTCAAAATATGTAATGCCTATGATTGTGGAACATGCAACATTTTTCATCAGTTTGTCATCTGATAGTCCGATGGCTCAAGGTGACGACGAATGATTAGAGAACCATTCGATGTATTGTGTATGATGAAGTATTATGGAGGACACGGACCATCTGAACATTTTGTGCAGTTTCACTAAAATCAAGCTGAGCATCCCTGTGGATTTCGTATTTATATGCTGCAAGAAAACAAAGACACATCAGCGCACACATGAATATTGGCCCAGTGTCAACCCACCAATCGGTGGACTAACAAACTGAAAGTACGGTAAATAGATTACCATACCCAGATGCCCCATCATTGTTGCTTAGAATGACATTTATAGACTTGGGGTCCTGTCGTGGCTTCTTGTACTTCTTTGGGCACTTTTTGCCCAGTGCACTCCACATGTTGTAGAGTTGCCTATGCTATCTATAGACTAGTCATGTCACCAGCGTCTACTAATACTCTGTAAAGCTTCTAGATCATTCCTTCTGTAATGTAGCGCAAACAGTGACTACTTCTTTCTGCAAAGTGGTAAGACCAACTGGACCCACTAATGCAGTAGTTTGCCTTAGACACATTGGCTCCTTTTGTTCAACTAAAATCAAAGTCATAGCGCAAACTGAACTTTAATTTTGATATCCCTGTAAGCAACAATAGGTATAAGGGAAACAATTACTGAGAAATAACGGTTGATGACTTGTACTCCCAGAAGAAAAACATCTACTGATCTACCTTATCTTAATGGAAACAAAGCAGGAGAGTAGCAATTCTCAATCAGTGTGATTCATTCATATTAACTAAGACATTATCTTAACAATGCCTTGTTTCAACATGTATAAAGAACCACACAGCAGAAAAGTACCATTCCTAAAACAATGCGACCGATTCATTTTAATAGAGACATTATCTTAACAATACCTTGGTTAAACACGTAGATAGAACTACGAAGCAGGATAGTACCATTTGTAAAACATTGTAACTAATATATAATAACAGAGACATTATTTGAACATTACATTTCTTAAACATGTACTCCGGCGGATCCCTAACAGAAATGGTACTCCCGCCGATCCCTAACAAGTGTTGAAGTTTTGAACTAAGATTCAGTAGTTAATTATGAGAGTGGCATTGCTTAATTTTACCAGTGACATTATATTAACAAAAAGCATAAACAGTTCCACGCGGGAGTGGGCGCAACAACACCATGTGCTTCCATCTACTTATAAAGGGGGTGATGTAGAGTTTTGTTGTAAGAAAGAAACAAGCATCATGTCTGGGTTGGAACAATTTTTGCTCACTCTATGGTAAAAGAAAACAGTTCAATAGCTTCAATTCAACATTTATCCAAAATAGTACCAATACAAGTAGCACAACATCTCAAAGCGCACTGCAACATCATGTGGATGAAAGTCGGTACTGACCTTCCTTGACCAAGATTTGAAACAACTCGCGAGGAGGACTTGAAACAAATCCAAACACATATATGAAAATCCGATCTCCTTTTGTGTAGTTCCATCAAAATTAAGCAAAGTCGCTGGTGTGACATTCAAGTTGAACTGCACAAAACACTCTTAGAACAAAAGTGTTTCGCGTAGCGAAGCAAAATGTCGCAATAGCAACAAGTTGAATAGATATCCCTGTTTTAACAGAGGCAAAAAAGGAATCAATTACTGGCCAATAAAGGAGGATGAAACATGCGGCCACAAAAATGGAAATCCTGCCAATCTCTAACAAGTGTTGCAGTTTTGAACTAAGATTCAGTAGTTAATTCTGAGAGTGGCACTGCTTAATTTTACCAGCGGCATTAGATTAACAAAAAGTATAAACAGTTCCAGGGGAGAGTGGGCGCAACAACACCATGTGCTTCCATCTACTTATAAAGGTGGTGATGCAGAGTTTGTTGTAACAAAGCAACAAGGATCATGTCTGGGTTGGTCCCATTTTTGTTCACTACTTAATGGGAAAAGACAGCAATACAATAGCTTCAATTCAACATTTATTTAAAACAGTACCAATACAAGTAGCACAACATGTCAAAGCACATTGCACAATCATGTGGATGAAGGCCTATACTGACCTTTCATGAGACGACCAAGATAAAATACGAATCTACCAACACTAATAGGAAATCCAATCTCGTTTTGTGTAGTTGCACTGAAATCAAGCAAAGTTGCCGGCGTGACATTTAAGTTCGCAATAGCAACAAGTTGAATAGATATCCCTGTTTTCACAGAGGCAAAAAAGGAAACAATTACTGGCCAATAAAGGAGGATGAAACAAACAGCGACAAAAAGAAGCATCTAACTTATCTTGATGGAAAACAAAGTAGGACAGTAGCATTCCTAAAATGGTTGCATTGATTCATATTAAAAGAGACATTCTCTTAAAACAACATTCGTTAAAAATGTAATTTAGTTTTAACAGTGGCGTTGCTTCCATTTTCCCGCGGCATTCTTAGATTAACAACATCAAAATAGTTGTATGGGACATGGGGCATGGGACATTCCAGCACCATGTGCGTCCACACGTATAAATGGGTGATGCAGAGTATGTTGCCAAGCAGCATATTTGCGTTGGTCCCATATTTGTTCTCTTTGAACCTTTTTCCTATGTGAGGGCAGCAAATCTCGTCCTGCACAAACTACCCGACCCCCAGTTTCTTTCCTTTTTCAACAAAGAGATCGGTTCCTTACAGATGTGTGTATTGGGTTACCCCCTTTTTCCCTTTCCGACCAACAAAGCGGCTGGATAGCCAGTCTATACTAGTTTCCCTCCCTCCTTTCCTCATTGAACCACATCCTAGATTCATGCTCCACCCCTCCGCACCCTTCTTTCCTCTTTGAACAAGACCTAGATTCGACTACAGAATCGAAAAAGATCCACATGCAGCTAGAGCAATGACAGTTTCAAAGAAACTTATACCTGAGGGTCATCGGGATGTGGCTAGGCGTGCGGCGGGAGGCCGGATCTGCCCACATTGCGTACGACAGCGAGGAAGAAGGGGTCTATGGCCCTCCCGCACAGGCGCTGGGTGAAAGAGAATAGCGCAGCCGGCAGTGGATTGCCTCCCTCGCCGAAGGTGATAGAGTGAACGCTGCACCTCCTCCCCTTCCTGGTGCGACATGATCCAGATGCCCCATTCACCAGCTGTGAGGGGAGAGAGAGAGATAGAGGCCAACACAGTCTTGTTTAGATCTGGTGAAGAGGGTGAGAGACTGTGAATATAGCAAACCCTAGCAAAGGAACGCGGAGCCTCCAGCGTGTGTGTATATATATATATGTATATATATATATATGTAGTACGACGAGAGTGTGGAGAGTGCAAACCCTAGCGAACAAGTGCTGAGGCTCTAGCTTATATTGTACTACATATATAGTACAGACTGAGCTCTGGTGCCTTAAATGCACCTGCCTTTGGCTATGTGACAGCTGGGCCAGCCACATGTTGGTCCCACCTGTCATACACCCAAAGACAGGTGCACTAAGTCAATGAAGCTACCCCTAAAAAAAGTCAATGAAGTTGCGTCCATATAGTACTCGTGTATACTACTAATATACCGTGGAGTGGTTTTCTTATTCTCTCCATAACAATCGTTTTAAATTGTGTAAGTACGAAACGAAACTCTTTATTTAACGTACCAGTGAAGAAAACTACTACTTTCGATGAACTAACGATCCATGCGTCCTGGTCGCACTTCCTGTCCTTCACGTGTGGTACACTACCCTCCCTTAAGTGAACAACCACACATGTGCCAAATTATCGGAAACGTGTGAGAGTGTGTACAAATAAAGAAATTTAATTTCAATTATCGGAAAGGTTTGAGAGTATGTACAGTTTGCCCTCTCTCAATAATTATGGTTTGTTGTGTTCGTCCTAAACTTGGTCAAACTTTACAAAGTTTGACTTCAGTCAAATCTAATATGCAGAGTAAATAAAAATGGAGGGCTACTATGTCCATCCGGGTTTTTAGTCCACACCATTTTTTAATCAAAGTTAATAGCTGGACAAATAAAATTACAGGGGAGCCGAAGACAAAGTTGTGAGAAGCCTTAGAAATCAATACAAAACTTATGCTCTTAGTACCAACGTCGATCCTTCTTCGAGGAAACATTTGGTTCATAGCCAATTGTGTGATAAGGTTGCACCAACGTGAAAGACGACTACGTCTCCAACGCAACCAAGGTGAACTGATTAAGGGTATCATCTTTGTGGGTAACAAGCAAAAAGCACTGATGGAAGACAGCTTGTTTTTCATTGAAAATTGACCAGCTTCACTAGCCGATGCAACCATGAGGCGCAACCATGAGCATCGATAGGTCACTGTGGTCATGCGTCATCCATTTGGCATCAAGTTTGGGTGAGGCACCTATGAAGTTCGACAAATCCTCACCGTGGTCTGTTTCTTCTCAGCAATCAAGCTCGAGGAAGGAAGAACCACGTGGCAGAGGACAGTGAGGCGAAACAACAATGGCCATCCAATTTTATGCAGTTCCACTAAAATTGAGGAAGACATGCCCGAGTATGGAGATACACATCGCTGTTTGCAAAAATATAAAAAGGGATATTGTGTTGTTACTTAGTTTTGGCAGTGGTACAAGATTAACAGCGACATCTCAATTGTCAATAAGAATTAATGAAAAGTACACCAACAAACAGAAGCATCATGATTATCTTGATGTGAACTAAACCATGATACCCGAGAAAAAAAGCATTTCTTCATTTAACCAGTGAGAGTATTAGATTAGCAGCAACAATAGGAGCATATGGACAATGACCGCACAACCACCATGCACTTTTTGTCGAAACAACATGTATACCTCCACCGAGGCATAAACCAGGATAACTTCTTGAGTGGCATTTCCTATATAATAGTAGGTGATGTTGGACTAGCCGACGAACCCTAGCTACTATACATGGGGAGCTGGGGAGTAGTCGCATAGAAGAAAACCCGCATGCCACGACCTGGGGAGCTGGACTAGTACAAGAAGTTATACCTCAGGTGGGTGAGATGTCACTTAGGCGGGCGGGCGGGATCTACCCACACGACGACAGTGAACAAGGGCGCGGAGGACCTTCGTCCGCGCCAGCGCCGGCTCCGAGGGGATGGTGCACATGGGCTTCCTCCATCGCCGACGGCGACAACGTCAATGCTCCACCTCATCACCTCCCGCAGCGGACGGGATTCGTTCGGATCTGTGACCACCGGTGACGAGAGAGATAGTGGACATTGTCATCTTATTTTGATATGGAGAGGGTGAGAGAGCGAGACGCGAGAAATCCTATCAGATAAGAGGCTATATATACAGTGGAGTAAAAAATCTATCCATAGCAGTGGTTTTAAATAGAATACACACGTTCCTAGAAAAAGAAACGAAAACTGATGGACAATTTTTTAACGTTCTAAGAAAGAAAATTCGATTAAAAACACACCCCCGCTTCCAGGTCACGAGAGTCGTCGCGCACACACACATAGACATACATGCATATCCGTGTTTACATAAAATTCCAGCTCCATCTCCATCTCCATCTCCAATCATATTTGTCCAACTGGCACATTATTTATGTTGTTAAATATATACACAACAATATTAACGTACAACATCTCTTGTTTGCGGGCGTCCAGACGGCTGCCATGCCCGCTCCTGACCAACCCAAACCCTCTTCATCACCCACGCATGCTTCCCGCCTGGAACGGCCAGTGCCGCATTCATGCCCGGCCAGAGCGGATGCGACCTCTCATTGGCGCCGACATTGAAGCGGCGCACCGGTCGAGAGAGTGTCGCCCACGCCGCTTCCTGGTGCACGCGACTGCCCCATGTTCAAATGTCGCAATATCCGGCCACAACATGCAAGTAAAAAGTTCTTGGGAGTCCGTGCTACAGCTAGCTGTCCTCCCTTAACTCGTCAATCTCTTCCAGTAGTGCTAGTACTCCATGGTGCGATCCATGGACATGCAGGCGGGAAAGTTATCGTATACTCGGTTTGCGGTGAGTGGCATGCCGAGCGACCATGTGGGGTGGAGCCGTGGAGGAAGGTGACACACGAAAGCGACAGGCGTGATTTAAACGTTGGTTTTGCTCGATGACGCGATCCAGCGAAATGAAACGGTGGTTTCTCTCCGTTTCCATTTTTTCTCCAGAAAGACGGAAACTTTCCACTCTATTTTCATTCCTACTCCAAGGTTGCCCCATTACAACATTCCATCAAATACAAAGGAAAACTAACACACATGCGGATGCATCTCAATGATTCACAAATCATAGCCAAATTTAGTTCACAACTAAAGACAAAAGTTGTGAGAGCGTGTACAAAAGAAAAAACTACTGATGGGGTCACTACGACTTAAACACTAAACCCTAAACATGATTTAATTTCCTGGCTAGGTAGAACCTATCAAAGGAAAGACGGCTGGCACCCTCGGATCATACGATGCTTTTGTGCAGTTCCACTAAAATCGAGCTGAGCATCCCTAATGGCAAAGATATTGAAGAAGTGTGATTAGAATAATAGTACTGGCACTAGTTCATGAGACATAAACTCATCACAAATAGAAGCCGGTAGAAGTAGAGAAAGATCAACATGGAGATGCAGCTACGTGAGGAGCTACGACAATGGAGCAAGCCGGCTCTAAAAGGAAGATGTACCTGGGACGTCGGGCTGTAACTAGAAGGGCGGTTGGGATGCGTCATCATCCCATACCGCGGGGACCCCCGATTGGGACGCACTAACTGTGGGTTTTCTCCCTCGCCGATGTTGTCCGCGTCTACGCAGAACACCATTCCCTTCCCCCAGTGGCGGGATCAGGCCGGATCTGTGACCAGCGGTGTGGCCACCGTCGTTCTATGCTTGTAAAGAGAGCAACCCAAGCAAGCAGGCTTGTAGCTTAAGCTCCTGCTAGTGTATATATAGTGATTTTCTTTTTCTCTCCATATCAACCATTTTATATTGCGTACGTGTCATTGAAGAGTGAAATGATGGTTGCTTCTTCCGACTAACTTACTGTGTGATTTGACTGCTCCTTAGTGGCCCCTACACGTACTCCCCCTACGTGTATGACCGTTCCTGAGTCTCATTTGTACTTATCTCTATTTTCTTGCATGATACATAGACAGGATGCACATAGAGGAATTTTGTTACTGCACGTTGTTACGTAGTACTACTAGTACCTACTCCCTCCTTCCGGTTCACTACCGGTACTCCCTCCGTCCTGGCTTATTGGTCCCCTTTGTACTCAATTCATGGGCTCGTTTTCCTAAAAAAATCTTTACCAACGTATTAATATCGGGAATGCATGCGTGCACAATGAATAATTAATCCTTGCCTGCAACGTTTTGACAAAGCATTGACTTATGAACATGTGAATGTGAGGCTAGTCATAGTGGGAGTAACTTAGCAAGTAACATAGCGCATTCCAAGACAAGTTTGCTTATGTGGCATATAGTTAATGAGGAGAGAGGTGTTTGGAGTAACATAATATGTTACTATAACATAACGCAACCCAAAGCAAAATGAGTCTATAATGTAATAAATGCTATCAACTATGATACTAGTTGTATGCTACTTTGCACTATGAAGGTAATAACAAAGACTAGTGTCATATGCATGACACTAGCCTGAGGGACTACAACCTCGTGCATGCATGCAACAGTCACACGTACACATGGACGCAAAAATGCGTGCGACGCCCTAATGCATGCATGTCCGAGCACACGAGGAACACACACGATCATGCTCAAGTGCTTAACCTACACGTGCATGCACACACATACTCAGCCAGGGTGAGCTAGTGACCGTGTAAACATCGGAAAATGTATATATTGAGCGCAATGAGCATATGATGAAGTCCACTGAACGTATTTTTACAAATATACAGTGTCAGACAGTGTATTTATCTCGTTTGAAATTAAGCCATATTAACCGGAAAGGAGGCAATATGGACTAGCATTACTTTGCTGTGTCCCGTCAACTTGCCGAACTAGGAGAAGCTTGCAGGATGGGAGAAGCTTGCGCAGTGGCTCGCAGGACAATGCAAGGAGAAATTTTTGACTAATGCAAGCTCTCCCTCGCTCGGGCGGTGGACGTGCAACAGTTAATTCGCTGTCAGATTGCCAGAAGCATACACTGTACTAGTACCATTATTGTTCGACTTCCCGAAGAGGCAAACATCCAAGCGCAAAGTTTGCTAGTACTAGTACTACTACTATAGAGGTATGTACTACTACTAGGAACCGGATGGTGGAGCGTCTGCACTCTTATTTTATTTTAAAATGTGATAAAGCAATCTTCAACACATTTGGTTCTCTTCGAGGGTTCTCGCATGTGATAATGGAAGTTGATTGCATGGAACACTCGCCACAATTCTCGCTTAATTCTGGCTCATATCCTGTTACAAATATGAGCGCTCGGTAATATTTTCTCTTTTTTGTTATTCAGCTTGTAAACAGGTCAGCAAACCTTGCGGCACATCTTTGTGCGAACCGTGCTTGCTGCACTTTGAATGTGGCCGAGAGCTGGCTTGATGAAACACCTCGCTTCCTTCTTCTTTTTTTGCGGGGTACCTCGCTTCCTAGTGACCAGTTTCTTGGCTGATCGTCCTAAGAATGCTTATATATGAATAAACCTCTCTCATTTACCCGCAAAAAAGATTAAGCCATATTAACCGGAAAGGAGGGAGTATGGACTAGCACTACTTTTTGGTGTGTCCCGTCAACTTGCAGAACAAGGAGAATCTTGCAGGACAAGGTGAAGCTCGCTTACGCCTTTTTGACTAATGCAACCTACCATCACCCAAGCGGTGGACATGCAGCAGTTCATTCGGTGTCAGATTGCCAGAGGCATACCCTGTAGTACCCAACATGCGGAGTACCATCATTGTTCGACTTCACAAGGAGGCGAAGAGCCAAGCGCAAGGTTTAGTAGTATGAGTAGTAATACTACTAGAACCGCATGGTAGATCGTCTGTACTCTTATTTTATTTTAATCTCTGATAAAGTGCACATTTATTCTGGAGAAGCGCGGAAAACGGTAGCCCAATAGTAGTATTAAAAAACATTGAACATGTAATGATGATATCGATCAACCATGCTCGAATATATTCGGGCCTCTGTGCGAGCCCGTCTGTGTGTTCTCGCTCCTCCTCTCTCTCAAGGAACAACGGGTTGACCATTTTGCCATCAATTGAGATCAGTTTGCTCACACTCCGATCCCACATGTCGGTGATATGCCAAGAGGAAGTGTGTTGACTGACTGGCCATACGCGTACTTGGTTTTGCATCTTCATACTACTCCTCCCTCCATCATAGTTTACAGGGCACGCTTCATTCTAATGCATTTCTCTCCATGCATTTCCACCACCAGAGAGACTTTAGATGCGTTTGGTTTAATACTCAATTAATTAGGGTGTGATAACCGCAATCAAGTCCACAATTTTCTCTCGATGTACTACGGAGTGGAGTAAGTGCATGCATGTGTGTACCCGGGGTGGAAGCACTCACGCATGTGTGTATGCATTATTTCCTCTAGTAATAGACGCCGTGCTATAACTACCAATGCTATTTTTCAGGCAGATCGCTAGTCGCCTTGGTCCTAGAGATTTTTTGAAGCGCGCTCTATAAACAGTGACGGAGGGAGTAGTATGAGTGGATTCAAAGAAGAGTGTATTGATGGTTGCTTCTTTTGAGCAACTTACAGTGGGAAAGGTGGGGCTGATGATTTTACTGCTCATTACTCACTATTAGTGCGGTGCAATGACCGGGCTGAGTCTCCCATGCGGTTGTGCACTACTCCCTTCGTTCTTACATATACTCCAGAGTATTTGTCTTTCTAGAGAATTCAACGAGTGACTACATGCGAAGCAAAATGAATGAATCTACACTCTAAAATATGTCCATTAGAAATTTTTAAAAAGATAAATATTTACGAATGGAGGAAGTATAATTTTGTGCATGGCACATGGACCCGGATGCTGAAGAGGCTTCTGGCAATGCTATCAAGCTTCCAGTATTTGTTTACATAATTGACGTACTATACAAATAATTTTCCAGCGACATGAAATTGTATAGTGCTCTGAGCTTTCAGCTTTTGTTTCGTGTGTCTTGCCATCCATGCTCTTTTGGAAACAATAAAAAACTAACTTCCTTGCTAATGCATCTCAATGATTAGCAGGTTAGAGCTAATATTTACATCACAACTGAAGACAAAGTTGTGAGAAGGTGTTAAATTAAAATAGATCCATGCTTTCATTGGCAACAACGTCCCCCCAACTCTGTCTAAATCAACAAGGCATGTTGGGAAAAAGTAGCTGTCTGGAGCAAGCAACATTCCGATCATTTTGTGTGCAGTTCCACTAAAATAGAGCTGAGCGTCCCTGTTCCAAAGATATTAAGTGTGATTACAGTAATAGAGGACTGCTGATGAAACAATAAACACATAAATAGAAGCCGGTCACCTTTGCAGTCTCTCTTAAGACTAACTAGTTGGAGAAGATTAAGCAAATAGTTGGAGAAGATTAGGATCGGAGTTGGATGAGGAGGATAGAGCAAAGCCAATCTCCCTTTGTGAAGTCGCACTGAAATGTAGAGATGTTGCCCGTGTGACATTTTAGTACAACTGCACAAAACACTCTTAAGAAAAAAGTGATTTGTGCAGTTCACCAAAAGGTCAGAATAGCAACGAGGTGAAATGGATAGCCCTCTTTGCAAAAAAGAGGTAGAAAGGAAACAGTTACTGGCCAATAATAGTTGATGACACATATGACGACAAAAAAGAAGCATATTCCTTGTCCTAAGGGAAGATAACAACACGGTTGTGTTTTTCTAAAACGGTGTGAGGACGAGATTGCAATATGGAAAGTACGCCGGACGAGCTACATTTTGGGCAAAGAACTACGGAAGATCCGCATGCAACATTTTCCACATGCAGCGACGTGGGAAGACATGCAATGGAGCAAGGCCGGAGGGGATACCTTGGGGTCGTTGGGATGTAACTAGGAGAGCGGCAGCGGGCGGGATCTTCCCATACTGCGACAGCGAGCAGGTGGTGTAGGCCCTACTTCGCCGGAGCATGGTTAGAGAAAATGGCGGGTACCGCAGATCGAGACGTGCTGCCTTGGCGCCGTCGAACGGAGAAATGATGCACATCCTCCCTTTCCACCGACGGACGGGATGCGGCCGGATCAGCGACTAACGGTGAGAGAGAGAGAGAGAGGCCACCGCCGCCTTGTGTGAGGTACTCTGAAGAGAGACAAACCCAGGCAGGCACGCTCCATTGTATATAGTGGAGCGGACTACCTTTTTCTCCATAAGAATTGTTTTATATTCTATGTACGTGCCATTGAGTGATATAACTTTATTTAAAAATAGCGCGCCAACGCATCAAATCGAACTTTGTATCGTGCACTCGTGGTACACGACCTCCGTAGGTAAACAACCGCTACACGCGTTCAAATTAGCATGTGGGCTACCATTTTGTACAGAAATGAGCTCCACCGTGTACCCGTGCGGGTGTGGTTGGGCATGAAGCTTGAGTATGTGCACCTATTCTCTTCGTGTACATACACCACCTACGTGTGTGTGAGAGAGATACAAACGTAGAGAGATACAGTGTGTGGGTTTGTGAGTGTTTTTTGGGGAGGGGGGGTTGAGAAATAGACAAGGAATATATGTGGATGATATTTCAATCAAAAAATGTAAAATATGGAATGTGTGTGAAATAGAATCCTGGATATATTATAAATATAGAGGGGGCGATCCACGATAAGAGAGTGGAGGTATCATCGGCTTGAGGCATCCATAGAATTGAAGAGAGGGATGATGTGTGTGTGTGCGCGCGCGGTCGATAAAGAGTGCCATCGAAATTGTGTGTGCCCACATCAAAGATATAGGGTGGCTGGCCTACTGGAACGTGAGAGGGGACAGGTGCAGTTTGTCTTTGTGGCATGGATACCTACCTACAGTGGTCGACTATTGGTGTGTGGTGGGGGTGGTGGGGGGCCTAATTAACAATAGAGGTACAACGGCTGGTATATGTGTGGAGGAGGAGAGAGGCCTACCTTATGTATTGAGGGAGATCGATCGGCATCCATGCATATGTGTAGGAGAGGAATAAGGTTGGGAGAGAGACATAGCTAGAGTGTTGGAGGGGTGGTGGTGGAGTTGCTTCTAACATATGGTGGGAGAGGCTTGCTAGAAAAACGGAGGGCGTGCCTGCAATATCAATAAGAGAGGGGATGGCTACCTGTCTCTGCACGTGCGTTTTGGAGACGGGTTAGGAGGCATGCACGGATGATGAGGGGGGACGATATGGCTGTGGTAAGCAGACATAACTACATAGGAAGATCAATCGTCCTTTGTCAGAGAAAGGAAAGACATAACTTGTGAGGTACGTCGGTCTATGGGTGGGGGAAAATAGTTAAAGTCGACCTAGGTATATGTAGGGAGATCGATCGGTATACATGCATGTATGTGTTAGAAGCAAATAAGGCCCCGGGAGAAGGATAGAGAGAGAGGGATGCAACTAGGAGGTGGTGCGAGAGGCATACTATATCGAGGAGGAAGGAGTGGGAGTGAGGCATGGGCGATGAGAAGAGAAGAGGGAAAGCTTGTGTCTGTGGTAGGCACACCTGGCTAGAGAGGCATATCGATTGATGTGTGCCGTAAAGAAGGAGCTGGGGGCCTACACACACCATGGGTGAACGATCTAAAGTGAAAAGACGAATTTGTGCGATGGAGCAAGAAAATGCTGAGGGAGGGTGAGAGGGATGCGGGCGTGTGCATGCACGAGAGGAAGTTAACTCTAGCTACAAAGATAAGAGGATTGTGTGGGTGTAAAAGATGGATAGAGATCATAATTCATTATAAAAAGTGAATTTGGATATTTGATGAATTTATCATAGTGTTTTAAACCGACGCATGCGTGAATATATATATATATATATATATATATATATATATATATATATATATCACACATGGTGTGGTTATGAACATGTTATACTACATATAATATATTTTATCTCTACTCTTATAAAAACAGAGTTGTTGATGATGGTGTGCCTGCCATCCTGCAATATAGGCCGTCCAATTTATATCTGATGGATAGGAAGGAAACTATGGCAATTTTGAAAAAAGTTACCCACACCCCTCTCCACATTTGCAATTAAGGCCTCCCCTCAATCATCTTGACGTTTCGTGGAATGGATGGGCATATTGCTAGTACTACATATAATATATAGAACATTGATTATAATTTGAGCTAATGCGTGGCTTTTGCAGCTCAGGGCTAAATACTTGTCATAATGTAGGGGGCGGGGCACTATACTTTGTGTGATAAACACGGTGTACGTATGGAACAATGTTTAGATTATGAATATATATAGTTAGTACATGAAATGTACTATTATTTGGAATCAACATCAAGTGTATTCAAAAAATTGAATTCGAGTTCATATAGTACACATAGTCCATATCTATCTCTATAGTAATCATGTGGTGTGTTGTTAAGGTAATACACAAATGATGATTGAAGTTGACAACAATCATGATTGTAGATTCTTATTGAAATAGAGAAACGAATTCAAATTTAGTTCGAATTGCAGCGGTGGTATAGACATTTGGAATGCACTAAAATGTTGGTATGAGTAGGTTACATGCATTTTATAGCCAGCAAAAAAAAATTAATTCGACATAACATGGATTCATACTCAAATTTAACGGTGTGCTTTGTGTAAGTTGCATGTCATATATTATTGCTCTAATATTTGGTCAAAGTTAGCCTCGAATAAAGCATTAGGCCCTATATAGATGGAAGGAGGGAGTATCTTTGAATAACATTTGTATAGTAAAACGGGACAAGACTCTCTCTTTGTGTGGTGTGAATAGTTTTATTTTTTTCGTTGAGGGAAGTGCAAATTGATTTGGTACGTACAAGTACAATATTACACGTTAGGCTTGTCCCTAAAATTTAACCCGCGCCTTGTTATATCCAAAAATTCAGATATCGTCCTCCCAAAACTAGCGCCTTCACAACCCGTGCCTTGCTATCCCGAAATTACAACGCGCGCGAAAACTCCCTCCAGCTGAGAAATCCTGACACACGAAATCCCCCTTCTAACCTTGAGCCGAAAGGGCCACTAGTTCAAATCGGTGGGGGTACTTTTGTAACACACCCTACATTTTGAACAAGCGCGTCCCTAAGTCATGGTTCCCCCTTCCATCGCCTCCTTTTCACCATTCGAAATCCCAGGCCGCCATAACCTATCCGCTCTAGTCGCGAAACCCCACCCTCCTCAGTCCGCCACCTCACCACTACCCAGCCAGAGCCTCTTCCCCGATGACGTTGTCCACTGCAACAGCTCGACGTCCCTCATCCACCTCCCCGGATGAGGATCCGTCGTCCATCTCGTCGTCCCGCTGGTTCAGCCGCCCCGTCCTCCACCTCCAAGGAGCTGCTCCGACGATCGCCTCGTCTATCGTGGCTGCTCCATCCCTACAGCACCACCTTAACCTGCTCCATCGGAACCGCAACATCCTCACCGACTCCTCGGACGAAGCCGAGGCCTACTCGGCGCCACCAAAGAGGTTGAACACTCATCGCATCACACCTTCTCCTTAACTCGACCTCCCGGCGCCGACAGTGCTACATCCCGCACCCCCATGGAGCGGCTACCTCGAAGCCAGTGCCGGGAGCGACATCTCCACGGCGGCTCTCCCCCAGTGCGAGGCCCCTTCGGCGGCGGCGGCCATACCAGCCGGATCTGCTGCTACTGCTCCGGTACTCGCTCGCTTGCTCACACAGTTTCTACTTCTCCGTCTCTCGCTCGCTCGTGCAGCTGCTACTGCTTCGGCTCTCTCTCATTCGCTCGCCCGCGCTGCTGCTGCTGCTCTCCCACTCGCTCGTGCTGCTGCTTTGCTCTGATTTAGCTACACTTCAGTCGACTGAATCGACTTTTGGGTCAGTCGATTTTCATGGGGTCGGGGCTCGCCAGAGTTAAGGAAGAACCACCCGCAGCGGGGAGGGGGCTTGCTGAAGAGGTACCCCACTATCTATCTTAGGGTTCAGGGCGGGGCGGTGGTCGCCGGCGGTGGGGGCGCAGTGGTGGGGCGGTGGCGTGGGGATCATCGGAGAAAAAGCTCGCGAGGGGGGGGGCTAGAGGGCTGGCCGGGGCGGCGGCAGACCGACGGTGGGAAGTTGTTTTGGGGCGGTGAGGCGGCGGTGAGGCCGGTGGTGACTGGCGGCTCAGGGGGTGCAGGTTGAAGATGAACTGCAGGCCCTCCCTAAACTACATGTGAAGTGCCTCTCTGCTACCATTGCGTTTAGTTTCGACAGTGACAGTCAGATTCCACAGTAAATTTCAGTTTTGACAGTTAAGTTCAGAGTTAACAGTTTTTATCTCATCTGTTGTAGTTAGGTGGTTTTTGGTGGTAATGTATTTTACATCATCTATAGGAGATGCTATTAGAATCCCACTTGAGATTAACGATGTCTATCTTGTGCTGCTTCAACCTCGACGTCTTACGGCTCACCGGAGCTGCTCCAACGACGGAACGATCCATCACAATAGAGCCGTGCCCTGGACGCCGTCTACAGATTCCTCAGATCTTCCTCCACACCTCCGACAGCCACCTCTGCTTCAACTTCTTTAGCGACCAACCCAATGATGCTGAGGTCAACATGGCTACGGCAAAGAGGTTCTACACTTGTCGCATCACTTATTAGTCTACATTCATGACAATCCATTAGGGCTATTTTGGTTCAATGGAAAAACATAGCAATAGGAAAGTTTCCTATGGCACTCTACTATTCAATTATTCATGCATTTTGTTGAAAGGAATGGAGCAAAACATCCACCCGGACCTAGTTTGCAAAATCCTATGCATGAAAACAAGACCAAGTGCATTAGTAGCAGAATAACATTCTAACCGTACACGCTTTCATATGGTTTCACTTTATTTTGGCCATGTTTCTTTGCATTCCTTTGCTCCTCCAATTCCTATGAACCAAACACCCATGTTGACAGAAATCCTGTGTTCACAAATGCTGTGTTTCCCATGTGCATTGCTCACCTATTCTGGTGTTTTTCCTCCTATCCCTACATTTTTACAATTAGGCAAGCCAAATGAGCCCTTACAGAATTACTTCAGTTACAGGTAGGTGTCGAAGAAAACTTTGTGTGGTTTGTCCTGCTCCTATCGCGACGTCGTCCACCTGACCTGAGCTGCTGCATCAACAGAATCATCCACCAAACCAGACATCATGACTCCTGACCGTCTTTCGCTGATCAGATCTCCTTCCCTGCTGTCGGCACCCACCTCAACGACATCACCATCATCGACTCAACAGATGAACCTGAGGAGTACATGGGTCCACAAGAGAGGTCGCACTCTTTTGTTTCTACTTATGTTATGCATTGCTTAATATTACCTGCTACTTTATTGTCCTATTCACCACTTAGACTCCAAGTTAGGTCCAAATTGATGTTCAAACTTGAGCTCTAAATTAGTTGTGGGGCACATATCGAGGCAACAATGAATAGTATCTCTGTCTAATATTTGGTTCACCTAGGGTATGCCTATGTTGTTCATCTTGGGTGGGAAACAAATAGTAAAGCAATCATTATCTATGTTTTTATTAAATTAAAGCAGTCATCAGCCTGCTGTCATTATTTTTGGATCCATCCACTGGTTATTACCATTACTCTCGATTTATGCATGCTCTCCTTACATAATCTCACTATATTTTTTTGTATGCATGTCAGATATTGTTGGGGAAAATATATAGGGGCGGACATTTTCTAACTCGTGCACAAACAAGCCAAGCTTAAGTCAGAGATTGAAGAACCAAGAGATTCGAAGAACCAACATGCAGCTCAGAAGGCCCAACATTGAGCCTAAGGAGAAAGATATCGGCAAGAGAAGGGCCTCCCTTGCTGGGCAGGCAAGCCCGGCAAGGGGAGAGGCCACCACCAAAAGAAAGCAACCGAGGCTCCCCGACAGAGCCTGCGGGGCTCGCGGGGGCAGAACCACCCCACCAACCACTCAAACACGACTCACGTCGTCAATCAGTGCGGTGTCAAGCCGCAAGATGAATAAGTGGCAGCCGTTCGCCACATGGCAGCCATTTCCTACAGAGAAGCCTACAGATGACACCCGTCCTGCGACGTGTCAAGAGAGTAGGTGTGGAGCTGGCAAGAAAGCCCGGGAGGCCTTGCCGGGCGACCAGTGATGTGACACTCAGCGGCGCATTTAATGCACCCTGTCAACCCGCAGAGTTAGGTATGATAGCATTGTTCGCTATCATATCAGTGATCAATGACCACTTTGCCATTATGGTGGCCCCTTAATCTATAAAAGGAGGCCCAGGGCACATGTAGGAGGGGTTAGAAGGTTGGAAAGTTGACAACCCAAAGCCACCACACGCACATAGTCGCTGTGCCCCCGTGGCAAACCTTGCCTGGCAAGTTTACTATGCACGACCACATTCATTCTTCCATCAATCCACTAAAGCAGGAGTAGGGTCTTACGCCTCGCGGCGGCCCAAACCTGGGTAAATCACTTGTGTGATCCCCGACGCGCTGCCGTACGCCGGTCTGCTCTTTGTGCAACATGTCGCCCCCCTGCCGAACCAACAAGGGTCCACCCGGTCCCATAGGTGGCCACAAAAATCCCGTGACATCTTTGGCGTGCTAGGTAGGGGGAGTGCTTGCACAAACCTGAAATCGAACACCGCGCGTCATCTTCATCCTCGACAGCGCCAACGACCATGGTGCCCGCGGAGGCACTGAGGCAGAGCGGGAGAAGATCCACCCTCGCACCGTGTTGCTGCTCTCCAAGATTTACCATAGCAACGGTCACCACCAGGACCATGGCTGATGGCAATAGATTTACTCTGGCGGTTCATACGGAATTATCGCCATCCGAACACTATCCGGAGGAAGAGGCACAAGATGTGCGGACGCGAGCTCCCTTCTTCCTATTTCCCCCCACCTCATCAGCAGTCGAGTTTCTTCAGCCTCAGTGTCATCAATGTCGATGATTACCACCGACGCTCGGTCTAGTATTTTCCCCCACCGTGTGTAATCCTGAGCAGAATGCTGGTATGAGTCCATCGATTGATGCCCCGGCAAGCACACTTCGGTGAGGATGCCCGCACTGGCACAGCCCATGCGACGGCAGCCGCTGCACTGACTCGAGGGGGAGGGGAGCAAAAGGAAGGAGGACCGGCGAAGCCCAACGCCATGCCCCTATGTCCACCAGCTACGAGAAATGCATGACGACCCTTGCCGGGAATGAAGAAACCACCTGATCGCCTTCTACATCTCCAGGAGCCGTGGACGCATCGAACGCGCGCGGCCCGGCAAACAAAAAGAATGGCTTAAAACGAAAGCCGAGTCCACGTTATCACTTCTATTTGATGTTTTTCAGATTTCTGCAGTCGTTTATCCCTTAACTCCAGTAGGTGTTCATATCGTGAAAGCCCTTGTGTGAGGGAACCCTGGCTAGTTTCTTTGATCGCTCCATCGTCCTGTCCAGAGCCACGCTCGCAGGACGAGAGGCTGCGTCGAGAGCTACCTGGGAAAAACCTGTCGAGACGCATCCACGCCAAGATGACTGTTAAGGGCCGGACCCCTACGACAATTGCGGCAATATGATATCGGCAGGCATCCAGAACATACATAGGAATTGATCATACGAAGACGAGGATATATAGTTTAAAGGGATAAACACGCACTTAAGGATCCAGCTAGAAGTATCAACCTCGCGCAAACATTAGAGATAAAACGACTAAACACAAAATGCGCGTCATGTTCTGTTACAGGACCAGAAGGAATAATTTAAACGCGGAGAATCCTATCGGCTGATTGCTCTCTGGTTATAGTGCCAGAAAAGCTCTTGTCTGCTAGGACTACGTCGGTATTTCCCCAAAGAGGAAGGGATGATGCAGCACAACAACGGTAGGTATTTGATACGTCCATTTTGCATCATGCTTTTATATCGGTATTTATTGCATTATGGGCTGTTATTACACATTATGTCACAATACTTATGCCTTTTCTCTCTTATTTTACAAGGTTTACATGAAGAGGGACAATGCCGACAGCTGGAATTCTAGGCTAGAAAATGAGCAAATATTAGAGACCTATTCTGCACAACCCCAAAAGTCCTAAAACTCCACGAGAGTAAGTTTTGGAATATATAAATAATATTGGGCGAAGAAAGTACCAGAGGGGGGCCACCCACCATCCACGAGGGTGTGGGGAACGCCCTACCACCTGGGCGCCCCCTGCCTCGTGGGCCACCTTGGCAGGCCGTCGATGCCCATCTTTTGGTATAAGGTGTCTTTTGCCTTGGAAAAAAGAAGGAGGAAGCTTTCGGGACGAAGCGCCGCCGTCTCGAGGCGGAACCTTGGCGGAACCAATCTAGGGCTCCGACGGAGCTATTCTGTCGGGGAAACATCCCTCCGGGAGGGGGAAATCATCACCATCGTCATCACCATCGATCCTCTCATCGGGAGGGGGTCAATCTCCATCAACATCTTCACCAGCACCATCTCCTCTCAAACCCTAGTTCATCTCTTGTGTCCGATCTTTGTCTCAAAACCTCAGATTGGTACCTGTGGGTTGCTAGTAGTGTTGATTACTCCTTGTAGTTGGTGCTAGTTGGTTTATTCGGTGGAAGATTATACATTCAGATCCTTTATGCATATTAATACCCCTCTGATTATGAACATGAATATGATTTGTGAGTAGTTACGTTTGTTCCCAAGGACATGGGAGAAGTCTTGTTATAAGTAGTCATGTGAATTTGGTATTCATTCGATATTTTGATGAGATGTATGTTGTCTTTCCTCTAGTGGTGTTATGTGAACGTCGACTACATGACACTTCACCATTGTTTGGGCCTATGGGAAGGCATTGGGAAGTAATAAGTAGATGATGGGTTGCTAGAGTGACAGAAGCTTAAACCCTAGTGCATGCATTGCTTCGTAAGGGGATGATTGGGATCCATATGTTTCATGCTATGGTTAGGTTTACCTTAATTCTTCTTTCGTAGTTGCGGATGCTTGCGAGGGAGGTTAATAATAAGTGGGATGCTTGTCCATGGAAGGGCAGTACCCAAGCACCGGTCCACCCACATATCAAATTATCAAAGTAATGAACGCGAATCGTATAAGCATGATGAAAACTAGCTTGACGATAATTCCCATGTGCCCTCGGGAGCGCTTTACTTTATATAAGAGTTTGTCCAGGCTTGTCCTTTGCTACAAAAAGGATTGGTCCACCTTGCTGCACCTTGTTTACTCTTGTTACTTGTTACCTGTTACGAATTACGTTATCATAAAACTATCTATTACCGATAATTTCAGTGCTTGCAGAGAATACCTTACTAAAAACTACTTGTCATTTCCTTCTGCTCCTCGTTGGGTTCGACACTCTTACTTATCGAAAGGACTATATAGATCCCCTATACTTGTGGGTCATCAAGACTCTTTTCTGGCACCGTTGCCGTGGAGTGAAGCGCCTTTGGTAGGTAGAATTTGGTAAGCAAAATTTTATATAGTGTGCTGAAATTTACTGTCACTTGTTACTATGGAAAATAATCCTTTGAGGGGCTTGTTCGGGGTATCTTCACCCCGACCAGTAGAGAAAAGAGTTTCTCCTCAACCTACTGAACCTACTGAAAATGTTTACTTTGAAATTCCCTCGAGTATGATAGAGAAACTGCTAGCTAATCCTTTTACGGGAGATGGAACATTACATCCCGATATGCACCTAAGCTATGTGGATGAAGTTTGTGGATTATTTAAGCTTGTAGGTATTCCTGAGGATGTTAGCAAGAAGAAGGTCTTCCCTTTATCTTTGAAGGGAAAGGCATTGACATGGTTTAGGCTATGTGATGACTTTGGATCATGGAACTACAACCGATTGAAATTGGAATTTCATCAGAAGTTTTATCCTATGCATCTGGTTCATCGTGATCGTAATTATATATATAATTTTTGGCCTCGTGAAGGATAAAGTATCGCTCAAGCTTGGGGGACGCTTAAGTCAATGTTATATTCATGCCCCAATCATGATCTCTCAAGAGAAATTATTATTCAAAAATTTTATGCTCGGCTTTCTCTCAATAATCGCTCCATGCTCGATACTTCTTGTACTGGTTATTTCATGATGATGACTATTAAATTTAGATGGGATTTATTGGAAAGAATTAAACACAACTCTGAAGATTGGGAACTCCACGAAGGTAAGGAGTCAGGTATAACACCTAAGTTTGATTGTGTTAAATCTTTTATGGATACCGATGCTTTTCGTGAATTTAGCACTAAATATGGACTTGACACTGAGATAGTAGCTTCTTTCTATGAATCATTTGTTACTCATGTTGATCTCCCTAAGGAGAAGTGGTTTAAATATCATCCTCCCATTGAAGTAAAAGTAGTTGAACCTATTAAAGTTGAAGAAAAGACTATCACTTATAATGTTGATCCTATTGTTCCTACCGCTTATATTGAGAAACCACCTTTCCCTGTTAGAATAAAGGATCATGCTAAAGCTTCAACTGTGGTTCGTAAGAGTAATGCTAGAACACCTACACCCCCTGAGCAAATTAAAGTTGAACCTAGTATTGCTATGGTTAAAGATCTCTTGGTTGATCATATTGATGGGCATGTTAGTTACTTCTGTAATTAAGCTACTAGAATTGCTAGACCCGACACTAAAGATAAACATAGACCTGTTGTAGGCATGCCTGTTGTTTCTGTTAAAATAGGAGATCATTGCTATCATGGCTTATGTGACATGGGTGCTAGTGAGAGTGCAATACCTCATACTTTATATAAAGAAATTATGCATGATATTGCACCTGCTAAGATAGAAGATGTTGATGTTACTATTAAGTTGGCCAATAGAGATACTATTTCACCAGTTGGGATCGTTAGAGATGTTGAAGTCTTGTGTGGGAAAGTTAAATATCCTACTGATTTTCTTGTTCTTGGTTCCCCACAAGATGACTTTTGTCCCATTATATTTGGTAGACCCTTCTTGAATACTGTTAATGCTAAGATAGACTGCAAAAAGGATATTGTTACTATCAGTTTAGGGGATATGTCTCATGATTTTAATTTTGCTAAATTTCGTAGGCAACCCCATGATTAAGAATTTCCTATTAAAGATGAAATTATTGGTCTTGCTTCTATTGCCGTGCCTCCTAATGACCCTTTAGAACAATATTTGCTAGACCATGAAAATGATATGTTTATGAATGAAAGAAGGGAAATAGATGAAGTATTCTTTAAATAGGGACCTATTTTGAAACACAACTTGCCTGCTAAAATTCTAGGGGATCCTCCTCCACCCAAGGGTGATCCCGTGTTTGAGCTTAAACCATTACCTGATACTCTTAAATATGCTTATATTGATGAAAAGAAGATATATCATATTATTATTAGTGCTAACCTTTCAGAGAAGGAAGAAGAGAAATTATTGAAAACTCTGAAGAAGCAATGTGCTGCTATTGGATATACTCTTGATGATCTTAAGGGCATTAGTCCACTCTATGCCAGCACAAAATAAAATTGCAGACAGACGCTAAACCGGTTGTTGATCACCAATGACGGTTAAATCCTAAGATGAAAGAAGTGGTAAGAAATGAAATACTAAAGCTTCTGGAGGCAGGTATAATTTATCCTGTTGATGATAGTCAGTGGGTAAGTCCTGTCCATTGTGTCCCTAAGAAGGGAGGTATTACTGTTTTTCCTAATGATAAAGATGAATTGATCCCACAAAGAATTGTTACAGGTTATAGAATGTGTCAGGTTTCGGGTCCTGGCAGACCCTTGAGGTTCAAACACTGGGGTGCGCGCGGAGATCTCCCCCCTACCGATCTATGTCCGATCGTCTTGTGCGAACTAAGATGAAAAATGATGAACAACACAAGAGACACGAGGTTTATACTGGTTCGGGCCACCGTTGTGGTGTAATACCCTTCTCCAGTGTGTGGTGTGGTGGATTGCCTCTAGGGCTGATGATGGACAGTACAAGGGAAGAACAGCCTCGCGAGAGGTGTTCTTGAGCTGGTGCGATGAACTGCTAGGGTGAGTTCAGTCGCCTCTCTCTCTCTGCTATGGTTCTACCAGATTTCCAGCCGTCTCCTCCTTCTGTGGTGGCTAGCTCTATTTATAGAGGCCCTGGGCCTCTCCCCAAATAATGAGCGGGAAGGGCGCCGACAATTGGCCATTTCAAAGGGGAACATCTAGTACAAGTTATCCTGACCAAAGGTGGTCTTCGGCTGCCAAAAGCACTGGCGATGACACCGTCTTGGGCTCCACGGTGACCTCCATCCTGACGTCCGGCTGGTCTTGGTCTCGTTGCACCGGAATGGTAACCCTTGCCTGATTCCCTGGCATGTGCTTGCCCCGTTTGCACCAAAGGGGAAACAAGGACACTGCGCAAGCCGGCGCCCGCCTGGTCTCGATCGTCATGGCTTCCGTCATGGGTTCCTCGCGAGGTACCCCTGCCTTGATCTCTCCGCCTCCTCGCGAGCCTGCCTCTGAGGAAGCTTCCTGTCGTCCGCCCCGCGAGGCTTGGCCCCTCGTGAGGGTCTTGAGCTTGAGCTGATGAAGATGGGCCGCGCTGGGCCCCCACTTGAGCCACGCCGCAGGCTGCAGGCAGGCAAGTCTGGGGACCCCCGTTCCCAGAACGCCGATAGTAGCCCCCGGGCCCAAGGCGCGCGTGGGCTTGGCTTAGCATAGAAGCGAAGGGGCAAGCGCGAAGCACCGCGGGCCCTAACAGCCAGCGGCCTTGGGCGCCGCGTGGCGGTTGATTGGGCGTGGGCGTCTGCACTTCCCACGACGCCTCGGCAACTGCATGACTGACAAAAGGGGATGCCCTGGCCATGCTTACTTGCCCCGCTCTCATCCATCTTGCTCCCGAAATCCTCCAGATCCATCTCAATCCTTCGCATCCGGCACGCCATGGCGCCTCGCAAGTCCCCGGCTGATGCTTGGTACTCGCCGACCCTGGATTCCCCGAATTTGTTGGAGAAGAACCTCGCCCTCGCGCGCCTGATGACGACGGCGCAACGCAGCGAGGGAGCGACTGTGCTCAAGGTTGGCTCCGATTAGCCTGAGGGCAAGGGAGCACCTTCTGCCTGTTCTTCATGAGCGCCATTGTCGCTGGTCTGGTGCCTCCTTTCTCTGAGTTCTTCCATGCCATTCTCCGCCAATACAACCTGCAGGCTCTACATCTCCACCCCAACTCTGTCCTTCTCCTGGCGATTTTCGCCTACTATTGCGAGGCTCATGTTGGTGTGAAGCCCTCGGTGGCCTTGCTATGCCACTTTTTCTCCCTTCGGGTTTCTGGTGCTCAGGTCTCGGCATGTGCGAGCTTCATTGCATATTCCAGCTCCAACGCCATCTCGAAGCCTGGGAAGAGGATTGAAGGCTACCGGAGCAAGTGGGTCATGATGGATGTTGGGCGCCTCCATCCTCGTCTGGTATTGCCCACGGGGCAACCTAAGTCCGTTGACGCATGGTCCCGCGCGGAGCTCGTCGACCCTCGCGCGAAGGCGTTGTTGAGGAGGATGGACGCGGACCTGAGACCAAGCAACTCGGAGGCGGCGAAGCTGACCGGGGCCACGCTCCTGAGGGAGTTCTTGGAGAACCGGGTGGCTCCGCTCCAGGAGCACCTGCTCCCACTGTGGAGGCTTGGAGGAGCAGACGCCGCCCTGCGCTTGAGCTCCGAGGCCTTGACCGACGAGGATCTGGCTGCGGCCCTCCATTCCTTGGTTAGGGGCGATGTGGCGAGCCCGATGGGCTCCCCCGCCCCCCTGTTCCTTCATGACGACTGGGAGCTGGTGGTGAACGCCATGCCCACCTTCAACGGTGAGGGGCTGGTGCCCGCGGCATCTCCCGAAGATCTGGCGATCTTGGCGATGGTGAACTTGTCCTCCGGAAGCTCCAGCAGGGAAGAGGAGGAAGAAGAGGCGGAGGAGGAAGCGTTCGACTCGGAGGAGACTGGCGAGGATTGGGAGGAGTCCTTCCCTCGGCGCAGGTCCCAAGCCCTCCGTTCCATGCCGGACGACGACGAGGCCGGCGCCAGGCGAGGAAAGGAGGGCTCTTCCTCGGTCACGAGGAAGGGCAGGTCGAGCCTGGTTCCCCCAGGGTCTGCTCTGGTCCCTGGGGGGTCCAAGGCCAGCTCCATCCCTCTTGACGCGCCTTCTGCTTCCGGGCCCCCAAAGGCTGGCCCCCGCTGCAGGCTCTCGGGCTTCAAGTTTGGACGGAGGTTGCTTGATTCCACGGACGACGTCCAGTAAGTGCTCGATTTGTGCTCTTCTTGGTTTCTGCCACTAAGGCTTGACGTTTGCGCTCTTTTACCAGGCCGGCACCTGCGGCCAAGAGGTTGAAGGTGGCTTCTGCGGCCCTGCTTGGGGCGGATCCGTCTGCCAGGGCGACGCCTTCGACTGCCGGGGGAGAGGACGGCGAGGCCCACGCCTCTCCGACCCAACCGCCCTCGCGAGGCCAACTGGGGCACCCCGGCAAGGAGTCAGCCCCCGTTGCCCCGCTGGATCTGCTGTCGACTGTGCCCGATGCTGCGGCCGTGGCGGCCAAGGCTTAGGAGGTCCCTTCCTGCCAAGCCGTGGCCACGCTGCCATCTTCTCCGCCTGCTCCACATGTTCTTGTTTCTTCTGCTCCCTCCGCCACTGTCCTGGACCAAGTTGCCAACAAGCTGAGCCAATTGCTGGAGGATCTCCTGAGCGCGGACCCTCGTCTGGTGGCCGGGTGCCTGGAGTTGGCCACTGGCTAGGCTAGTTCTGCTGCCTCCGTCCGACCGGTGTTGAGCCAGGCCGTGTCGTCCTCCAACGAGGTGAGGTGGGCCGCCAACCAAGCCAAGGCCACTCGTGATGCTGCCCTGGGCGACATCGCAAATGCCAGGGCCGCTACAAGGCACTTGAGGCCGAGCTGCAGGGCCTGCGCGACGAGCTCGCCAAGGAGGTGCGTAGCCGCCAGGAGAAGGAGAAGGAGATGAAGGCTAGGGAGGCCGCCGCGAAGGACCGGGACGCCAAGCTTGATGCCCGTCACAGCCGACTGGAGACGCTGGAGTGGTCGCTGAAGGCGGAGAGGACCGAGCTGGACGCCAAGGCAAAGGTCCTGACGGAGGACCGGGCGGCTTTCGCGGAGCTGGAGAAGAAGGCTCGAGGCATACTGAAGACGCTGTATGAGAGCGGCCTAGAGGAGACATTGGCTGGTGCGGAGGACGGCCCCGCCAAGCTGCTCCACTTCCTGGTTGATGCGCTTGAGGACGTCGTAGACGGCCTTGGCCCCACGGTCGAGGCCGAGGCGCGTGCCCTGTCTTTTGCGGCGCTGACGCGTGTCCTCAGCCATGTCTACCTGCGCGACCCCAACGTCGACTTCGACAGCCTGCTGAAGCCCGTGAGCGGCGACCGTGCCGCTGCCGCCACTGAGGCCGTGAGGGGTCGAGCCGAGGTTTTGCTGGGGAAGTTCCGCTCCGCCAGCGTCCTACCCGGGCGCGGTGCCGCCGGCCTTGCGACCTCGAGAGACGAAGCCGTCCAGCACGACTCCACCACCGGTGATGGCGTTACTGGGAGTGATTCCTTCACGACTTCCATCCTGTTTTATTCCTGCACATGCACCATGCCTCGCAGAGGCGTTAAAACTTGTGTTTGGCATTGTGGAACAATCTTATGGCTTGTAATATTTGCTTTGAATTTCCCGGAATTTGCATTTTCCTCTCCTACTTGTTTACGCTCCACGTCGACAGGGCCCGGCCCCGTGCGTACCTCACCCGGCGTTAACCCCGACCGGAAACCAAGGACGGGACTAAGGAGTGAGGGGCTACATGGCAAGTTAGGCTCCTGAGTCGCGATGCTCGGGAGTCCCCCTTGACGCGCGAGCAACAAGTAGGTAAGGGGGGAGCGAGGAGTGGATTGATCGTTCTACGTCGGCAGGGCCCGGTCCCGCGCATACCTCACCCAGCATTAGCCCCGACCGGAAACCAAGGACGGGACTAAGGAGTGAGGGGCTACGTGGCAAGTTAAGCTCCTGAGTCGCGATGCTCAGGAGTCCCCCTAGACACTCAAAAGGGTTTCATACCTTGGCTCTGCTTGGGGAGTGGCGCGCGACGACCAGGTCCAAGGGACCTGGCTGGGTGGCGTGGGCTCGGGCGAGGCCCGGGCATAGCCCCCATGTCCAGCCCCCTCGCGCGGCACTCTGGAGGGGAGGCGTTGCGATGGTGCCGGACACTGAGCTCTGGGCTCCCTGAGGTTGGTACGGCCATGGGCCGCCCTCAGTTGTTTATCACCAGCGCGGAGCATAGCGCTTCCATATGTGTACGGGCATCTCTGCTCCTCGGCAGTGTCCTCAGCCAGCGCGGAGCATGGTGCTTCCATTGGTGCATGGCAGGGGGCTCCCCTCCGGGAGGAGCCCCCGGGGCGTGTACAGCCCCGCCCTGACACATGGCCGGCACGGTAGGGCTAGGAGAGGTGTATCTGGGCACCCATGAGCTAGCGCAGGACTCACGAGGCCCTACCTCGAGGCGGGTTGCGCCTGGCTCTAGGCCTTTATCAATTGGTGTGTTCCTGCAGGGTTGTTAGAATGCAAATGCTCTACGTCCTCAGGTCCCGGCCCCCGAGCGAGCTCAGCTGCCGCTGGTATGACAGGTCGCGATGCCGTGGGTCAAGGCCAGGGGGTGAGGGTTGGAGAGCTAGTAAGAGCCCATGAGTCGCGATGCTCAGGCACCCCCTTTTAACGTGCAAGCGCTTTGCACGATGACAAGTAGTAGGTGATAATTATGGGAATCAGATTAAGCGTGAAAGAACAACTTCATCCTAGGGTAAACGCTAGAAGAGTAATTGCCGCTGGGTCGGGCCCGAGCGGTGTGGGGATGATGCATCCCGAGGGGCGCCCTCAACAAGGTAAGTAAAGAGCATAACCAAAATGGATACATGCCGCGGGGGCGGACCTACGCGGCCTGGGAATGGTGCAGCCCTATGGGCGCTCCCACCTGAAAGTAGAACTCTGAAAGGTGTCACCTGGTGCTGTTGAAGACGAAGTGATGTTGAGGAAGTGAGCGATGCGCGGTGAAGACGTCGGCCCTCATGAGCCCCTAGGCGCAGGGGCCTCGGGAGGCTCTGGTGGCACGTGCAGGTCTTCGGGGACCATCGCCACCTCTGCCAGGACCGTGCGATGCCTGACCTCCTGAGCCTCCAGAATGCTCCTCAACAGGTGCTGATGTGCGGCGACCGCGCTCGGTAGGCCGAAGGGCATGCGAACGTAGCTGTGGCATGGTCCCACGCAGCGCCCTACGGCCGAAGGCCATAGGCGCTCCTGAGACGCAGCTCGGTTGAGCCCTGCTACGTCGACGCAGACATGCAGTCTTCCACCCTTGCCTGGATGTGGGGCCACGACAGGTAAGCGGCGGCTGCCGCGCATGATTCTAGACTCTTGTAGCTCTTGGGTGTTCCTTGCGATGAACTCCTGAGGGTTTTGTCTCCTTTGACTTGTACCTTTCTGAGGGAAGCGTGCCTGAAAGCACCCCTCCAAGTGGTGCCCGAGCGCCTCCCCCACGACCTTGGCAAGGTCGGTGGCTCTCCAAGAGAGAGCCCCCGAGCCCTGCCTGAGGAGGGCACCGGGCGCGCCTTCCTATGCGCGAGAGGGTGGCGCTCCCTGATCGGGAGTGAATCCTGATGCAATACCTTCGGAGGTGCTGCTTCCTTGTGGCTCTGGCCAGGTGAAGTCTCCTTCTTCTTGAGGGTCGCCTCAGGAGGCCTCCCGCTCCTGCGATCTGGGTCTTCGATTGTTGCGGCTTGGAACGCACGCTCGAGCGAGCACACTGCATCCCTTTCTTCACAGGGTACGGTGATGACACCACCGCTTCCTGGCATCTTGAGGACATTGTAACCATGGTGAGTCACTGCCATAAACTAGGCTAGGGCTAGGTACCCGAGGATGGCGTTGTACGGCAGGCAGATGTGAGCGACGTCGAAGTCGATGTGCTCGGTGGGGTAGTTGTTGTGTTGCCCGAAGGTGACTGGAAGGCGAACCTGCCCAATTGGAACAGTGGAACCATTGGTGACTCCTGAGAAAGGCTTGGTCGGCTGAAGCTGGTCGTATGGCACTTGGAGATTGACGAACGTCTCAACGGACAGAACGTTGAGTCCCGTCCCGCCATCGATGAGGGTCCTGGTGACCTGCACGTTGCTGATGACTGGGGAGCAAAGCATCGGGAGGAACTCGGCTGTTGCCGCACACTTGAGCTGGTCCGCGGAACTGAATGTGATCACGCACGAAGACCACCTGAGAGGGCGCGTGGCCTCAAGCTTGGGAAGGACTGCATTCACCTCGCGAGCAAACTGCTTGAAGATGCGCTGTGAGGCCGGGGCCTGGGCGCCGCCCAAGATGCAAGCAATTGCACGCGGCTCTTGGAAGCCCCCAACCCCATCGTCTTGGTGTTGGTCATCATTCCTCCTTGGTGGAGGTGGCAGAGGAGGGAGGCCTGCGTTGCCGTGGGGACGGTCCTCATGAGGCTGGTCCCTCCAGCCTCCCTCGCGAGGCTAGTCCTGCCAGCGGTCCTCACGAGGGCGGTCACGCCATCCCTGGCGAAGGCCACGGACTTCCCATCGTCCACCGCCTCTTCCTCCTCCTCCTCGGCCATAGCCCCTGTCGTTGCGCTCTAGGCATCGGCCGATTCGCCCATCTCGCACGGCTCTGAGCTCTTGACATTCGTTGGTGTTGTGGGTGTGGAGGTCGTGGTACACGCAGTACCGTCCGCCCTTGGATGACTCAGGCTGATCCTTGTCTCGCTTGGTGTCCGGTTCCGCTGCTAGCATGGCAGCCCCCCTTGCACTTCACGTCCTTGGCCTTGAGCTTCTTTTCTTCCGGGTCGGCTTTCGGGAGCTCGAGGAGGGAGAGACGCCCTTCCTCAGCCCTGGCGCACTTGGTCGCCAAGTTGAACAGCTCCAGGGATGTGCACATGTCTTCATGGATCGCTAGCTCTTCCTTCATCTTGACGTCGCGCACGCTGTCGGAGAAGGCTGAGATGATGACTTCTTCAGTCACCTTGGGGATCTTGAGGCGAGCGTAGTTGAAGCGCTGGATGTACTTCTGCAGGGTTTCTCCTGGCTGTTGCTTGATGCGGCGCAGGTCGCTCGCGACCGGGGGCCGGTCGCGAGTGCCCTGGAAGTTGGCGATGAAGCGGGTGCGCATCTCGCTCCAGGAGGAGATCGTGCCGGGAGCCAGGTTCAGGAGCCAGGTACGGGCGCCGTCCTTGAGCGCCATGGGGAACCAATTTGCCATGACCTTCTCATCTCCGTTGGCGGCTACGATGCCCAGCTCGTAGAGCTGCAGGAATTCCGCGGGGTCCGCTGTGCCATCGTAGCGGGGAGGGAGGTCAGGCTTGAACTTGCCTGGCCATGTGACACCGCGCAGCTCGGGGGTGAAGGCGAGGCAGCCCGCCGTGGCCACCGGTGCCATTTGCTGGTGCTGGACTCGTTCTTGCGGGTCACCACGCGCCGCCACTTGGAGCAGTGTGGGGTTTTGTCGTGGAGGCGCTGGGGCGCGATCTTGGTGCGCGGGCGCTGGGAGCGCGCGAGCACCTTCCCGGGGACATGGGATATCTTGGCAGCTCCCTTCTTGCTGCGCAGGCGCCAGACGTGGAGGGTCTCGCCCTGGGGCTGCGCGCCTTGGAGCCAAGGCACCTTCTTGGGGAGGACGCGGCGAAGGTGCCTCCTGATCCTCGCCCCACACACGGGACGGAGGGCGAGGCAAAGATAGGGACCGCAAGGGGGAGCCCCCTGCGGCACTGACAAGCTTGGTGATGCGGGCGAGCTAGTCCTCGTAGAGGTCATCGACGGGGCGATAGTGCAGGAGCTCCCGCGCCAAGAGCAGTGAGGCGTGCGCATCCATGGGTGCGCGACGGGCGTGGGACGACGAGCCCGCTGGAGTCAGCGACGTGGTGGCGGTGCGGCCATCCCGCCGCACTAAGGGGTGCTGGGACGAGGCCTGCTGCTCGTTCCCCGCCGGGCCGGTGGCAAAGTTGGCGGCGGGCGACGGGGAACGACGAGGGGGGCCGCCGATGGGCGCTGTCTGGGCGACGCGAGTGGCGTGAGCAGCCCGGCGCTCGGCGCGAGCCTGACGAGCGTCAGCCATGGACACGACGGAAGATCACACGCGAATAGCGGAAGGAAGATTCTGGCGCACCCCTACCTGGCGCGCCAAATGTCGGGTTTTGGGTCCCGATAGACCCTTGAGGTTCAAACACTGGGGTGCGCGCGGAGATCTCCCCCCTACCGATCTACGTCTGATCCTCTCGTGCGAACTAAGATGAAAAATGATGAACAACACAAGAGACACGAGGTTTATACTGGTTCGGGCCACCGTTGTGGTGTAATACCCTACTCCAGTGTGTGGTGTGGTGGATTGCCTCTGGGGCTGATGGTGGACAGTACAAGGGAAGAACAGCCTCGCGAGAGGTGTTCTTGAGCTGGTGCGATGAACTGCTAGGGTGAGTTCAGTCGCCTCTCTCTCTCTGCTATGGTTCTACCAGATTTCCAGCCGTCTCCTCCTTCTGTGGTGGCTAGCTCTATTTATAGAGGCCCTGGGCCTCTCCCCAAATAATGAGCGGGAAGGGCGCCGACAATTGGCCATTTCGAAGGGGAACATCTAGTACAAGTTATCCTGACCAAAGGTGGTCTTCGGCTGCCAAAAGCACTGGCGATGACGCCGTCTTGGGCTCCACGGTGACCTCCATCCCGCCGTCCGACTGGTCTTGGTCTCGTTGCACCGGAATGGTAACCCTTGCCTGATGCCCTGGCCTGTGCTTGCCCCCTTTGCACCAAAGGGGAAACAAGGACACTGCGCAGGCCGGCCTGGTCTCGATCGTCATGGCTTGCATCACGAGTTCCTCGCGAGGTACCCCTGCCTTGATCTCTCTGCCTCCTCGCGAGCCTGCCTGATGAGGCTGCCTCTGAGGAAGCTTCCTGTCGTCCGCCCCGCGAGGCTTGGCCCCTCGCGAGGGTCTTGAGCTTGAGCTGATGAAGATGAGCCACGCTGGGCCCCCGCTTGAGCCACACCACAGGCCGCAGGCAGGCAAGTCTAGGGACCCCCGTCCCCAAAACACCGACAGAATGGTAATTTATTTCCACAAATTAAATAAAGCTACTAGAAAGGATCATTACCCTTTACCCTTTATTGATCAAATGCTAGAAATATTATCCAAACATACACATCTTTGCTTTCTAGATGGTTATTCTGATTTCTCTCAAAGACCTGTGTCGAAAGAGGATCAGGAAAATACCACTTTTACATGCCCTTTCAGTACCTTTTCTTATAGACGCATGCCTTTTGGTTTATGTAATGCACCTGCTACCTTTCAAAGATGTATGACTGCTATATTCTCTGACTTTTGTGAAAAGATTGTTGAGGTTTTCATGGATGATTTCTCCGTGTATGGAACTTCTTTTGATGATTGCTTAAGCAACCTTGATCGAGTTTTGCAGAGATGTGAAGAAACTAATCTTGTCTTGAACTAGGAGAAGTGCCACTTTATGTTTAATGTAGGTATTGTCTTGGGGCATAAAATTTCTGAAAGAGGTATTGAAGTTGATAAAGCTAAAGTTGATGCTATTGAAAAGATGTTGTGTCCTAAGGACATTAAAGGTATACTAAGTTTCCTTGGTCATTCCGGTTTATATAGGAGGTTCATTAAAGACTTCCCAAAAATGTCAAGGCCTCCCACTAATCTCTTACAAAAAGATGTTCCTTTTGTCTTTGATGATGATTGTGTAGAAGCATTTGAAATACTTAAGAAAGCCTTGATTTCTACACCTATTGTTGAGCCACCTGATTGGAATTTACCCTTTGAAATTATGTGTGATGCTAGTGATTATGCTGTAGGTGTTGTTCTAGGACAAAGAGTTGATAAGAAATTAAATGTTATCCAATATGCCAGTAAAACTCTAGACATCGCCCAGAGAAATTATGCTACTAGTGAAAAAGAAATTTTAGCAGTTGTATTTGCTTGTGATAAGTTCAGACCTTATATTGTTGATTCTAAAGTAACTGTTCACACTGATCATGCTGCTATTAAATATCTTATGGAAAATAAAGTTGCTACACCTAGACTCATTAGATGGGTTCTCTTGCTACAAGAATTTGATTTGTATATTATTGATAGAAGCGGAGCTGAGAACCCCGTTGCAGACAACTTGTCTAGGTTAGAGAATGTTCTTGATGACCCACTACCTATAGATGATAGCTTTCCTGATGAACAATTAGCTGTCATAAATGCTTCTCGTACTGCTCCATGGTATGCTGATTATGCTAATTGCATTGTTGCTAAATTTATACTACCTAGTTTCACATACCAGCAAAATAATTTTTTTCTATGATATAAGACATTACTTCTGGGATGACCCACACCTTTATAAAGAAGGAGTAGATGGTGTTATTAGACGTTATGTACCTGAGCATGATCAGGAACAGATCCTATGCAAGTGTCACTCCGAGGCTTATGGAGGACACCACGCTGGCGATAGAACTGCACATAAGGTATTGCAATCCGGTTTTTATTGGCCTACTCTTTTCAAAGATGCCCGTAAGTTTGTCTTGTCTTGTGATGAATGTCAAAGAATTTGTAATATTAGTAGACGTCAAGAAATGCCTATGACTATTCACTTGTTATTGAACCATTTGATGTTTGGGGCTTTGATTATATTGGACTGTTTCCTTCCTCTAATGGGTATACACATATTTTAGTTGTTGTTGATTACATTACTAAGTGGGTACAAGCTATTCCAACTAGTAGTGCTGATCATAACACCTCTATTAAGTTTCTTAAAGAAGTTATTTTTTCGAGGTTTGGAGTCCCTATATACTTAATGACTGATGGTGGTTCACATTTTATTCATGGTGCTTTTCGTAAAATGCTTGCTAAGTATGATGTTAATCATAGAATTGTATCTCCATACCACCCACAGTCTAGTGGTCAAGTAGAACTGGCAACAGAGAATTTAAGTTAATTTTGCAAAAGACTGTTAATAGATCTAGAAAGAATTGGTCAAAGAAACTTGATGATGTATTATGGGCCTATAGAACTGCATATAAAAATCCTATGGGTATGTCTCCGTATAAAATGGTTTATGGAAAAGCATGTCACTTACCTCTCGAACTAGAACATAAGACATATTGGTCCATTAAAGAGCTCAATTATGATTTCAAACTTGCCAGTGGGAAGAGACTATTTGACATTAGCTCACTTGATGAGTGGAGAACCCAGGCCTATGAGAATGCCAAACTGTTTAAAGAAAAGGTTAAAAGATGGCATGACAAAAGGATGCTAAAGCGTGAGTTCAATGTAGGTGATTATGTTCTGTTATAAAACTCTCATTTAAGATTTTTTGTAGGAAAACTCCTCTCTAAATGGGAAGGTCCTTACGTTATCGAGGAGGTCTATCGTTCGGGTGCCATCAAAATCAACAACTTCGAAGGCACAAATCCGAGGGTGGTGAACGGTCAAAGAATCAAACATTATATCTCAGGTAATCCCATAAATGTTGAAAGCAATCTTATTAACCCCGTAACCCCAGAGGAGTACATAACGGACACTTTTCGGAATGGTTCAGACTCCGAAAAGGAATAGGTATGCGGTACGGTAAGTAAACCGACTCCAAAACAGTTCTAATAGCAAATTTTCTCCTTTTGGAATATTTAAGAAAATAGGAAAATAATAAGTAGTCCGGAAAGGACACGAGGCGTCCAAGAGGGTGGAGGGTTGATACGTCTCCAATGTATCTATAATTTTTGCTTGCTCCATGCTATATTATCTACTGTTTTGGACTATATTGGGCTTTATTTTCCACTTTTATATTATTTTTGGGACTAACCTATTAACCAGAGGCCCAGACCAAAATTGCTGTTTTTTGCCTATTTCAGTGTTTCGAAGAAACGGAATATCAAACAGAGTCCAAACAGACTGAAACCTTCAGGAACATGATTTTCTCACCGAACGTGATCCAGGAGACTTGGACCGTACGCCAAGGCATCAGAGAGGCGTTCAAGAGGGTGGCGGGCGCGCCCCCTGCCTCGTGGGCTCCTCGGAGCTCCACCGATGTACTCCTTCCTCCTATATATACCTACGTACCCCCAAACGACCAGAACAGGATCCAAAAACCTAATTCCACCGCCGCAACATTCTGTATCCACGAGATCCCATCTTGGGGCCTATTCCGAAGCTCCGCCGGAGAGAGCCGTCATCACGGAGGGCTTCTACATCATCATAGCCTCTCCGATGAAGTGTGAGTAGTTTACCTCAGACCTTCGGGTTCATAGTTAGTAGCTAGATGGCTTCTTCTCTCTTTTTGGATCTCAATACAAAGTTCTCCCCCTCTCTTGTGGAGATCGATTCGATGTAATCTTCTTTTTGCGGTGTGTTTGTTGAGACCGATGAATTGTGGGTTTATGATCAAGTCTATCTATGAATAATATTTGAATCTTCTCTGAATTCTTTTATGTATGATTGGTTATCTTTGCAAGTCTCTTCGAATTATTCGTTTGGTTTGGCCAACTAGATTGGTAGTTTTTGCCATGGGAGAAGTGCTTAGCTTTGGGTTCGATCTTGCGGTGTCCTTTCCCAGTGACAGAAGGGGTAGCAAGGCACATATTGCATCGTTGCCATCGAGGATAACAAGATGGGGATTATTTCATATTGCATGAATTTATCTCTCTACATCATGTCATGTTGCTTAAGGCGTTACTCTGTTTTTAACTTAATACTCTAGATGCATGCTGGATAGCGGTCGATGAGTGGAGTAATAGTAGTAGATGCAGAATCATTTCGGTCTACTTGTCATGGACGTGATGCCTATATACATGATATTCTCATAACTATGCTCAATTCTGTCAATTGCTCAAAAGTAATTTGTTCACCCACCATAGAATACTTATGCTCTTGAGAGAAGCCACTAGTGAAACCTATGGCCCCCGGGTCTATTCTCATCATATCAATCTCCATCACTTCAATCTTGTTTTGCTTTTTTACTTTACCTTTTACTTTTCACTTTGCATCTTTATACCAAAAATACCAAAAATATTATATCTATCAGATCTCACTCTCGTAAGTTACGGTGAAGGGATTGACAACCCCTAATCGCGTTGGTTGCGAGTAGCTATCGTTTTGTGCAGGTAGAAGGGACTTGAGCGTGCCCTCCTACTGGATTGATACCTTGGTTCTCAAAAACTGAGGGAAATACTTACGCTACTCTGCTGCATCATCCCTTCCTCTTCGGGGAAAACCAACACAAGCTCAAGAGGTAGCAAGAAGTATTTCTGGCGCCGTTGCCGGGGAGGTTCGCGCAAGTCAAGATTTGACTCCCAACAACGAGCCATTTCTGGCGCCATTGCCGGGGAGTCTACGCAAAAAGTCAACATACCAAGTACCCATCACAATCCCTATCTCTCGCATTACATTATTTGCCATTTGCCTCTCGTTTTCCTCTCCCCCTCTTCACCCTTGCCATTTTATTCTCCCTCTCTCTATCCTCCCTCTCCTTTCTCGCTTGCCTTTTTGTTTGCCCGTGTGTTGGATTGCTTGTTTGTCGCTATGGCTCAAGATACTACCAAATTGTGTGACTTCACCAATACCAATAATAATGATTTCCTTAGCACTCCGATTGCTTCTCTTGCCAATACTGAATCTTGTGAAAGCAATACTGCTTTGTTGAATCTTGTTACGAAAGATCAATTCGCCGGCCTTCCTAGTGAAGATGCCGCTACTCTTCTGAATAGCTTCGTTGATTTATGTGATATGCAAAAGAAAAAAGATGTCGATAATGATGTCGTGAAATTGAAGCTATTTCCTTTTTCACTTAGAGATCGTGCTAAAGCTTGGTTTTCGTCTTTGCCTAAAAATAGTATTGATTCTTGGAACAAGTGCAAAGATGCTTTTATCTCTAAGTATTTCCCTCCCGCTAAGATCATCTCTTTTAGAAATGATATTATGAACGTTAAGCAACTTGATCATGAACATGTTGCACAAGCTTGGGAGAGAATGAAATTAATGATACATAATTTCCCTACTCATGGTTTGAATCTGTGGATGATTATACAAAAAATTTATGCCGGATTGAATTTTGCTTCTAGAAACACTACTAGGAAAAGGCATGCTAGTGGCGCACCGAATTTGCCTTCTAATGGCGCACTACCGGTGCGCCACTGGCATCACGCCATTAGAATTAAATTCTAATGGCGCACCACTGGTGCGCCATTAGTATCTGGTGTTCTAATGGCGCACCATGTAGTGCGCCATTAGAATGCCTCCCAGGGGGCCATATGTACCCATGTGCTTTGGCATTCTAATGGCGCACCAGCAGTTAATGCGCCATTAGTGTGATGATCACAGTGCGCCATTAGTGTCTTGTGTGGTGCGCCATTAGTATGAATATTAGGTTTTATTTTTTTTGCTTTTCTGATTTTTGCGCAGGTTACAAAATATATTATTGGACAGAATATAGACAGCAGCACACAGCAGCATCAGATTCATTGAATACAATAGAAGATTAGTCTCCGAATACAATTCATCATATTAGTCTCCGAATTCAAAAGACCGAACAAAGATAAAACATTACAAGTCTCAGGACCACGAGTATCGAGTTTGACTTCACATTACAAGTCGATATCGATCATCTAAACTACCATCACATAGAAGAGAGCTGTGGTCATCATGATGAGCATCATCGCGATCAAATTGGTCTTCATCTGGATCAAACTGGGCGTATCTACATTCGGCCTCCGCCCTAGTGGTGTACCCTTTGTAACTGTTACCGCTGAAACAATGAACCTGTCTCCGACACTCCTCCCAGTCGTCGTAGACTCCGGGAACCTTTCCCTTGTACACGGCATACGACGGCATCTCTATGCACAAGCCAAACAATAGACAATACATAAGCAATATGTAAGTATGCAACAAAAGGATCGAAAGAGAAAAGCAGGACATTAATAGCACGATTCATGGTCCTACTAATAAATAGCATCGATTACATCTAAGTTGAACGACTGTCCAAACCAAAGAGACATACGAATTCATTAAAGTATAATTAAAACATGAGCCAATCAATGTTTCAGAACTACACATCACTACTTTCGACTCGACTCATCGGACAGGAGCGTGGATGAAGCCGCCGTCTGTCGTGATGTTCATGAAATCACGGTCGTTGTCACCCTGCATTTGTAGCATTTCATCTATCTCATTGTTGGACGGTTGGTATCTGAGGAAGAACTGCCCCGAGGTATGAAGGACATCTTGATGGATGATGTCCGCAAACTCCGACTGGATGCGAAAGAATTCTTGTCTGAGGTCCGCGTCCTGGACTGCCGACAAGCTCGCGGCCCAATCTTTGAGATTATCTGGTAGCAAAAGTTGATGATGGTCCCTTACGATCGCCAGCATGTGATGGAGGGCATAGTAGGCATCCTTCTGACTGCCAGGAGGCTGCTTGACGCAGCAGAACTTCATATTGTGTGAGAACATGTGCTTGCCGTACTTACGAACTGCCTTGGTGAAGGTGCCTCCAGATTTGGTGTAGCCGGGGAGAACATCATCAAGAACTTTCTTGACATTTGTGTAGTCTATGTTGGAGTTACGGTTCAGGTCGAAATACGTGGCCATGGAATATTTCGGGCTTAAGAGGATGAGTGTGCAATGTGTGTCACTGCACAGAACACGCAATGTTAGAAAAAAATAACGATCGAAATCTAAGAAATCATATGTTACGGGGCGGTTAAGGGATGACTTACTCGGGAAAGTAAGGCACAAGGAAGTTCTGCTTATCTGCGTTTGCCAGAATGACGCCTTCGAGGTGTGAACTCGCAACTTGGTGGTCCCCAGCGCTGCTCAAGTGCTTGGCACGCATGTAGAAGGGGTCGACTATCACGATGTCCGGGGTCTTGTCTCTAATGATCCGCATCTCCATACTCAGCGAAAACAGCCGAACGAAGGTGTAGTGCAGCAGATGAAGGTTAAACATATCAAAGATGTCATCAAACCGCAGGACGATTGTACCCCCGATGTCGCCATCCACAAAGCCCTTGCCCTCTGGCACCTTGGCCACGAAAACCGGGTATGCCACATCCTTCTCTCTGAGACGCCGCTTCTCCAAAGAAAGAACACTATCGTGTAGACTCCACATAGCACCGGTTGTAGCATTGAGCATATTTGGCGGTAGCATCGCCCTACCCCCCACATGCACCCTCCTCGAGATATCCTTAGGTGAAGGTGGCCCGTCCTGAGCACGGATCGAACTCGGTGCCGGCTGGTTCGCATCGGCGCCCTTGTTAGTCTTTTGTTTCCGTCCCTTCTTCTTGATCTCCTGTAATGGGACCGAGTTCTGCTCATAGACCACCTTCTTGAGCGTGTTGGGGCTGATAATATTTCGCACCTCAACTATCTGAGGCTCGGTGAAGGCGGGAGCTGGAGGCGTGTCCTGAGAACTGAATGCTAGACGACGCCTGTTGCAATTGGATTTCTCCGCCGTACCAGCTAGATCGCGATCGTCTTGGTTGGGTTCTTGAGAAAGAGGCCCGCAGAACTCGTCACCGTACCCATGTTCGGCAAAGTACTTATCAACTTTGGTAAATGTACCGTCATCATTGTCGTCGCCGTCCGGATCCTGTACCATAGGGCTGTCCGGATCCTGTGCCATAGGGATGTCTGGCAGGTCCGGTAGCGTTGCGGCGTTCTTGCCATGGCTTGGCGCCGGCACGACTGGCGGTCTTGTCTGTGGGGTGGTGTCCCCCGCCCCCAAACGAATCTGGCTCTTCGGCCAAAGCAGGGGTCAGTTTACGCAGGCGCTGAGGGTTATCTCATCTTCTTCGTCGGCCCCAGCGGGTCGAATCAGAGGTAACAGCTCGTCGCAGCCTGGCAGCACCCGAACCACTTCAACCCTATACATTATGGTTGGCATCGGATTACCGTGGAACACGGGGTTGCCCGGTTGAACAATTCTGCCCTTGGCGACATCGACCAACTCGACGCCCACGAAGTGCAGAAGAGTGCAAGGAACGTCGGCGGCGCCCTGTGAAAACATGTAGGGTGTCAGGACCCCGACTCAATGCCACATCGATGTAGCATGTAACACCTCATATCACTTTGCGGACTCACGCACGGTATTCCCACGGGTGTCACCTTACCTTTTTCCGGGACCGTTTGCGCCTTTTGGCACACGTATATGATAGTGTCGCTAGCATCCATATGATAAGGAGCCCGGGCTGACATGACTAGTCGTAAACCCAAAGTGGCACAGACTTACAGGGACAGGCATCCATGACCCAGCATCGAACGTGTCGGTCATCAGCAAGTGGGTCCGGGCTGTAGCTCTGGGCTAGCAGGACTCCGATAAACCGGGCTGTAGCGGGCTAACAGGACTCCGGTACTCAATGCATGACATTTCCCCGAAGGGACAGACACTAGAACAAAGAAGGACACATGCCGGCCAGCCTAAGTGTTCCGGAGCAGTAGCAAGCTACCATGGCTCAATGGAAACACTAGGAGACATTTCCCGGTAAGAGAGGCTACTAAAGATAAACAACTAGGTAGTCAGATCCCACACATACCAAGCATTTCAATCATACACACAATATGCTCGATATGTGCAATTACAACAAGGCATCACAACATGACTCTACGACACAAGTAAGTATTCATTAGGCTCCGAGGAGCGGGATATTACAAACAGGGGTCTCATGACCCAACATTCAGAGCATACAAATCAAAGCACAGGCGGAAGCTATGATGTCTGAGTACAGACATCTATAAATGAAAAAGGCTGAGAAGCCTGACTATCTACCAGATCCTGCCGAGGCACAAGATCGTAGCTGAGGTAACAAGCTAAACGTCGAAGTCCACGTGGAACTACTAGTGAGACCGAAATCTCTCTGCAAAAACATAAAATAGGCAAACGTGAGTACAAATGTACCCAGCAAGACTTACATCAGAACTAACTACATATGCTTCATTATCAACAAAGGGGAAGGGTGGGGTTTAACTGCAGCAAGCCAGCTTTGACTCGGTGGCTATCCTGAACTACGAATGCAAGCGACTCTTTTGAGGTGGCGCACACGAGTCCACATATTCACCATATCAATACACCACTATGGATCCGCTCCCGTCTCCCTACGAGAATGCCATCCGTAGCACTCACGCTTATCTTGCGTATTTTAGGGTATCCACTTTCACTTGTCTATGAACTGATATAAGCAACCCAGAAGTCCTTTACCGCAGACACGACTATTCGAATAGATGATGTTAACCCTGCAGGGGTGTACTTCTTCATACATGTTTCCACCACTTAGCGTCTGCACACGACATGTGCTCGGCAGACTTCAAGCGAAAGCCGACGTGGGTGTAGACCACGACCTACCTAAACACTCAAGTCTCTAGTCCAGGTTTATCGCCTATTCGGGTTCCATCCATGAGGAGATCCGGTCGGAGTTTCGCTCACAGCCCCAAATGATGTGTGCAGGGTTCCCGAGATACCTAACGGGTATCCGGTACACCGTGCCACGGTGTATCTACCGCATCACAGCCCACCCCTCGGGTCAGCGCTGCCCACGGCCTCCAACACAAAACCTACAAACACCAGAAACTACTTGCAACTCCTGGACAGAGGACAAGGGTGAATAAGAAGTCGAGCGGGGTCATATTTCAGGGCCCAATGCATGGTAGTAGCTGAATCATGGATCACAAACACATAACTCAGTTCCTAAGGACGGCTTCAATGAGACAACCCACCATGTACTCCTACATGGCCTCTCACCGATACCTTTACCAAATCGTGTTCACACATTTAGCTCACACACAGTAGGACATGTTCACACACCTCTGATTCATTCCCGATGAATCAGACCTGACTCAACTCTAAGCAATAGCAGGCATGACAAACAAACATGAATGAGTAGGCACAACATGGCTCAAACAACTCCTACTCATACTAGTGGGTTTCATCTATTTACTATGGCAATGACAGGTCATGCAGAGGATAAAGGGGTTCAGCTACCGCAGCAAGTAACAAATGACTCGTTGTTGTCCTAATGCAGTAAAAGAGAGCAGGGCGAGAGAGTAGGATTGTATCGGAATGAACAAGGGGGTTTTGCTTGCCTGGCACTTCTGAAGATAATATAGCTCTTCATCGGTGTCATCGATCTCATCGTCGAAACCATGTCTACGGAGAGGGAACAATTACCGACAACAGAGAGAAACACAATCAATGCAATGCACATTATGATGCATGATCATGACATGGCAACATGCTGGTGTTTTGAGCTAATGCAGCTAGCAACAAAGTTAAATGAAGTAGGTTTGAACCCTAAGTTCAAATCCAAACTCCATATGGGAAATTCAAATGCCATTTATATGATTTGTGCTAACCAGCAGCTATAAGTTGTTCTAACATTAAGGAAAATAGTACAGATGGATAGATTGGATTTTTCTAATCATTTTTCATATATAATTTATCTCATTTGGAGTTACGGATGATTTTATATGATTTTTAGAAGTTTAGGGCATTTTCTGGAATTTCCTATAAAAGAATAAATCCAGAAAATGAATTATTGCGTCAGCAGTGCGTCAGGGTGACGTCAGTGGTCAACGGGGCTGGTCCAGGTCAAACCTGGCCAGTGGGGTCCACACGTCAGTGTCTCAGACTGGTTTGTGTCGCTGACATGTGGGCCCAGTCAATGGCCATGTCAGCGCGGCCAAAACTGACGCGTGGGGCCACTGTGATTAGATTAAACTTAATCTATTTTAGTTAGCCGGTTGGTTAGGCGGTGGGGCCTGGCTGTCTGTGACACGGTGCGGTGATTAGTGGCTAATTAAGCCAGCCACGTCAGCAAGTGACACCGGCGACGACGGCGTCGGCGAGACCTCACCGGAGTTGCTCGGGACGGCGCTACAGCCCGTGGCTGGTCGCGCTGAGGGCACCAAGAGGGAGCCCGTGCTCCCGCGCATCTAGGGGCGCATGCAGCTGGGCACAGGGAGGCCGGGGTCGACGGCGGCGACCACTTAGGCGGCGGCCGGAGCTACGGCAACGAGCGGAACGGGGCTGCGGAGCACGACAGGAAGAGCTGGGGAACGCGTTCGACTCCTGGGACTGCAACGAACACGCGGATGAGCTCGGATGCGGGTGGCAGCAGCTGTGGCCGCGGCGGCGATGAGGTACGGCGCTGGCGAGCTTCGGCGTCCGCGCAACTATGGCCTAGAGGAGGCGGCGAGCAACGGGGTTCGGGGGAGGAGGAAGAGAAACTCACCGCGAGCACGATGGAAAGGTCAGTGGGCGCGGGGGAGGTCCGGAGCGAGCAGGGCGACGGTGGCGATCTCAGCGACCCGAGGAGGAAGAAGAGGTCAGGGCTGGCGTTTCGGGGCATTTGGCGTCGCGTGAGTCGACAGAGAGGCGTAGGCGATGGTGGCGGAGCTCCTGGGCATGTAGGAGAGGCGAGGGGAAGGCGGTGGCCGCGGTGGTGGCGAACGGCGGCGACGGGGCTCCGCTCGGTGGGAGAGAGAGGGAGCCAGAGAAGGGGGGAGAAGGCACGTGAGAGAGTGCGAGGCCTGGGAGGGTGCGTGGCGCCCTCGGGTGAGATCCAGGCGACGGGGACACATGCAGGCAGGGTGGAGGTGGCCGGGGCGCGTGCCGGCGCGCTGCGGCCACGCGCTCGTCCTCCTGGCCGGGAGGAAGATGACAGGAGAGGGGCCAGGTGGGCTGGGCCGCACAGGTGGGCTGCCAGCACAGGAGCTGGGCCGGTTGCTGCGCCAGGTAAGTTTTCTCTCTCTCTCTTCTAATTTAGTTTCTTTTTTCTATTTTGCAGTTTTTGTTTTAATTTGGTTTCTTAACCAAATTATTTTTGCAGCTCTCTAGAAATTATTGTGGATGCATTAAGGTTTATCCTAGAGCTCCACAAAATATTCCAGGATTATTGGGGCAATAAAAATATTTATAGAATTTATTTGCTCCAACTCAAATACAATTATGAATTAATTCAAAAACCATAAATGCATTGGAAAAATGTGCATGACCTCTGATTAAGGTTTTAACCTTTTCCCAGAAATAATGAACATTTTTGGAGGGCATTTTGGGTCCAATGAAAATATTTGAATTGAACCTAGTTAAAATTATTATCGGCTAGGGTTTGAACATCCCCACTTCAAAATTTCATTTGAATTTAGACATGATGCATGGATGCTTATGCAGAGTCAGGCAAGGGCTTAGCTAGGGCTGTGACAACTCACCCCCACTAAACAAAAATCTCGTCCCGAGATTCAAGCGTAGGGTAAGATGAAAGGGGAATGCAAACTAACACAATCTTCATGATCCAGGGTGCACTTCATAAGAACGTTGATTCGACCACCATCATTGTCTCGATGTTTTGCTCCAGGAACTCCTACCAACATGACAACGAGAGAAAAAGGATCTCTAGAAGGATTGATCTTCTCGAAGATCGAGCAACTCAGGATCCACTCACGGAATGAGACATAGAAACACCTCTTGAGCTGAGAGGCAAAACACACATCTGAGGAAAATGGAGTAAGGCAGATGACGAGGGCTCGCTAGGTAGACAACAATTCGAGACTTAAGAATGTGGTAAACGGTTGTCAATGTAGCGAAGAGTTGAATTGCCATTATACCATAACGAGACATCTTGGAGGAGGGTGATTCGTAGAAATTTCCCCTTAAGTGGCAAAAAGAATTACCTTTGATTCAGAGATCACTGAAATTCTTTATACCAGCTTAAGGCAAATCAAAATCGATCATTAGGAGGAGTTCGGTGGAATGACATACCCGGACCAGTATGGATGATGTGGATTACCTTGTTGAAGACAACACAAGGGATAATTTTGGTAACCGGGGAGAAGCTCAATAGTAGAGAGTGAGTCCACTGTTTGAAAAGTTATAGCATAACCGAGGAAACTGAGAGCACTATACAGTTAATGCCGACGATCAAACCTAGCACTTGCGCATGCTCTCAAGAACTTGAGCATTTCCATATTCATCAAGGTTTTACCAATTTCCGAAGCGAGGATCCTAGCAGCACATCATACTACCATGATGAATACCGGTGGAAGATGCAGATGCAAAGGAAGATAACACCTTCTCAGATTTCACCTTAGTAATGCCAAGGTCACAAGATCTAGATAATCGACCGAGAGACATTTAGCACTCCGCCTCTAATGTTCTCCTTGATGTGCTAGTGTATCCCATTCATAGATATGGTTTGATATCTAGAACATCAAGTAAAAGGTCGGACTTCGGAACACAAAAATCCCTAAGGAACAACTAGGGAGTAAATCCTACGAAATCCTTATGGGGAGGTGGCCAACTTCCTCAATCAAGATACTACAGTAATAGGTCTTCCGGCTGGACGTGTTGGCCATGACATCCTCCTTACCGGTTACAGAGGGACCAATATTATAGTTCTTGGGAAATGTTCCAACCATCATAACTGCCAGAGATTCAGATCTGGTTGGTGTCAGAACAGTCCAGACTCATCGAGTCTAGGAAGAAAAATGAAAGTTTGCAACACAAATCGACGAGATGACATTGCGGGATTCTCGGGAGATGAACTACGATAGCAAGCTCCAAAACATGAGCTGGTTCTACTACACACATGTGAACATGTTGTCCCAGACAAACATGATCACATGGTAGTCTTACAATAAAACACTACCGAGTTCCGGTGGGGAACCATCATCGAGGATATCAAAGTCCTTACGTAAGGTATACTCTTAAGAAGGAGCTTCTTCTCCTTGAACAAATCAATCAGTGGCTTGGTGTACTAGGGATATGTATAGAATGAAGATGATCAGTCTATCAGACCATAGAATACTTCGCACATGCATGACTGACTTGGGATGATTCCAAAGAAAACAAAAACAATATTTCTCGAACTCACGGCGACAACTTGCACCAAATGCACGTGAATCAGAGGAAGTCACTTCTTTTATCCAAGCATATTCTTCATGAACGAAACACGAAGATAATGCTTACAAAAGTTTCCAGTACTAGCTTAATGTTCAGCAAAATCATGGAGGAGATAAGGATGTTGTTGATGGGCTCAACAACAATTCATCCAGGTTTCCATATAAAAGGAATTCCATAGTTAGGTGAACACAGTGATAGCATTGGTCAGACCAAAAGATATAATGGTGTATGCTCGAGGAAAATCCACGAATAAGACAACATTACGAACATCGTTGGTTCTGATTTGATTTGAGAATAGCCCACACTCAAATCAAAGTTTGGATAAAAATGATAGGTCCATTAAATGATCACGAGGTTCAGTCGATGAAAATATCAACTTTCTTCAACACACATACAAGACATCCCTTATAATGAACTATATCGGACAAGCTTCTATCTTCCAACTCTCCAAGTTGATGCATAGCTTAACCAACTAGCTCAGGGGTATCCAACACGGACTCTTGGAGAAAGGGTGGTTTACAGGATAAACCAACTTGATCACGAGCTCAACATAACAGTCAGATGACAACCTGGTGATACTTTCGAGAAGATATTCGGAAAATCACGAACCATCGATATGTTACTAAGATCGAGAACAATCTTGCTTTTCAGGGCAAGACGATATGATCAAATGAGCGAGGACTTCACAAAATCCTAACTCATCAATCGAAATGTGCACCAGGAAGATGGACAAGGTAGCACGATCAATCTTAGAATGATGATTCAAGAACCAACATGTTAAGAATGAGGTTATTGTCCATTTAACTACCAAGCAACAAGGTTGCTAGGAGTATTGATTTCACACATCACGATTCACTTGCCGACATTCCGGTTATAACAACACGGGAACCGAGAAATGAATAATGATGGAGAGAAGTATCACTGCACCAAGAATTCATAGGATGGTGTGCAATTCCCATGATAATCTTAATATAAAGATGGTAACACTCCAGGGTGGAACAGAACAAAAACTGGATTAGTATTTTGATCTACGGAGTATAACTGCTAAGACCCAATCCTGGGTATGGATGACGTACTGGAGTTTGTTTCTCCTAATCATTCTGGAATAGAATGGCTTGACGGACCACAAGAGTAATAGGCATCAATGAATGAATGCACGCATACTCTTGACTATCAATTGATAGACGAGGGTCAGAAGACAACTAAAGCGGGACAACTCAAAGGAACATACGGTTTTCTGAGTTGTGGATGCATAGATTAGTATGTTGAACCAAGTTCAACAAATTTTTTCCGGATAACCCATGCAGAAAAGTTGAACTAGCAGAGTCACAATATAGAATAGAGAACCCATCGAGAGCACTCCTGTTATGATCTTTTGATCCAACAAACTACTGCCATAAGTGGTTCATAGTATTTGGAAGAAGGAAAATACCATGGACCTCAAGGACTAATGCAAAAGATACTAATTTCCTAAAGGAACTAGCAACACTATCAACATGAGGTAAATGGGGTGAATCTCGGGTTCAGAACCCAGAAATAGAATGCCTACTAACTAAATGGCATCACGGGATGCTTTCGATAATGACGGCCAGAATCATCACACTGGAAACACAGATCATGGCTAGACCACTAGATGATCCCCTAAGCACTTAGGGTCATAATTATTAACTCCAACATATATGTCGAGGCAATAAAGTACCTCAACTCACTAATTTGTGTGATTAATCTGACAAAAAAGGACATCGGGAACGGGAAGAAGGGATTTGCAAATGCATCAGACTGTTTAGAAACCTGGGATGACTCGGACAGCATAACGGCTATAAATGCTCAAAAAGATTTGAGACATGCTACAAAAATGGTGGCATAGCCACTCAGAAGCACAATACCAAGGTTTCGAGATCAACAGTTAACATACAGAAGTCGTAGGAACTGAACTCAAGCTTAAATCCAACAATCTTATAAGTCTACGGATTAGTAACACGTGATCCTGATAGAAAGAAGAGAAAGCCTAGTTCCTTAACCCCGTAGGAAAGATAAGATGACTCAGATCAGAAGGGCATAAGGTATAAGGAGTAAAAAGAGCCTTACGTTCCATCCCACAATCAATTCCCTTATATAACTAAAGAATTTCTAGACTCAACTTCGACCAGTTTGGCTTGGTTATCCTACAGGCAGTCAAGCTCTGATACCAAAGCTGTCAGGACCCCGACTAAATGCCACATCGATCTAGCATGTAACACCTCATATCACTTTGCGGCCTCATGCACGGTATTCCCACGGGTGTCACCTTACCTTTTTCCGGGACCGTTTGCGCCTTTTGGCACACGTATATGATAGTGTCGCTAGCATCCATATGATAAGGAGCCCGGGCTGACATGACTAGTCGTAAACCCAAAGTGGCACAGACTTACAGGGACAGGCATCCATGACCCAGCATCGAACGTGTCAGTCATCAGCAAGTGGGTCCGGGCTGTAGCTCTAGGCTAGCAGGACTCCGGGAAACCGGGCTGTAGCGGGCTAACAGGACTCCGGTACTCAATGCGTGACATTTCCCCGAAGGGACAGACACTGGAACGAAGAAGGACACATGCCGGCCAACCTAAGTGTTCCGGAGCAGTAGCAAGCTACCATGGCTCAATGGAAACACTAGGAGACATTTCCCGGTAAGAGAGGCTACTAAAGATAAACAACTAGATAGTCAGATCCCACACATACCAAGCATTTCAATCATACACACAATATGCTCGATATGTGCAATTACAACAAGGCATCACAACATGACTCTACGACACAAGTAAGTATTCATTAGGCTTCGAGGAGCGGGATATTACAAACAGGGGTCTCATGACCCAACATTCAGAGCATACAAATCAAAGCACATGCGGAAACTATGATGTCTGAGTACAGACATCTATAAATGAAAAAGGCTGAGAAGCCTGACTATCTACCAGATCCTGCCGAGGCACAAGATCGTAGCTGAGGTAACAAGCTAAACGTCGAAGTCCACATGGAACTACTAGTGAGACCGAAATCTCTCTACAAAAACATAAAATAGGCAAACGTGAGTACAAATGTACCCAGCAAGACTTACATCAGAACTAACTACATATGCTTCATTATCAACAAAGGGGAAGGGTGGGGTTTTACTGCAGCAAGCCAGCTTTGACTCGGTGGCTATCCTGAACTACGACTGCAAGCGACTCTTTTGAGGTGGCGCACACGAGTCCACATATTCACCATATCAATACACCACTACGGATCCGCTCCCGTCTCCCTACGAGAACGCCATCCGTAGCACTCATGCTTATCTTGCGTATTTTAGGGTATCCACTTTCACTTGTCATTGAACTGATATAAGCAACCCAGAAGTCCTTTACCGCGGACACGGCTATTCGAATAGATGATGTTAACCCTGCAGGGGTGTATTCTTCATACATGTTTCCACCACTTAGCGTCTGCACACGACATGTGCTCGGCAGACTTCAAGCGAAAGCCGACGTGGGTGTAGACCACGACCATCCTAAACACTCAAGTCTCTAGTCCAGGTTTATCGCCTATTCGGGTTCCATCCATGAGGAGATCCGGCCGGAGTTTCGCTCACAGCCCCAAACGATGTGTGCAGGTTTCCCGAGATACCTAACGGGTATCCGGTACACCGTGCCACGGTGTATCTACCGCATCACAGCCCACCCCTCGGGTCAGCGCTGCCCACGGCCTCCAACACAAAACCTACAAACACCAGAAACTACTTGCAACTCCTGGACAGAGGACAAGGGTGAATAAGAAGTCGAGCGGGGTCATATTTCAGGGCCCAATGCATGGTAGTAGCTGAATCATGGATCACAAACACAGAACTCAGTTCCTAAGGACGGCTTCAATGAGACAACCCACCATGTACTCCTACATGGCCTCTCACCGATACCTTTACCAAATCGTGTTCACACATTTAGCTCACACACAGTAGGACATGTTCACACACCTCTGATTCATTCCCGATGAATCAGACCTGACTCAACTCTAAGCAATAGCAGGAATGACAAACAAACATGAATGAGTAGGCACAACAGGGCTCAAACAACTCCTACTCATACTAGTGGGTTTCATCTATTTACTGTGGCAATGACAGGTCATGCAGAGGATAATGGGGTTCAGCTACCGCAGCAAGTAACAAATGACTCGTTGTTGTCCTAATGCAGTAAAAGAGAGCAGGGCGAGAGAGTAGGATTGTATCGGAATGAACAAGGGGGTTTTGCTTTCCTGGCACTTCGGAAGATAATATAGCTCTTCATCAGTGTCATCGATCTCATCGTCGAAACCACGTCTACGGAGAGGGAACAATTACCGACAACAGAGAGAAACACAATCAATGCAATGCACATTATGATGCATGATCATGACATGGCAACATGCTGGTGTTTTGAGCTAATGCAGCTAGCAACAAAGTTAAATGAAGTAGGTTTGAACCCTAAGTTCAAATCCAAACTCCATATGTGAAATTCAAATGCCATTTATATGATTTGTGCTAACCAGCAGCTATAAGTTGTTCTAACATTAATGAGAATAGTACAGATGGATAGATTGGATTTTTCTGATCATTTTTCATATATAATTTATCTCATTTGGAGTTACGGTTGATTTTATATGATTTTTAGAAGTTTAGGGCATTTTCTGGAATTTCCTATAAAAGAATAAATCCAGAAAATGAATTATTGCGTCAGCAGTGCGTCAGGGTGACGTCAGTGGTCAACGGGGCTGGTCCAGGTCAAACCTGGCCAGTGGGGTCCACACGTCAGTGTCTCAGACTGGTTTGTGTCACTGACATGTGGGCCCAGTCAACGGCCACGTCAACGCGGTCAAAACTGACGCGTGGGGCCACTGCGATTAGATTAAACTTAATCTATTTTAGTTAGCCGGTTGGTTAGGCGGTGGGGCCCGGCTGTCTGTGACACGGTGCGGTGATTAGTGGCTAATTAAGCCAGCCACGTCAGCAAGTGACGCCGGCGACGACGGTGTCGGCGAGACCTCGCTGGAGTTGCTCGGGACGGCGCTACAGCCCGCGGCTGGTCGCCCTGAGGGCACCAAGAGGGAGCCCGTGCTCCCGTGCTTCTAGGGGCGCACGCAGCTGGGCACAGGGAGGCCGGGGTCGACGGCGGCGACCACTTAGGCGGCGGCCGGAGCTACGGCAACGAGCGGAACGGGGCTGCGGAGCACGACAGGAGGAGTTGGGGAACGCGTTCGGCTCCTGGGACTGCAACGAACACGCGGATGAGCTCGGACGCGGGTGGCAGCAGCTGTGGCCGCGGCGGCGATGAGGTACAGCGCTGGCGAGCTTCAGCGTCCGCGCAACTATGGCCTAGAGGAGGCGGCGAGCAACGGGGTTCAGGGGAGGAGGAAGAGAAACTCACCGCGAGCACGATGGAAAGGTCAGTGGGCGCGGGGGAGGTCCGGAGCGAGCAGGGCGATGGTGGCGATCTCGGCGACCCGAGGAGGAAGAAGAGGTCAGGGCTGGTGTTTCGGGGCATTTGGCGTCGCGTGAGTCGACAGAGAGGCGTAGGCGATGGTGGCGGAGCTCCTGGGCATGTAGGAGAGGCGAGGGGAAGGCGGTGGCCGCGGTGGTGGCGAACGGCGGCGACGGGGCTCCGCTCGGTGCGAGAGAGAGGGAACCAGAGAAGGGGGGAGAAGGCACGGGAGAGAGTGCGAGGCCTGGGAGGGTGTGTGGCGCCCTTGGGTGAGATCCAGGCGACAGGGACACAGGCAGGCAGGGTGGAGGTGGCCGGGGCGCGTGCTTCTCCAAGTAGATAGGGCCGTGCTCATCTTCGTGAGGGCGACACTGTTCACTTTATTCCCTGCGAGGCGTGTGTTTGCAAACTCAGCGGAGAACTTGTATCGTTCGCGCAGCTTCATGAAGAGGAGGCTGCGCAAATTCCCTCGGTCCTTATGCCTTAGGTTCTCGGTGTTGATCGAGGCGGTGCTCCGGAGAATGCACCCGAGCTGAACCGAGTACCCCTTGACTACTTGTTTGGGCGCCGTTGGTTGCCCATCGGAGTTCACTTAAGTAAATTCCTCCCTGACGGTGCAGAGCGCGTTCGGGCGCCGGTCCTTCCGTTGCTTCTTCGTTTGGCTGCCATCTGTGCGTGCGCCACCATCATCAGTGGTGGCATCCTCGGCGGCACCATCAGTGGTGGCATCCTCGGCGGCACCATCATCAGTGGTGTCATCCCCGATGCCACTAGGGGTTGTGTAGTCAGGATCGATGTCTTCCGCGGCGTCCTCATAGCGGTGAGGTTGTTCCTCCAACTCCTGGGACAGCTCCCAGAATTGCTTGCCGCCCGAACCGCCGGCCTCATTGTTGTGGGCCATGTTTCGCTTTAAATAGGAAAAAAGTTTGGTTAAAAAGTTGGTTATTATCAAGGAACAAGATCATGTTCTCATTATTTAGGGTTTGTCGACACCGAGGCATCCTAAAAGCTAAGCTTTTATCATTTAGGGTTTGTCGACGCCGAGGCACCCTAAAAGCCTAAGTGTACATCATTTAGGTTCTCTCGACACCGAGGCACCCTAAAAGCCAAGGTTTCATCATCTAGGGTTTGTCGACGCCGAGGCACCCTAAATGCTAAGTTTTCATCATTTAGGGTTTATCGATGCCGAGGCACCCTAGGTTGGGCCTAATCACTTGGCACTAATCAGTTGGCTCTATTGCCACCTATGTTGGGTTTATCATCTAGGGTTTATCGATGCTGAGGAGAATTTCTAAGTTGGGCCTAATCACTTGGCTCTATTGCCACCTATGGTTTAATGCAGCAAGAATAAAGGGGCAGTTGATCCTACTTAATTAAGTACTAAGATACCCCGGCCCATGCATTAGTAGCAAGTACCTCATATGTCCGATTTTTAGCAAAGTCATGCTAAAATTCACGGAAAATTTCAGCATGACCTTTGCTGAAAATAGGACATATGGAGTACCCGAATTTGCCGGAACGGAAGTTAATCGACATTCCGGCAAACTCAAGGGCCTCTCGGGGTACCTGCAAAATCATCATGACACGAAGGGCCTCTCAAGGGCCTCAAGCAGCAGCGGCGTCTCCCAGGACCCCATTTTGTTGCTAAATTTCTTTGAGCAACAATCAGAGCAGAAAATTCAGCATATTTCTATACAACAGCACTGTAAAGATGAAGAATAGTTCTATAGCAGCCCATCTTTGATCATCATCTTTGCATTTCTTTCTCAATGTGATCAGTAATGTAGACATATTCATGATCTAGTTTAGCAGCAGGTTGCAAATACTTAACTGTCTAGAACATCACAGCATGCACAGTAATAAGATTAATGTAAACATTTGGCTTAGTTATAAGCATAGTATACTTCTTATAAACTGAAAGTGGAACTACTCACAATGAAGAAGTATTAGCAGATAGTTTGTCAACTCATGAAATAACATTTTTTTCAGCCCAAAATGGATGCCATTTTATAACATTGCATAGCATTAGTCAGACAGAGCTGAGCCTTTCACCACTATATAATATTGCCATATAACAACACATGTTCACTGGGTGCCAATATGCCAAAATATAAAAAAGAGGCATACAAGAGACCCATCGAAGACAACACATGACTAATGTTATACTAAGACCAGTGACATAAACAAAGCACAGCTGATGTGGTGCTAAACTGGATACTGATAAAGTTGCGAGGATGTGATGCTACACTACATTCTAATAAAGTTGGCAAGAGCACATCACTTGTAAGTGATACCCTGCTTCATTCACTATGTAAGAAACAAGTACATTGTAAGCATTGTATCAAAGCAATAACCAGAAGATACCACTGATGTATTAGCATTGTAATTTGTAAGCCAACAAAGTTATATAGGAAGTACAAGTACACAGGGAACTAAATACAAGACTCTCCACAGGCAATGAATAGCATCCTAAAGCACAAACTAGAATGTAAAACAGTGCCAGTTGTAGTGCAGTGAAATGGCTAGCATGAATAAGCTACAATCATTACTATAAACAGACAAGCAAAATAGTCATAGAATGTCTACATTACTGATCACTAACAAACAAGGCCTAGGAGAATAAACAAGCAAGAACCAGAACACCACTAGAGCTAGATAGATTATACCAAAATCAGTACACTAGCTAGTCGACAGACAGACTAATAGAGATGCGTAATTCACCAACCCTAGAACACGGGGGAAGAGGGCTGTGGTACTCGCGGGAGGTAGCCTAGGGGGGAGGAGGGGAAGGGGGGAGAGGTGAGGAATCACCTGTGGGATAACGGAAGGCTGCCGTAGGAGGGCGCCGACGTCGAGGAGGAAGCGGGCGGCAGTGCGTCGAGGAGGAGGCGGCGCGTCAAGGACGAGGCGCGTCGAGGAGGAGGCGACGCATCGAGGAGGAGGCGGCGTGTTGACCTTGCCACCCACCTTGGAGCCAGAACCCTAGGGCGTGCAAGC
>NC_041390.1:484020368-484020976 GCF_002162155.2 Triticum dicoccoides | reverse complement strand
GGGGGGAGGCGGTGCTCGAGGGGGAGGAAGGGGAGAGGGAGGCGGTGGGGGTGCATGGGCCGCTGCGGCGGACGGAGGCGGCGGATGGCGGGGGCGCGTGGGTGGCTGCGGCGGCGGCGGATGGCGGTGGTCGATCGAGGGGAATCTGGCGAGGGAGGGAGGGAGGACACAGTGCGAGGGTAGTAGGTGGAGTGGGGGGAGGGTTCTAATGGCGCACCACCCCCTCGTGCGCCATAAGTACGACTATTCTAATGGCGCACCACCCCACGGTGCGCCATTAGAATTTTGTTTTAATCTAGACCACTAGCCCTATCTACAACCTAACCCTATCTACAACAGAAGCCCCACACTAGCCCGACTGGTCAGCACGCAACACACACACCAGGAGGTCTTGGGTTTGATTCCCAGGCTCCCCAATATTTTTTATGCATTTTAAATGCTGTTTGATATTTATTTGTGTTTAAACATGTTCAAACTTGTTTAAATCATAACAGTAATATTTTTTTTTATAAAAACAGTAATAATTTTTTAAAAAATATGTTCAAATTTGTTACTTGAAAATATCATCATCGGCGGCGGTGGAACGGGGGAGGGTGCGGGGGGTGCCC
>NC_041390.1:483988344-484019873 GCF_002162155.2 Triticum dicoccoides | reverse complement strand
GGCGGCAGTGGAGCGGGGGAGGGTTGCGGTGGGTCGTCGGCGGCGGTGGAGCTAGCGGGGGAGGGTGCAGGTGGGATCGAGATGGAGGGGGATCGAGATTGAGATGGCGGGGGGAATCGAGATGGAGATCGAGATCAAGTGTCCTCATGAATTCAAAAAGTGCCCATGAAATTTAAAAATATTCATGATATCAAAAAGTGCCCATGAAATATAATCGAGAAATGAAGACTACGATATAATACAATCGATCTTAGCTAGCTATCTGTTCACAATATTCTTGCCCATCTTTTTTGCAAATGGAGTTCTTCTGTGGAACGGACGTCCTTTAGGTAGGGTGGTCCTGCTTCTTCTTGTGGTGTGTGCTGCTACTTCATCGTCATCGTCATGTTCGATCTTCGGGTCGCCGTACTTGTCGAAGTCTTGCTCATTGGCTACTCCATCCATTCCGATGATCTTCCTTTTTCCTCTCCTCACGGCAACACGACTGGGCTTTGACGGGTCGGTAATGAAGAAGCATTGGTCCACTTGGGAAGCCAGTACCCATGGCTCATTTTTTGCACTGACGTTTGCGCCCGCGGTCTTGGATTTGGCTTCGGGTATAACCATGGTGGTGAAATACCGGTCTTCTTTTAGGACGCTCTTGGCCCATCTGACACGGAACATCGGGACCTTCTCTCCAGCGTAGCTCAGCTCCCAGATCTCCTCGATCCTTCCGTAGTATCTGTCCTTGTCATTACCGGTGTAGGATTCCATCGTTACCCCGGAGTTCTGATAACCATCGCTCTTCATGTCCTTGTTCTCGGTGTAGAATGTGTCGCCGTTGATATCGTACGCCTCATAGGTCATCAGGTTGTGCTTGGCGCCCTGTGACAAGGCGAATATGAGTTGTTCTTCTGCGGAAGAATCCTCATGTAAAGGGTACGACAGAAGCTTCTACTTGAACCAATGCGTGAAACATGAGTTGTGCTCTTTGAGTATATCTCCGTCCGTCCTCTGTTGGCCTCGGTCATTGTACGTCTTCTCAATAAAGGTTTTGTGCTCTATCACCCAAGGATCGACCACGTCTATGTGTTGTAGCGCAACTAGGTTTGCTCTTTCAAAGTCGGCGAGTCGACCCTCGAAGTCGACATGCATTTCCCAGCGACCCCCACGGTGACCCCATCCAGCGAGCCTGCCGAGGTGCCTATTGACGAGCAGACCAACGGGGTTCTCGATGCCTAGATAATTCGTGCAGTAGGAGATGCACTCTTCGGTCAGAAAGCCCCTGGCTATACTTCCCTCTGGACGTGACATGTTGCGAATGTATCCTTTGATGACACCATTCATCCTTTCAAACGGCATCATGCTGTGCAGGAACGTCGGCCCGAGTTGGATGATATCCTCCACGATATGGACCAGCAGATGCACCATAACATCGAAGAATGCGGGCGGGAAGTACATCTCAAGCTGGCATAGTATCACCACGATCTCTTCCTTTAGCCTTCTGAGTTGCCTCACGCCAATCGACTTCCGAGAGATGACGTCGAAAAAGTATCACTAGCTTGGCTTTCTCTCGGGCGGCAGCTCTTGCGTTATCCGTCTGCTTGAGAAGAAGCTCTTGAATATGAGGGTCCTGCACCCAGCCTCCATCGTCGTCTGCTCCGGCATCTTCATCTTCATGATCATGCCCTTCGTCTTGATCTTCCTCATCATCATGTACGACATCTTCTACATGATGATTGTGTACAGCATCACCGTCGTGATCATGTCCTAGAGATTCTTCGTCTTCTCACCCGCCCTAACCGTAGTGGTACCTGTCTTGTTGCCCTTCCTCATTTCTTGCCCGCCCCCCATGGACGACTTCATAGTCATCTTCATCACCTTGCCACCGATAGCCATCCATGAAACCACGCAAGAGCAGGTGGTCTCGTACCTGTCCGGAATCCGGGTCCGCAATAAGGCTCTTTAGCTTGCATCTTCGACACGGACATCTTATCTCCGTCTCATTCTTTTGAAGCATCTCGGCCTTCGCGGAGCTCAAAAACCTATTCACGATGCCTTCAGTCATCATGCGGACCATGGTCGCCTGCGAGGTAGAGCAAAACGATATTTTAGAACCAAGAAATTTTTTGGCATGACCTTCCCAAAAAATAGGACCAAAAGGAATGCATAGTGCCAAAATTCTCGCCGAAACGGAAATGAATCAAAACATTTCGGCAAAATATTGGCAACTATCGCATTTCAAATATCGGTACCTTCAAACACAAACATATATGCAACACCACAAACACATGCAACACCACAAACATACATAGATCTAGCTAGGCCACAAAAAGTGCATGTGCACGTTGTTGGAGCGAGCTAGGGAGAAAAAAAGTAGATCTACATCATGAAGATAGCTTTCCCCTTACTTACCTATCAAAAAAAGGTAATTTCACCACTTAATTTTGATGAATCTATGGTGGAAATGAGGTGAGGAGGAGGAGGCAGCCGAAAGCTTGGAGAAGGAGGTGGAGGGAATGAAGTGGGGAAAGTGAGTGGGTAGGTGTGGGGTTGTCCAAAATATCTTGTTGGGGTCCCAGGTTACTAATGGCGCACCACCAGCAAATGCGCCATTAGTAACCCTGGTTACTAATGGCGCACCTGCAGGTGGTGCGCCATTAGTAGTTTTGCAAAAAAGTAAAAATAAATAAATAGTGCGCCATTACTAGTTTAAACTAGTAATGGCGCACTGTGAAACGGTGCGCCATTAGTTGTTTTGCAAAAAAAAGAATAAAAAAAATTACAGTAATGGCGCACTGTCTGCCTGGTGCGCCATTACTAGTTAGAACTAGTAATGGCGCACTTCGACCTGATGCGCCATTAGTTTATATGGAAAAATGGAAAACAAAATTTAATACTAGTGGCGCACCCTGTTTCTGGTGCGCCATTAGTGTCTTCCACACTAATGGCGCATCACCAACTGGTGCGCCATTAGTATATAGTAGTGGCGCACTGCTTCCATGGTGCGCCATTAGTATCAATCCTATCTATAGCCCATTTCCTAGTAGTGAAATCTTTTAGATTCGGCCGCGGGAGGCACTTTTAGGGAAATCACTTTAGGAGATGCTACTAAACTCCTAGATAATATTATGGTTAATTATTCTCAATGGCATACTGAAAGATCTTCTAATAAAAAATTGCATGCGATAGAAGAAATCAATGTTTTGAGTGGAAAGATGGATGAACTTATGAAATTATTTGCTACTAAGAGTGTTTCTTCTGATCCAAATGATATGCCTTTGTCTACTTTGATTGAGAATAACAATGAATCTATGGATGTGAATTTTGTTGGTAGGAATAATTTTGGTAACAACGCTTATAGAGGGAATTTTAATCCTAGGCCATATCCTAGTAATCCTTCTAATAATTATGGGAATTCTTACAACAATTCTTATGGAAATTATAATAAGATGCCCTCTGAATTTGAGAATAATGTTAAAGAGTTTATGAATTCACAAAAGAATTTTAATGCTTTGCTTGAAGAGAAATTGCTTAAAGTTGATGATTTGGCTAGAAACGTTGATAAAATTTCTCTTGAGATTGATTCTTTAAAGCTTAGATCTATTCCTCCTAAGCATGATATCAATGAGTCTCTCAAAGCCATGAGAATTTCCATTGATGAGTGCAAGGAAAGAACCGCTAGGATGCGTGCTTCCAAAGATGCCTTTATTAAAGCGTGTTCTCCCAATTCCTATGAAAATCAAGATGAAGATCTAAAAGTTATTGATGTGTCCCCTATTAAATCTTTGCTTTGCAATATGAATCTTGATTAAACTGAATATGATCTTCCTTTACCTAGAAGGTGTTCTAAAAATTCAGAGTATTTAGATCTTTATGATGAAATTGATGAAAGTGGGATTGAAAGAAATAAAAATCTAGATGTTGCTAAACCCACTATATTGGATTTCAAGGAATTTAATTATGAAAGTTGCTCTTTAATTGATTGTATTTCCTTGTTGCAATCCGTGCTAAATTCTCCACATGCTTATAGTCAACATAAAGCCTTCATCGAACATATTGTTGATGCCTTGATGCAATATTATGAAGAAAAACTTGAGTTGAAACTTTCTATCCATAGAAAACTCTATGATGAGTGGGAACCAACTATTAAAATAAAATTAAAGATCATGAGTTTTATGCTTTGTGTGATTTGGGTGCTAGTGTCTCTACTATTCCCAAGACTTTGTGTGATTTGCTAGATTTCCGTGATTTTGATGATTGCTCTCTAAACTTGCATCTTGTGGATTCTACTATTAAGAAACCTATGGTAAGGATTAATGATGTTCTTATTGTTGCAAATAGGAATTATGTGCCCGTAGATTTCATTGTTCTTGATATAGATTGTAATTCTTCTTGCCCTATTATTCTTGGAAGACCTTTCATTAGAACGGTTGGTGCAATTATTGATATGAAGGAAGGGAATATTAGATTTCAATTTCCATTAAAAAAGGGCATGGAACACTTTTCTATAAATAAAATAAAATCGCCATATGAAACTATCATGATAGCCACTTATGGATTGCCTACCAAAGATGGCAATACCTAGATCTATCCTCGCTTTTATGCCTAGCTAGGGGCGTTAAACGATAGCGCTTGTTGGGAGGCAACCCAATTTTATGTTTATTCCTTGCTTTTTGCTCCTCTTTAGTAATAAATAAATTATCTAGCCTCTGTTTTGGTTGTGTTTTTTGTGTGTTTGTGCCAAGTAGAACCGTTGGGAAGACTTGGGGAAAGTCTTGTTGAACTTGCTGTAAAAAACAGAAACTTTAGCGCTCACGAGAACTGCTGTCATTTTTATTTGAAAAGAGATATGTAGTTAATTATTTTTGCAGATGATTAATAGATAAATTCCTCACGTCCAGAAATTTATTTTATAATTTTTGGTGTTCCATATATTGCTCTAGCTACAGATTACTACAGACTGTTCTGTTTTTGATAGATTCTGTTTTTCGTGTGTTGTTTGCTTATTTTGATGAATCTATGGCTAGTAAAATAGTTTATAATCCATAGAGAAGTTGGAATATAGTAGGTTTAACACCAATATAAATAAATAATGAGTTCATTACAGTACCTTGAAGTGGTATTTTGTTTTCTTTCGCTAACAGAGCTCACGAGTTTTCTACTTTAAGTTTTGTGTTGTGAAGTTTTCAAGTTTTGGGTGAATTCTTGTGATGGATTATGGAACAAGGAGTGGCAAGAGCCTAAGCTTGGGGATGCCCATGGCACCCCAAGATAATCCAAGGACACCAAAAAGTCAAAGCTTGGGGATGTCCCGGAAGGCATCCCCTCTTTCGTCCAGTTCCATCAGTAATTTACTTGGAGCTATATTTTTATTCACCAACATGATATGTGTTTTGCTTGGAGAGTCTTGTATTATTTGTGTCTTTGTGATTTAGTATGCCACAATCATCCTTGCTGTACACAGCTTTTGAGAGAGCCATACATGAATTAAAATTTGATAGAATACTCTATGTGCTTCACTTATATCTTTTGAGCTATGTAGTTTTGCTCTATGTGCATCACTTATATCTTTTTGAGCTAAGTAGTTTTGCTTTATGTGCTTCACTGATATTTTTTGAGCGTTATAATTTTGCTCTGTGTGCTTCACTTAGATCTTTTAGAGCATGGTGGTGGATTTGTTTTAAAGAAACTATTGATCTCTCATGCTTCAGTTAAATTATTTTGAGAGTCTCTTAATAGCATGGTAATTTGCTTAATAATAATATGCTTGGTATTCAAGATTTGTGAAACTTTCTTTTGAGTGTGTTGAATACTAAGAAAAGATTGAAGCATGATAATTGTTTTGAGATATGGAGGTGATAATATTAGAGTCATGCTAGTTGATTAGTTGTGAATTTAAAGAATACTTGTGTTAAAGTTTGTGATTCCCGTAGCATCCACGTATGGTGAACCGTTATGTGATGATGTCAGAGCATGATTTATTTATTGATTGTCTTCCTTATGAGTGGCGTTCGGGGACGAGCGATGGTCTTTTCCTACCAATCTATCCCCCTAGGATCATGCGCGTAATACTTTGCTTTGATAACTTCTAGATTTTTGCAATAAGTATATGAGTTCTTCATGACTAATGTTGAGTCCATGGATTATACGCACTCTCACCCTTCCACCTTTGCTAGCCTCTCTAATACCTTGCACCTTTCGCCAGTATCATACACCTACCATATACCTTCCTCAAAACAGCCACCATACCTACATATCATGGCATTTCCATAGCCATTCCGAGATATATTTCCATGCAACTTTCCACCGTTCCGTTCATGACACATTCACCATTGTCATATTGCATATCCCGGTACACTGCCGGAGGCATTCATATAGAGTCGTATTTTGTTCTAAGTATCGAGTTGTAATTGTTGAGTTGTAAGAAAAATAAAAGTGTGATGATCATCATTTTTAGAGCATTGTCCCAAGTGATGAAAGAATGATGGAGACTATGATTCTCCCATAAGTCGGGATGAGACTCCGGAAGAAGCCCAAATAAAAAGAGGCCAAAGAAGCCCAAATAAAAAGAGGCCATAAAAAAGAGAAAAGGACCAAATAAAAAAATGAGAGAAAAAGAGAGAAGGGACAATGTTATTATCCTTTTACCACACTCGTGCTTCAAAGTAGCACCGTGATCTTCATAGTAGAGAGTCTCTCATGTTATCACTTTCATATACTAGTGGGAATCTTTCATTATAGAACTTGGCTTGTATATTCCAATGATGGGCTTCCTCAAATTTCCGTAGGTCTTCATGAGCAAGCAAGTTGGATGCACACCCACTTAGTTTCTTTTTGAGCTTTCATATTCTTATAGCTCTAGTGCATCCGTTGCATGGCAATCCCTACTCACTCACATTGATATCTATTGATGGGCATCTCCATAGCCCGTTGATATGCCTAGTTGATGTGAGACTATCTTCTCCTTTTTGTCTTCTCCACAACCACCATTCTATTCCACCTATAGTGCTATATCCATGGCTCACGCTCATGTATTGCGTGAAGATTGAAAAAGTTTTCAAAAAGTTAGAGTATCAAACAATTGCTTGGCTTGTCATCGGGGTTATGCATGATTTAAATACTTTGTGTGGTGAAGATAGAGCATAGCCAGACTATATGATTTTGTAGGGATAACTTTCTTTGGCCATGATATTTTGAGAAGACATAATTGCTTTGTTAGTATGCTTGAAGTATTATTATCTTTATGTCAATATAAACTTTAGTCTTGAATCTTTTGAATCTAAATATTCATATCACAATCAAGAAGATTCGCATTGAAATTATGCCCAGTAGCACTCCGCATCAAAAATTCTCTTTTTATCATTTACCTACTCGAGGACGAGCAGGAATTAAGCTTGGGGATGCCTGATACGTCTCCAACGTATCTATAATTTTTTATTGCTCCATGCTATATTATCTACTGTTTTGGACTATATTGGGCTTTAGTTTCCACTTTTATATTATATTTGGGACTAACCTATTAACCGGAGGCCCAGCCCAGAATTGTTGTTTTTTTGCCTATTTCAGTGTTTCGAAGAAATGGAATATTAAACGGAGTCCAAACGGAATGAAACCTTCGGGAACGTGATTTTCTCACCGAACGTGATCTAGGAGACTTGGACCCTACGCCAAGGCATTAGAGAGGCAGTCACGAGGGTGGGGGGTGCACCCCCCTAGGGCGCGCCCCCTGCCTCATGGGCCCCTCGGAGCTCCACCGACGTACTCCTTCCTCCTATATATACCTACGTACCCCCAAACGATCAGAACAGGAGCCAAAAACCTAATTCCACCGCCGCAACTTTCTGTATCCACGAGATCCCATCTTGGGGCCTATTCCGGAGCTCCGCCGGAGAGGGCCATCATCACGGAGGGCTTCTACATCATCATAGCCTCTTCGATGAAGTGTGAGTAGTTTACCTCAGACCTTCGGGTCCATAGTTAGTAGCTAGATGGCTTCTTCTCTCTTTTTGGATCTCAATACAAAGTTCTCCCCCTCTCTTGTGGAGATCTATTCGATGTAATCTTCTTTTTGCGGTGTGTTTGTTGAGACCGATGAATTTTGGGTTTATGATCAAGTCTATCTATGAATAATATTTGAATCTTCCTTGAATTCTTTTATGTATGATTGGTTATCTTTGCAAGTCCCTTCGAATTATCCGTTTGGTTTGGCCAACTAGATTGGTAGTTTTTGCCATGGGAGAAGTGCTTAGCTTTGGGTTCGATCTTGCGGTGTCCTTTCCCAATGACAGAAGGGGCAGCAAGGCACGTATTGCATCGTTGCCATCGAGGATAACATGATGGGGTTTATTTCATATTGCATGAATTTATCTCTCTACATCATGTCATCTTGCTTAAGGCGTTACTTTGTTTTTAACTTAATACTCTAGATGCATGCTGGATAGCGGTTGATGAGTGGAGTAATAGTAGTAGATGCAGAATCGTTTCGGTCTACTTGTCACGGACGTGATGCCTATATACATGATCATGCCTAGATATTCTGATAACTATGCTCAATTCTGTCAATTGCTCAACAGTAATTTGCTCACCCACCGTAGAATACTTATGCTCTTGAGAGAAGCCACTAGTGAAACATATGCCCCCCGGGTCTATTCTCATCATATCAATCTCCATCACTTTAATCTTGTTTTCCTTTTTTACTTTACCTTTTACTTTTCACTTTGCATCTTTATACCAAAAATACCAAAAATATTATATCTATCATATCTCACTCTCGTAAGTGATCATGAAGGGATTGACAACACCTAACCGCGTTGGTTGCGAGTAGCTATCATTTTGTGTAGGTACAAGGGACTTGAGCGTGGTCTCCTGCTGGATTGATACCTTGGTTCTCAAAAACTGAGGGAAATACTTACGCTACTCTGCTGCATCATCCCTTCCTCTTCGGGGAAAACCAATGCAAGCTCAAGAGGTAGCAAGAAGGATTTCTCGCGCCGTTGCCGGGGAGGTTCGCGCAAGTCAAGATTTGACTCCCGACAACGAGCCATTTCTGGTGCCGTTGCCTGGGAGTCTATGCAAAAAGTGAACATACCAAGTAGCCATCACAATCTCTATCTCTCACATTACATTATTTTCCATTTGCCTCTCATTTTCCTCTCCCCCACTTCACCCTTGATGTTTTATTCGCCCTCCCTCTCTCTATCCTCCCTCTCCTTTCTTGCTTGCCTTTTTGTTTGCCCGTGTGTTGGATTGCTTGTTTGTCGTGATGGCTCAAGATACTACCAAATTGTGTGACTTCACCAATACCAATAATAATGATTTCCTTAGCACTCCGATTGCTCCTCTTGCCAATACTGAATCTTGTGAAATCAATACTGCTTTGTTGAATCTTGTTATGAAAGATCAATTCGCCGGCCTTCCTAGTGAAGATGCCGCTACTCATATGAATAGCTTCATTGATTTATGTGATATGCAAAAGAAAAAAGATGTCGATAATGATGTCGTTAAATTGAAGCTATTTCCTTTTTCGCTTAGAGATCGTGCTAAAGCTTGGTTTTATCTTTGCCTAAAAATAGTATTGATTCATGGAACAAGTGCAAAGATGCTTTTATCTCTAAGTATTTCCCTCCCGCTAAGATCATCTCTCTTAGAAACGATACTATGAACTTTAAGCAACTTGATCATGAACATGTCGCACAAGCTTGGGAGAGAATGAAATTAATGATACGTAATTGCCCTACTCATGGTTTGAATTTGTGGATGATTATACAAAATTTTTATGCCGGATTGAATTTTGCTTCTAGAAATCTTTTAGATTCGGCCGCGGGAGGCACTTTTATGGAAATCGCTTTAGGAGATGCTACTAAACTCCTAGATAATATTATGGTTAATTATTCTCAGTGGCATACTGAAATATCTTCTAATAAAAAAGTGCAAGCGATAGAAGAAATCAATATTTTGAGTGGAAAGATGGATGAACTTATGAAATTATTTGCTACTAAGAGTGTTTCTTCTGATCCTAATGATATGCCTTTGTCTACTTTGATTGAGAATAACAATGAATCTATGGATGTGAATTTTGTTGGTAGGAATAATTTTGGTAACAACGCTTATAGAGGGAATTTTAATCCTAGGCCATATCCTAGTAATCCTTCTAATAATTATGGGAATTCTTACAACAACTCCTATGGAAATTATAATAACATGCCCTCTGAATTTGAGAATAATGTTAAAGAGTTTATGAATTCACAAAAGAATTTTAATGCTTTGCTTGAAGAGAAATTGCTTAAAGATGATGATTTGGCTAGAAATGTTGATAGAATTTCTCTTGAGATTGATTCTTTAAAGCTTAGATCTATTCCTCCTAAGCATGATATCAATGAGTCTCTCAAAGCCATGATAATTTCCATTGATGAGTGCAAGGAAAGAACCGCTAGGATGTGTGCTTCCAAAGATGCCTTTATTAAAGCGTGTTCTTCCAATTCCTATGAAAATCAAGATGAAGATATAAAAGTTATTGATGTGTCCCCTATTAAATCTTTGCTTTGCAATATGAATCTTGATGAAACTGAATATGATCTTCCTTTACCTAGAAGGAGCTCTAAAAATTCGGAGTATTTAGATCTTTATGATGAAATTGATGAAAGTGGGATTGAAAGAAATAAAAATCTAGATGTTGCTAAACCCACTATATTGGATTTCAAGGAATTTAATTATGAAAGTTGCTCTTTAATTTATTGTATTTCCTTGTTGCAATCCGTACTAAATTCTCCACATGCTCATAGTCAACATAAAGCCTTCACCGAACATATTGTTGATGCCTTGATGCAATCTTATGAAGAAAAACTTGAGTTGAAAGTTTCTATCCGTAGAAAACTCTATGATGAGTGGGAACCAACTATTAAAATTAAAATTAAAGATCATGAGTTTTATGCTTTGTGTGATTTGGGTGCTAGTGTCTCTACTATTCCCAAGCCTTTGTGTGATTTGCTAGATTTCCGTAATTTTGATGATTGCTCTCTAAACTTGCATCTTGGGGATTCTACTGTTAAGAAACCTATGGGAAGGATTAATGATGTTCTTATTGTTGCAAATAGGAATTATGTGCCCGTAAATTTCATTGTTCTTGATTTAGATTGCAATTCTTCTTGCCCTATTATTCTTGGTAGACCTTTCCTTAGAACGGTTGGTGCGATTATTGATATGAAGGAAGGTAATATTAGATTTAGATTTCCATTAAGAAAAGGCATGGAACACTTTCCCAGAAATAAAATAAAATTGCCATATGAAACTATCATGAGAGCCACTTATGGATTGCCTACCAAAGATGGCAATACCTAGATCTATCCTCGCTTTTATGCCTAGCTAGGGGCGTTAAACGATAGCGCTTGTTGGGAGGCAACCCAATTTTATTTTTATTCCTTGATTTTTGCTCCTGTTTAGTAATAAATAAATTATCTAGCCTCTGTTTTGGTTGTGTTTTTGTGTGTGTTTGTGCCAAGTAGAACCGTTGGGAAGACTTGGGGAAAGTCTTGTCGAACTTGCTGTAAAAAACAGAAACTTTAGCGCTCACGAGAACTGCTGTAATTTTTACTTGAAGAGTGCTATTTAGTTAATTCTTTTTGCAGATGATTAATAGATAAATTCCTAACGTCCAGAAATTTTCTTTAGAATTTTTGGGGTTCCAGATATTGCGCTAGCTACAGATTACTACAGACTGTTCTGTTTTGGACAAATTCTGTTTTTCGTGTGTTGTTTGCTTATTTTGATGAATCTATGGCTAGTAAAATAGTTTATAATACATAGAGAAGTTGGAATACAGTAGGTTTAACACCAATATAAATTAAGAATGAGTTCATTACAGTACCCCCAAACGATCAAAACAGGAGCCAAAAACCTAATTCCACCGCCGCAACTTTCTGTATCCACGAGATCCCATCTTGGGGCCTGTTCTGGAGCTCCGCCGGAGAGGGCCATCATCACAGAGGGCTTCTACATCATCATAGCCTCTCCTATGAAGTGTGAGTAGTTTACCTTAGACCTTCGGGTCCATAGTTAGTAGCTAGATGGCTTCTTCTCTCTTTTTGGATCTCAATACAAAGTTCTCCCCCTCTCTTGTGGAGATCTATTCGATGTAATCTTATTTTTGCGGTGTGTTTGTTGACACCGATGAATTGTGGGTTTATGATCAAGTCTATCTATGAATAATATTTGAATCTTCTCTGAATTCTTTTATGTATGATTGGTTATCTTTGCAAGTCTCTTCGAATTATCCGTTTGGTTTGGCCAACTAGATTGGTAGTTTTTGCCATGGGAGAAGTGCTTAGCTTTGGGTTCGATCTTGCGGTGTCCTTTCCCAGTGACAGAAGGGGCAGCAAGGCACGTATTGCATCGTTGTCATCAAGGATAACAAGATGGGGTTTATTTCATATTGCATGAATTTATCTCTCTACATCATGTCATCTTGCTTAAGGCGTTACTCTGTTTTGAACTTAATACTCTAGATGCATGCTGGATAGCGGTCGATGAGTGGAGTAATAGTAGTAGATGCAGAATCGTTTCGGTCTACTTGTCACGGACGTGATGCCTATATACATGATCATGCCTAGATATCCTCATAACTATGCTCAATTCTGTCAATTTCTCAACAGTAATTTGTTCACCCACTGTAGAATACTTATGCTCTTGAGAGAAGCCACTAGTGAAACCTATGGCCCCCGGGTCTATTCTCATCATATCAATCTCCATCAGTTTAATCTTGTTTTGCTTTTTACTTTACCTTTTACTTTTCACTTTGCATCTTTATACCAAAAATACCAAAAATATTATATCTATCAGATCTCACTCTCGTAAGTGATCGTGAAGGGATTGACAACCCCTAATCGCATTGGTTGCCAGTAGCTATCGTTTTGTGCAGGTACAAGGGACTTGAGCGTGGCCTCCTACTGGATTGATACCTTGGTTCTCAAAAACTGAGGGAAATACTTCCGCTACTCTACTGCATCATCCCTTCCTCTTCGGGGAAAACCAACGCAAGCTCAAGAGGTAGCAAGGGCATGCCCTACCCGCTGGGCGCGCCCCCTGCCTAGTGGGCACCTCGTGTGCTCTCCGGACTCCGATTTCTTGCACGATACTTCTTTTGGTCGGTAAAAATTCATTATATAATATCCCGAAGGTTTTGACCACTGTACCACGACACAATCCTCTGCTTTTGTTTTGAGCTGTTATCTCACAGAGTTTCCAAGGCCAAGCATTATGTCGTCCCCCACCCTCTAACAACACGGACGGTGATGCTTGGTTGATGCAGATGGAGCTTAGAAGGGAGGATGCCGAGGGAGCCATGATGGAGGAGGATGAAGGAGATTCGCTTGAGGAACAACTTCCGGCTTCAGAGAGGGGTACTTTGGCAGACATCTCCACTATTCTGAATCCCCATCAACCAATAGAAGCTACAAACAATAATGAAGGCCAAGAGGTTCGAGAAGGGCTTCCCCCTAGGAGGCCCTTACATAGGTTACATCGGAACAACTTTCATAATTTGTATCATAATTACAGAGTAGAGAACACCCCTCGTACACATATACCCTCCAATTGGGACATATCCCTTCTGCCGTGGAATTGTCATGGCAGATGTCCTAGCAGAAGGACTTAATCGTGGAGCCATCGCAACAGGGTTAGCTTAAAGGGCTTAAACGGGACAAATGACACAAGGATTTTATACTGGTATGGCCCCTTGCAGCGAAGGTAAAGGCCTAATCCATTTTGAGGTGGTATTACTTATGTCTCGATTACTAGGGAGCGAATCCCATTTCCTAGCTTTCGATCTGTTTTCTCTTGCCCTAAGCCGCCACCGGGTCGTCCCTTTATATACACAGGTTGACACCCAGCGGCTTACAGAGTCCCGACCGGCTCATAAATGTGTCCGGTCCAGTGACTAATTACACTTGCCTTATAATACAAGTCATACATATATGGAGGTTTTATCCCTATGGGCCTTAAGCCGCCCTTGGGCTTTGGGCCCTTTAGTGAGTCAGCTTCATGAACCGCTATCTTTAACATCTTCATGGGCTTCAGTTTGATGAACCTACATTGGTATAACCTGGCGCCTCCTAGGCGGGTCATGCCCAATAGTCATATCCCCAACATTAGGCCCCAGGTTGATTTGAACTTGTTCATGTCAATCTTCACCACTTAGAAAAATTCCTTCTTCACCTGCTCATGTAAGATATTGTAACCCGCCATGACGTCATCTCCTGGAATTACGGAAACTCGTCATGACATCATTTGCCATTAATTTCGCACAATACCCAGCATATCTTAATAGATCCTTATCTTTAATAACCATCCCGAAGATCGAGGCATCTAACCAGCTAGATAATCATTCTTTGGCCTCCTCAATTTTCACTCACACCTGTTACTCCTTTCCTTATAAATAGGATCCGGCAGCCTTTTCATTTCCCCCCTTATCCTTCTCATCTTCAACCTCCCTCTTCGTGATGCATCTACACACCTAGGCACTGCCGCCGCCGAGCTCGTTAGCTTCCTCAACTCCGACCGTTGCATCAACTTGAATGATTCTAGAGAACTGCGGCGCCTCTCCGGTGTTCAAAAGACCTAGTAAGCATATCAATTTTCCCCACTGTCGATCTCCATTAGGGTTTCTAAAGTTCTTAGGAGTTCATCGTCATTCTTCACCTTATCTCTGTTTAATCTTTATTTTGATCCAAAGATAACACTTAAAACATGCAGAAACTGTTTCTGTACCAGTTCTTAATCACTGAATACACTTTCTAGATGCAGAAATCTTGCTCATATGCTAGTTCCTCCGCTACTGCGATATTTAGGCTTTGATTTACTTTCTTTTTCCACACAACGTTAGATCCAAATTAGCTGCTCTAGTCTATAAAAACATGTTTGTTCAACACTTAGCAGATTTCACTCCTGGTAGATAATAAATACCATTACTGCCATGGCGGCTTACCTCACTGGTGATAACTAGCCATATGACATTAGGCCCTTTTAAGCCGCCAATCTGAATATATACTGCAGTGTTTACCTCCGGCTTAACAAAGCAATTTAAACCGGCAAATTTTCTTTCTTTTAGGCTTCACCCTTCACAATGCCGAAGACAGTCACTTCATGTAATTGGGTTCCCTCCATTGTCACCGAAGACATGCTCAAAGATTTTGTCAAAATCGGATATTTACTAGCGAAAAATGTCATGCATTGGCGCGCCCCCAAACCAAGCGAAGAAAGACCCCAGACAATGGATGGCGAGGTCATTGTTTTTACTGATCACATGAATCGGGGCTTCTCACTGCCCGGTTCTAAAATTTTCTGATATGTTCTGCACTTCTTTCAAATCCATCCTCAAGACATCGGACCCAATTCCGTGTCAAACATCTGCAATTTTCAAGGTTTTTGTGAAGTGTACCTTCAAGAAGAGCCCATTGTTGAACTCTTCAGGGAATATTTTTATCTGAACCGGCAGAACGAGTTTACTAATGGACCCAACTTAGAACTTGGCGGGGTCTCAATTCAACGAAGAAGAGATGCTGTCTTCCCCTATGCTCGCTTGCCGAGTCACCCCAAAGATTGGAACCAAACATGGTTCTATTGTAAAGATACTTCTCCGGCTGATGAAAATCCACTGTCGGGTTATCAGGTCCAGCGGCTGGAGCCAAAGCATCATCTTCCCAAAAAGCTTACCATCGCTGAATGTGCCAAGCTTATTCCCACTATTGCAAAGGTCAAGGCCCTGCTGGGAAATGGGTTAACCGGTATTGACTTGGTTCGGTGCTGGGTTTCTTGGCGAATCATACCCTTGAGCCGCGGATCCGGCTTAATGTGCACTTACTCGGGTGATGCAAAAGATCCACTGCGCCACAGCTCCGTGTGCCTCACTGATGATGCAATCAACAAAATGACAAAGACCCTTCTGAACGAGAGCCTGGGGAGCTGCAGCAAAGTGGGGCTGAACCCTTTCTGCAAACTTAACCCGCCACCAGATGTGAGTCTCTAAAGTACTTACTTCACCTTATTACTCCAATGTTCCGTTAAATCAACTCTGATGATTTTCACAGGCTGCACCTGATTTTTGGAACAAGGAGTATGACCATGAAGCTGCCAAGAAAACCAGGGCCCAAATGAAAGCCATTAAGGAAGCCGTCAAGAAGAATAAGAAGAAATTATCTGCTTCCGAGATGCTTGGTCTAGACGACAGTTCTGAGTCAGAGGTAGCCCTTGATTCCCTTGGCTCCTTCTTCAACCATCTTATTGACATTGATTATCATCAGGATGACACGGGGGCCAGTCAAGCGGTCGAAGAAGAGGTAACTATTATTTCCTCCGACTCAGAGCCTTTGCCAAGACAGAAAATTCGACGGGTAACCTGGAAAGTAAGATTTTCACACCCCTTTGCTCATTTGGATCCTCACTTTCTTTTGAAGCAACAACAACACGAGAACCGGCGACAAACTCGGGCCAGCGGAGGTGAAGAGTTATCATCCGGCTTACCAAATACTCTAGCTCCACGGAAACATCGAAACGAGGTCTTTCCAAATTTAAACTCTTTTTATCCACTGGCAGGTCTCATTCACCAGCCACTTAATTCTTCTGATTCAAACTATCAGGAGGCTTCTCGCTCTTCCTCCGGCAACTCATCACAGACCTAGCTACCGGCTTTCAAAATTGCCCCTGGGTAACAACAATCACTTATTATTCTCTACATCCTTATGCTCTTATACTTGTACTGACCTTTCATAACCCATGCAGTGCACAAGGAAAGCCTAGCAAGAAAGCAAGGGTGACCAAAACGGCTGAAGACCACAAGGTCAATGAACCGGAACAACAAATTCCAGCATCTGACACCTCCGTGCCGCAACCCCAAGAGCCTGTCCATGATGATCCACCAGAAATCCCTGACCTCTCCAGTGACCAGACAAACATTAATCCTTTGAACATTGAACCATCAAGCCAAATTAAACCGCCAGGAACACATGCCGATGATGTTATGATCACTGGCACCAGCTTCAAAGAACCGGGACAACCTACTGGATTGTCCAAGCACTCCGCCAAGGAGGAGTTCATCGAAAGGCAGGAAGTAAGATTTGATATTGCTGATTACTCTCAACTAAGCATCAGTGAAGTACTCTCTGGCTATCATAACCAAGTTCATACGAGCCGCGATCTTGAGATTGACATGGTGATACAGATGCACCAGAAATATGAGGTATGAATTCCGGCTTGATACATTATGCATATCCTATCAGCCCCCAAGTCTAATGCGTATGATAAGATTGAATATGTTGTAGACTTAGAATAGCCATGAGTATAAAAAAACATCTTTGGTAGAATCCTTCAAAGGCCGGCTTTCATCATTAGAGTTAAACCGGATCTTTAATGATTAACATTGCATCCATAGCCCCCAAGGGCCGGTTTAATCAGCATGAATGAACCGGTACTTGTTCATCATTGTTAATAAATCAAAGATTACTCATTGTAGCCCCCATGAGCCGGCTGTGGTCGTTTGCGGCCCAACCGAGTCATCATAAAGTGGTAATGAAACGGGAGCAATATGCATTAGCCCCGAAGTGCTAAGTGCTTTTCCTTGCCAAGTGCTTGGGACTTATTCATATGAGCCATTGTATGAAGAATACTTTCGATATGCATTAGCCCCCAAGTGCCAAGTGTTGTTGCTTTGCAAGAGGCTTGGGAATTTTATTACTGTAACCAGAATATGAATATGGTTGCAAATCTTTGCATGTATAGGACGCCACTGCTCAACTTCAATCGCAACTGGCTAACACAAAAACCTGGCTAAAGCATCAAGAATCTGAGACCCGGAAGGCCGACTCAAAATTCCAATTTAGTTTGACTGAAATAGAAAAACTGAAGACCAACTTTGATGCTGAAAGAACTGCCTGGGCCAAAGAGAGAACTGCTCTGATGTAGCAGGCTGAAAAGGCGGAATCTGCTCTTCAAGAGGTGACCACTGAGCTTACCGGTTTAAAACACCGTATATCCGAGATGGTTTCTGCTATCTTTGGTGAGTATCTTTGCCATCGTCAAAATTAAATCTTATTTTTAACGTTACAAGTCATCTCTGATCAATCCCTAATTATTATATAGGTCCCAGGAGTAGCAATCTTGGTCAAGATATGTTGGAGAAGCTTAAATCCGTATATACGCTTATTGAACAACTATATACTGGAACTCAGCGTACACTGGCCACGATTTCTCGAACTAATCAGGCCCCCACTCTGTTGAGTGACGTTTTGAAGAAACTATCTGTTATGCCTGCTAGGATTGATGAGATAAAGCGATCATCCGCAAGAGCCGGTGCCGTGACAGCCTTGAGCCGGACTAAGGCATGGTTACCAGAGCTAGACCCGACCGAGGTGGCTACTGGATACCAAAGCTTGAAAGAAGACAACACTTCATTTGACCAAAAGGACTTTGCTGCCTGTGTGAAGGAAATACGTCCTCTGGCGACTCTGATTGCTGATGAAACAAATCTATCAAAATATTAGTCGGCTGATGATGCACAAAACCAGAAGGTGCCCACGCTGGCTTATAAAGTGATGGATCTGATTCCTCCAATCCGTAAGCATAGTTTCCCCCCTGAAGTTGATCCGTCTGACCTTATAGATGATGAAGCTGAATTCCAAGCCTTGTGTGGCATTGATTGGTCATCACCGAACTTCCAGACGATGGAGGTGGACGAAGAAGCAGAGAAGGATGATCCAGAAGCTCCAAGTCATCAAGGCCAAGAAGATTGATCCACTGGGCGGTTCAAATATTTGATCTTCTGAAAAACACTTGATCTTTTTGACTCACTGAGTAATGTAATATGCTAGTGAAATTTTGATCTGCCATGCCATCGTGCACGTGTTGTTTCGCGCAAACTGCTTATCCGCCAGTTGAAAAACTACCACTTTATGCTTATGATATCTTTGATTTATGCAGATCGGATTTAGCAATACCCTGCACACAAACAGATCACAAGTGCCCTGGCGGCTTACCGCAGGGAGGGTCACAATATCCCGTATTACACCATTGGGGACGGATAGTCCATAACCATGGCCAGTAGAAACACAATCTTTATACAATTGTTAATAAAACATCATACCTGTGATATTTGATCACACTGTCGACTTATCATACCAGTGCAGTAAGGGTGACAACCCAAAGATTGAACACATAATGCCTTGCTTAATTGTCATATACTACCAGCTTTGCAACGCCTTATACGGCAAGGGGTAATATCCCAAGACTTAGAATACAATGCTTCCAAGTATCATATATTGGCGACTTATAGTCTACCATCATGGCGAGCTATAAAACACCCAAAGATGCTCAAATATGAGACAGATAGGGCTGCTTGGCCCGATTTGTGAAAACCATGTGGTGAGAAAAAGGAGTAACATAAATCCAAGAAAAACCCCATAAAAACGAGGTTGTCATAAATTGCCAAAACCAAACTTTTAAACATAAAGCTTCAATGAAACTAGCCTGATAGCCACTGGAGTATCCTCGCTTTCTGTAAGCCGGCTCTCACATGACCCAATCAATGTTTGAACCTAGATAAGTTTAGATTTGACTTATCAAGAGTACACGAGGTCGGAGTAGCATCAAGAAAACAGGCAGGTTTAACCAAGTTTCAATGAAGGCGGCTTAGTAGCCTGGGTTCATCCTCACTATCTATAAGCTGTGCCCTCACATGACAATCCAGCGTTTTAACCTTAACGACTTCAGGGTCTTGTTTTAAAAGATTGACTGTTAAGAGTTTAGAGGGTCAATCAGGATTACCTAATGGAGAAGCAGCTGACCTATAGGCAGGATGGCCCGAAAGGGTTACGTCCTCTTTGGTGAATACACCTATGTTTGAACAAGATAACCCCGTTAAGAGGGTAGTAATGCTATGTTCTCTTTGGTGGATACACCTATGTTTGAACAGGAAGCACCCAAGTGACTTATGTGTGAGCTATGCTCGCCGGGTACCTATGTTTGAGATGTGCTTGTGCAAAAAAACTCTCTTTAGGCGTCGAGCCGTGAAAGTAATCATATGATGTAACAATAAAAACTCGGATGCTGAGATTTGAAACAACAGAGGCTCTGAACTATCAAAGGTGCTAATTTTATTATATTCCTCATAGTATACACACTAATATAAATATGTACATCTCAAGAGCCAGTAGCAGAGGTGTAATAAGGTTGAAGATGAGCAATATTCCACGGCCGGCGGGTCTCCTGCTCCGACGTGCGTGAGTCCTTGTGGTCTCTAACATCGATACGATAGTATGACCCATTGTTTAGATTTTCGCTGACCAAGAAAGGCCCTTCCCAAGGTGGGGATAGCTTGTGCATATTAGTCTGATCCTGGATAAGCCGGAGCACCAGGTCACCTTCTTGAAATGTCCTGGTTTTTTACCCGGCAGTTGTGATAACGCCGCAGATCTTGCTGGTAAATCGTCGAACGAGCCGCCACAAGGTCACACTCCTCATCCAACAAGTCAAGTGCATCCTGACGTGCTCTTTCATTATCAGCTTCAACATAAGCCACCACGCGAGGTGAATCGTGACGGATGTCACTTGGGAGAACCACCTCTGCTCCGTAAACCATGAAGAAAGTCGTGTAACCCATAGATCTGTTGGGGGTAGTATTGATACTCCATAATACTAAGGGTAACTCCTCCACCCAACAACCTGGCATCCTTTGCAAAGGAACCATAAGCCAGGGCTTGATGCCCCTCAGGATCTCTTGATTGGCTCTCTCAGCTTGACCATTAGACTGGGGGTGAGCCACTGATGATACATCAAGCCGGATGTGCTCACGTTGACAAAATTCTTCCACGGCACCTTTGGATAGATTAGTGCCATTATCAGTTATAATACTGTGGGGAAAACCAAAACGGAGAATCACCTTTTTCATGAATTGAACCGTCGTCATCGCGTCACATTTACTGACTGGCTCTGCCTCAACCCACTTCGTAAACTTGTCAACCACCACCAGGAGGTGCGTCTTCTTGTCCTTCGACCTTTTGAAAGGCCCAACCATATCAAGCCCCCAGACTGCAAATGGCCAAGTAATTAGAATCATCCCCAATTCTTGAGCCGGCATATGAGCGCGTCGTGAGATCTTCTGACAACCATCACATCTACTAACCAGATCCTCCGCATCAGCATGAGGCGTCAGCCAATAGAATCCATGATGAAAAGCCTTGGCTACGAGAGATTTCGACCCGGAATGATGACCACAATCTCCTTCATGAATCTCTCATAGAATATCACAACCTTCTCAAGGAGAAACACATCATTGAAACGCCCCTGTGACACTGCGATGATGCAACTCTCCATTGACAATAGTCATTGACTTAGACCGCCGGGTTATTTTCCTGGCCAAAGTTTCATCCTCAGGTAACTCGCCCCGGGTCATATAAGCCAAATATGGATCTGTCCAATTAGGAATAGCATGAAGAGCCGCCACCAGTTGTGCTTCCGGGTCAGGAACAACAAGATCCTCCTCTATAGGCAATTTGACAGAAGGGTTATGCAGAATATCCAGGAAAGTGTTAGGTGGCACCGGTTTATGCTGGGATCCTAACCGACTCAAAGCATTAGCCAGCTCATTCTTCCTGCGATCAATATGTTCAACTTGATAACCCTTTAAGTGGCCTACAATAGCATCAACCTCCCGACGATAAGCCGCCATGAGCGGATCCTTAGAATCCCAAGTGCCAGAAACTTGCTGAGCTACCAGATCTGAGTCACCGAAACATCTCACCCGACTTAAGTTCATCTCCTTCGCCATTCGAAGACCATGGAGCAAGGCGTCATACTCAGCTGCATTGTTAGTACAAGGGAACATCAACCGGAGAACATAAGAGAATTTATCACCTCATGGGGAAGTCAAGACAACTCCATCCCCGAGCCTTCCAACTTTCTGGATCCATCAAAGTGAATAGTCCAATATGTGTTATCCGGCTTCTCCTCAAGCATCTGCAACTCTGTCCAATCGTTGATAAAATCCACGAGTGCTTGAGACTTGATGGTTGTACGAGGCACATACTTTAGACCGTGGGGTCCGATCTCAATGGCCCATTTGGCTACCCGACTTGTGGCTTCTCTGTTTTGAATGATGTCCCCTAAAGGGGCAGAACTAACCAAAGTGATAGGATGACCCTGAGAATACTACTTAAGCTTCCGGTTAGCCATGAAAACCCCATATACAAGCTTCTGCCAATGTGGGTACCTCTGCTTGGACTCAATAAGCACCTCACTGATGTAGTAAACCGGCCGTTAAACCAGATATTCCTTGCTTGTTTCCTTTCTTTCCACCACAATGGCTACACTGACAGCTCTACTATTGGCTGCCACATACAACAACAAAGGCTCCTTATCAATGGGAGTAGCAAGAACGAGCGGCTCGGCCAACTGCTTCATAAAGTCCTCAAACGCTTGATTAGCAGCATCACTCCAAACAAAGTGATCTGTCTTCTTCATCATCTGGTAAAGAGGGATATACTTCTCACCCAACCGGCTTATGAACCGGCTTAAGGCCGCAATATGATATGCCAAACGCTGGACATCATTGATACACGCCGGCTTAGCCAGAGAGGTGATAGCCTTTATCTTCTCTGATTTAGCTTAAATACCCCGTTCTGAAACCAGGAAACCCAAAAGCTTGCCGGCTGGTACACCAAAAACACACTTTGCCAGGTTAAGCATCATCTTATAAACCCGGAGATTGTCAAAGGTCTCCTTCAAATCATCAATCAGGGTCTCCTTTGAAAGAACGTGGATCTCGCCTAGAGGGGGGTGAATAGGCGTTTTAAAATAATTACGGTTTAAGCTTGAACAAATGCGGAATAAACCTAGCATTTAATTTGTCAAGCACAAAACCTAAAACAACTAGGCTCACCTATGAGCACCAACAACTTATGCTAAGCAAGATAAGAAACTATGTGATAGCAATATATATGACAAGAAACAATATGGCTATCACAAATAGAAGTGCATAAGTAAAGGGCTCGGGTAAGAGATAACCGAGGCACGCAGAGACGACAATGTATCCTGAAGTTCACACCCTTGCGGATGCTAATCTTCGTTTGGAGCGGTGTGGAGGCACAATGCTCCCCAAGAAGCCACTAGGGCCACCGTAATCTCCTCACGCCCTCGCACAATGCAAGATGCCATGATTCCACTTAGGGACCCTTGAGGGCGGTCACTGAACCCATACAAATGGCAACCCTTGGGGGCAGTCACCGAACCCGTACACTTTGGCGACCCTTGGGGGCGGTCACCGGTACCCGTCAAATTGCTCGGGGCGATCTCCACAACCTAATTGGAGACCTCGATGCTTGCCTGGAGCTTTACACCACAATGATTGAGCTCCGAACACCACCAACCGTCTAGGGCGCCCAAGCACCCAAGAGGAACAAGCTCAAGGGTACCAAGCACCCAAGAGTAATAAGCTTCTCAACTTGTAACTTCCACATATTACCATGGAGAACTCAAATCGATGCACCAAATGCAATGGCAAGGGCACACGGAGTGCCCAAGTCCTTCTCTCTCAAATCCCACCGAAGCAACTAATGCTAGGGAGAAAAATGAGAGGAAGAACAAGAAGGAGAACACCAAGAACTCCAAGATCTAGATCTAAGGGGTTCCCTTCGCATAGAGGAGAAAGTGATTGGTGGAAATGTGGATCTAGATCTCCTCTCTCTTTTCCCTCAAAAACTGGCAAGAATGCATGGAGGGATTGAGAGTTAGAAAGCTCGAAGAAGGTCAACAATGGGGGAAGAACACGAGCTCAAAGGATTAGGTTCATTGGGGAAGAAGACCCCCTTTTATAGGAGGGCAAAATCCAACCGTTATGTTCTCAGCCCGCACACGAGCAGTACTACCGCTCAGGAGAGCGGTACTACCGCCCGGGTGGTAGAACACAGAGAGCGGAGCGAAACAGAGTGCGAGGCAGAGCCGTATGAGCGGCACTACCGCTGGAGCCAGCGGTACTACCGCTTGGCCCAGTGGTACTACCGCTGGGACCACGCACAGCGCCTACCACGAGCATAGGGAGAAGGAACAGGGAGGAGGGCCATTGAGCGGCACTAGGGGCGGTGCTAGCCGCGGTACTACTGCACATGAGCGGTACTGGCGCTCCTACTTCCGCTGAACCTGACACGAGAAAACCACGTCTCGAGTCAAGGCGGTACTAGCGCGTTACCGGAGCCGAACTACCGCTTATGGCCATGGGCGGTACTACCGCTGTGGGATAGCGGTACTACCGCTTGTGGCAATACGTGGTACTGCCGCTCCAGCCCAGTGGTACTACCGTTGGCGCCATCCGAAAGCCACTTCCACTAAAACAAGTATACTCCACAAAAAACCAGAACTGCCATAACTTCTGCATATGAGCTCCGAATTGAGCAAAATCAAGCTTGTTGGAAACAAGACGACGAGTAGTAAGAAGAGGTAGGGGAGGTATGCCTAACAAATAGAGGAGTGAAACCTCCAAAAAGGAAGAACCGACATAACCTCCAACATTGAAAACATCATAGAAGATGCACGTGAACTCCGTTTTCGATGAAAACGAGCTTGTCATAAAAATGACCATAAGCTCCGAATCTCACAAGGAGAAGAACCAAATAAGAACCAAAAAGATGATGCAAGGATGCAATGGTTTGAGCTCTCTACGAACGATACAATCAAGCTACTCATCGAGAGCCCCCCTTGATAGTACGACACTCGATCCTATAACCCGTTCTCCCAACTACCACCATGAGACCGGAAAAATAGAAAACCTATCAAGGGCAAACCTTTGGCTTGCACATAGTCCACTTGAGCTAGATGATGACGATCTTGACTTCCTCAAGTTGGATCACCTTTCTTGATTGTGTTGGCTCGATGAAGACTAGTTGATTGCTCCCCCATACTCCACTATGGGTGAGCCACTCTTCGGCACATCTTCATAAATCCATTGTTACCATAATGGACAACAAACTTCAAGCATTTGATCTCTTCATGATGCTCCACACGAACTTGCACATCACAACCTAACCTCACAAAGAACTCTCACGAAGATCATGGGTTAGTACACAAAGCATAGTTGAAAATGCTTACCATACCATGGGATCACTTGATCCCTCTCGGTACATCTTCTACGCTTTCTGTGTTGATCAACTTGATTCACTTCTTTTACTAAGTCTTGATCAACCTCTCACAAGACCAATCTTTAGGTAATTCCTTGAATAGCACCTTGGTCGACACAAACTCTCCTTGAAACCAACACATGTACTCCCAGAAAAGCCTATGGAGAAAACCTTCAAATATAACTCAAGGCAACCATTAGTCCATAGAGATTGTCATCAATTACCAAAACCATACATGGGGGCACTGCATGTTCTTTCATCCTTCTTCCTGGAATTCACCACAATACCATCCACATAAGCATGAACATTACGCCTGATTTGAATGTGAAGGCAATTTTGCACACACCGTTGGTAAGTCGTCTGGGCGCTCTTGAGCCCAAAAGGCATGGACACATAGCAGAAGGCTCCAAAAGGAGTGATGAACGCTGTATTCTCCTGGTCATTAACTACCATCTTGATCTGATGATAACCAAAATAAGCATCCAAAAAGCTCAAATGCTCACAACCCGTCGTAGCATCAATAATTTGATCAATACGGGGGAGAGCAAAGGGATCAGCCGGACAAGCCTTGTTTAGATCTGTGTAATCCACACACATACACCAAGTGCCATTCTTCTTAAGTACTAATAATGGGTTAGCCAACCACTCAGGATGAAAAACTTCGACAATGAACCCAGCCACCAAGAGCCGGGCCACTTCTTCACCAACACTACTAGGAAAACCCTTACCAGTAGCGATGGTTTTTTTGCTATTAGTAACGCGGGCAGGCGCGCTACTGCTATGATGCTACAGCTATTTTTTAGCAGTAGCGCTTGTTTGGCCCAGCGCTACTGGTATATAAAGCTAGCTGTAGCGCGCTTCCAACCAGCGCTACTGGTAATTATCTATAGCGCGTGGCACTAGCCAGCGCTACTGTTACTTGAGTGCTACTGGTAATGTTTACCCCCACGCCACAGCTAACTTTTGTATTTTTTTGCGTTTTGGCTCTGTACACAATTAAACAGATCCACCGTTTATACAATAACAGGCATATTCATTGAAAAGCAAGTGAGTCATCGATGAGCCAAAGTTATTAGAAGTCTCGACATGTCTCAAGTATCTTATCATCATCAATCATGGTCGAACACATGTCTCGAAATAGCGTTACAAGTCATTACAAGTTCTCAATACATGCAACTACATGGTCACATACTCATGTTTCATCATCTATGTAGACTATGATATGACCGCATAGAAGATAGGAGCGATCACGATGATCAAAAGCGGTATTATGTAGTAGTTTTTGCAGCAGCGCTGGTTCTGAATGCCCCGTTGTGCTATGAATCTCAAGTAACTAGCTTTGGCTTCCGATCTGCTATCAAACCCTTTCTGGCTTCTGCCAGAGAAGCCAGAGACTTGGGCCTGACACTGTGGCCACTCATCGTACACACCGGAACATGCCCTACATACACGACATACCACTTCCGCGCCATCGTTGATCTATATACCTGTCAGAGATGCATATATATATATCATGAAGCGAATTGAATGAAACAGTTATGAAATAGAAGCAACATATATAGTAAACATAGTTCAAAAATTTCATCGTACCGAAAGTAATTAACTATAGCGCGACACCATACATCTAATAGTTTCATCATACACTGAGACATTCAAAGTTTCGTCATACAGAAAGTAACAAGTTACTAAACAGACACATTGTTTTTAAGCAGTGCACTCTTCCCATCTATCCATATCCGGAAGGGTGTCACCAAGCTTAGTGAAAGGCGTCATGTCCTGACGCTGTAGGGCAATGCGGGTTCGGACGTCAGCTTGCGATATTGGGCCACCATAGAACATCCCATTCTCTTCGAGGACATCTTTCATGATGATGGACACAATTTCCTGCTGGATCCGATAGAAATCATTTCGAAGTTGATTATCCGGCAAGGGTCCAAAGGCTTCGACCCATCTCTGGATATGGGTATCGGATGAAGATTTCATGCAAAGTGATTGCACATCCCTTTTGTACTCCATCATTAGATGGATGACGTAGAATCCATCATTCGCACTTCTTGCCGGTTGCTGGATGCAACAGAAGTCAGTCTTGTGGCTGAAACAAAGACCGGCCTTATTTGTTTTTTTGCATTGGATGTAGCCACCCCGCATGCTGAAGGCCAGCATAGCTCTGTCCAGAACATGCTTTATGTGTGTGTAATCTTTCTTCATATTTTCTTCGATGGGTCCAAATATAGAGCGCGGAAGTAATGCGGGTAAAGAACGATGAGAACGTCACGACACACCCCGCTACGCAAAATACACGATCAAGTTAGCCTCCATGCGCGCAAAGTAACTATTGAAATGCATGTATGTGTTATAGTGCTATCCGCGGATGACTTACCCGGGATGATAAGGTAGGAGAATCGTTTCTTTGTCCTTATTGCTGACCAATAATTCTTCGATGTACTGACTCGCATATTGACGGTTGCCATCGTTGATTGACAAGAACCCCTCATGCATGTGGTATGGGTCCGCGACCACAAAACCGGTGACTTGCTCTCTCCTGACGATGCAGTTCATGTGCAGCGCATACAGGCGGACGAAGGTAAAATCGAGTGTCCTCATTTGAAACATCTGGAAGATGTAATCAAACCTCAGGAAGAAGAGGTCTGCAGGGCATGTGTGGACGTACATCTTGCAACTTCTCGACACATGAACCGTATAAAGTGGGTATCCTGGATCGTCCGAGGCGAGGAGGCTTCTCTCTGTCGAAAGCACATGGTCATGGAGTCTCCTGAGATCCCCTGTTATGGCAGCTAGTGCATTCGCTGGTACCATTGGCTCTCCCGTGACATGGATTAATGGCGCATGTTTCATCGGTACACTGTCAACCTTGGTTGAAGGCAGCTGGCTGCTAGAACCAACATTGCCAGCTTTATTGGATTTTCTCGTCGTCGGTCTCTTCCTCTGCTTCTTCTTGGTGGGCTGAGGTGCTGGTGGGTCTGTCAGACCCTCCATGAGCACCACCCCTAGTGTTGTCGGGCTCAGCATTGGACGACTCTGGCTAAGTAGTTGAGCTTGGGTGGAACCGGCATCTGGAGGCGTGTCCTCCGAGGATTGCATGAACAAAGACTTCTTGCACTCCTGAGGACGTTCCGGCTCTGGTACATGCATCTCATATTCATATGGTTGACTCATTGTTACTTCATTGTCAAAGGCAGTATTGAAATACTGGTCAGGGTCATCGGCCTCCTCCATGTCATGATCCCTATCCTCTTCCATGGGGCAGATGGCATCATTTGGCTGAACAGTTGGCCCTCCTTCCTCGTGTCTCTTGACCTCAGCAAGCAACACATACGATGGTTGTACTTGTGTAGGAGGGGTTGTGGTCATACCTTCCTAAGGTCCCGTTGGTGTGCTCCCGGCCACCTCGACACGAAGAAGATTTTTCGGCCACAGGATCGGCCAATTTTTGCATTGTCCAAGCTGCGTGGGGGTCTCGTCATCCTCTCCATCAGTTTGTATCGGACGAGGGAGACCCTCGTAGCCCGCTTTCACACTCGCCACGGAGACCCTTAAGGCGTTATCATGCATCTGCCGGCAGTGAAACAATCGATCCTTAGGCTTCACTATAGTACCCTTCCCCACATCCACCAACCCTCCCTTCATGTTGTAAAGGAGGGTGCACGGAGTGGAGTCGGCCTACAAAGACATATACGTGCGGCATCAGAGATCCAAAAAGAACAGTAACTGAAGATTAATTAATTAGTTGAGTTGATGAAGGTGCGACGCGTATTTACCGTGAGGACATCGAGCTCAGCCAATGTCGACGGCCCGACATTCACGCCAGAGACGGAGCTAGGGCTGCTGTGAAAGCTGGGTGCAGGAGCAGGTGCTGGAGCAGGTGCTAGAGGAGGTGCGGGTGCGGTTGCCATACTAGGTATGGGTATGGGTGCGGTGTTCATTGAGTTGCTCCTAGTGAAGCTGGGCATGGGAAAATCACTTGGTGGCGCGTTTGGATTTTGTTGCACCCATGTGACCACTATTGGAATCAAGCTTGTAAAGGCAGCCACCATATCATCTCTATAGGCAGCGATTATCTCAGTTTGGTCTCAGCTTTTGCTTTCCCCATCGCCCGCGCCACCTTCTCGTCGATAGTCACTTGACTGAACTTCTTTCTCTGTCTTTTGGCCTTGGGGTCCTTGTTATAATAGTACTTCCACGTGGCGCCATCCCCGGCGCCGTGCACACATCCATATTGCGGCCGTTGGCCGGGCGGGTGTCCCATCATTATGTTCATGGCCCGGTTGAAAGGAGTGTCCCACTTGTACTTCGCCGTCGACTGAGTCGACGAGTCGCTCTCGGCTGCAAGCTTGTCTTGCTCTCTCTACAAAATGGACCATGAATCATTTACGAATGCGACTAGAATGTAGTAGACTTCGTTGATTAGAACTTAATATGTAAGGTGGTAAAAGGATAATTACCAGTATTCTCATGAATTTACTAGTCGGCCCGTCGGTGAAAAAAAATCTTTTTCTTAGGGTCCCACGAGAATCGGGCCCTGATGAAGTCGTGCTCCTGCTGGTCGGTGAACTCAGCCAATGGGTCTGGGATCCCCTGACGTTCATGTTCTAGGTCCTCCTTAGCCCAAACGAGCCTCTTTCCCGTGTAACCACGACTTCCAAGGCGGTGGTTCCCCATGTTCTTTGCCTGCAGCTGCTTGCCTCTCTCCGACCTGGCCTTGGCAGCTTCTTCATTGCAAGTCTCCATGAACCTTTCAAAGTCCTCTATCGTAATTTTCAGATTATCTGCAACAATCTCAGCGTAGGTTTCATGGTCTACTTGAATCACCCTTTTCACCCTAGTTTTCCAAGCGCTCAATGTGTTGCTGAACTTCCCTAGGGCTTTGTTGTTGATTTTTTTCATGGCATCATCATCCCATGGGTCGACATCGTCATTCCGACCGGGGAACAGGAATCTTGCATGCAACCTAGTTAGAAGCAGCTTCTTCAAATGTTCATTCTTCTGTATTTTTGTGGTGTTGATGTTAGCGGTATCTCGTAGGATGCATGCTAGTTGGTTGCCATAACAGGCTGCCTCTTCTCGCGGCTCTATTGGCTCGAACTCGCCAGGGTGCACCGCCGTGACCACCAGTCTTCCGGTGCTGGGCTCATTTGGGCGGCGTGTCCTCTTTTCCTTCTTTCCCCCACTGGCTTGAGAGGTCCCGCCTTCCGTGCTGTAGTTAGAAACATCATCAGCGCCAGTCTCAGTGTTGGTGTCGTTGGTGGCATCAGAGTCGTCGCTGATGCCACCACAGTCGTCATCCGTCATGACAAGGCGGTCCGGACACCCAGCTTGCTGTCTCTCCTGATCCGCCCGAAAGTCGAGGTAGGCGTGTGCTCGACCTAATTGGGATTGAGAACCTCCGGCCTCATCGGTGTCGGTCATGTTTCCTAGGGTTCACCGCAAATTATCAAGCTTTATATAATAAAGTGAATAATGACAAAAAAGTGACCTTTGTTTTGCCAGAAATGTCGTTTCATTCCCGTCGCGACAAATCTCAAGCACTCGGTATGTCCAACTTTCTAGCACAAGTCATGCCGAAATTCACGGAAAGTTTCGGCATGACCTTTGCTAGAAAGTGCACATATAGAGCGCATGAAATTTGTCGGAATGGAAACGAATCAACATTTCCGGCAAAACATAGGTCACTTTCTTAACAGCAAGCATTTCAGCACTCTAACAACCATTTTAACAGCCACATTATGAGCACTCTAAGAAGCTGAAACAAAAATCACAGACTTTGTTGCTGCTGACATATACACAATCATGAACATTGCTACCCAACTGATGCAAAAAAGATCAACTACCATAGTAAAACTGCAAGCTCATTAACCAATCTAACAGCTCCACTCCCCATTGCATCATTATGAACACTTTAACAGCCACATTATGAACACTCCCCCTTGCATCATTATGTGCTAACATATGAAGAGGGAGGGAAGAGGGGGTGGCGCACCTCGGGGTTGGGATCGGGGTAGCGGTCGGGGTGGCCGGGGTTGAGGCCGTCCTTCTCCTCCTCGTCGATCTTTGCCTAGCTTCGATCTGCAGAGAGACCTAATTTGGTCATAGAGAGAGAGAGAGAGTGACCAAATTTTCATACACTTCCATTAAAAATCCTCATTTTCAAAATGGATAGCAACATAAGCTAATTTGCAAAAACTGTAATTTTTATTTTCATTTTCATTTAAAAACAAAGCAACATAAGCTAATTTTCATTTCAATATTCTGTCAAAGCTCATTTTAATTCTCTGGGCTAACACTAACACTAACACTATCACTAGGCTAACACTAGCTAAGCACCATCACTGGGCTAACACTAACACTAACAACAATTGAATTAAGCTCGTACGCACGGGG